>NC_060119.1:926201582-926511582 GCF_021461395.2 Schistocerca americana | reverse complement strand
GGGAGCGCTCCCAGTTCTACGCAGAAGATATCACGCCTTTATTCCTCAGCCGATACGATCATCTCATCGTAGGTGGAGATTTCAACTGTGTTCTCGAGCGCACAGACCAATACCCCCATTTCACCACATGTCCGGAACTTCGCTTCCTCGTCCGCCGCCTTCGTCTCCTCAACACTTGGCGAGTGGTACACGGCGACCGCCCGGGGTATACACACATCACGAGCCAGTCCGCCAGCCGACTTGATCGAATATACATCTCAAACGCTCTAAAACCAGTTCTCCTCGACGCGGAACGTTGGATGTCTGCCTTTTCGGACCATGACATCTACATCTGTACCATGAATCTACGTCGACAATCTATATGGCGCAGTGCAGGACCTTGGAAACTCAATGTCGCGCTACTGCAGGACCCTGAATGTCGACAACAAGTCACCGACACGTGGCACACCTGTGTTCAACGCATTATGCGTTACGAGACCACACTGCAGTGGTGGTTGCTGTGCGCCAAACCGGCCATCCGACGCACATTGACACACTATGGCAGAGCCAAAGCCAGGTGGAATCACCATACAACTGATTTCTACTATAGTGCTCTACGTGAACTCATGGATCATCCTCCATCCCCGGATCGTCTAAAAGAAGCTCAACGCATCAAGGCAAAGATTTTAACCTTGACCAGATGCCGTCTAGAGGGAGCCATTGTAAGAGCACGCAGCCAAGATAGGATTAACGGTGAAGAACCGTATATGCATCATATTGTTCAAAATGTTCGTCGACGCCGACAGGCTTTAATGACAACTTTAGACTTACCTGATGGACGACGGCTGACTTCGCAAGCTACCATTGCGGATGCATTCACAACGCACTATAGACTTTTCTATCAAGAAGTACCTGCCGGTGCAGAGGCCATTGCTGAGGTTGCCCAGGAGACACTTGGTACTCTAAACGGAGCAGCTGCAACCCTCCTGACTTCTGAAGTGACCACCGACGACGTCCAAGGCGCTGTGGCCAAAGGGTCTCTGAATCGATCTCCCGGCCCGGATGGTTTACCTCTCGAATTTTACAGAACCTTCCAAGATTTGATGATGCCACGATGGAGGGACATGTACTGGGAACTTTTGTCCGGCGCGGCGAACCCGCCACCAGTGTTCATGGAAGGCTTACTTGTACCAGTCCCGAAACCCGCAGGAGGAACACGACTCGACAGTTATCGGCCGATCACGTTACTCAATTCCGATTTCAAGATTTTCACACGCCTTCTAGCAGCGCGACTCAAACATGTCTTACGAGACGAACAAACATCCTTAGGCGGCGATCGTAATATACAGGCAGCCCTCAGTGAATATCGAGATGTGATCGCTGTGGCAACACACTCGCGACTGCCAGGCGCTTTAATCTCCATCGACTTCAAACAGGCGTTTGACCGCGTCAATCATGCATTCCTCAACGCAGTGATGGACCGAATGGCAATTCCCCCGACGTTCACGCAAGTGATTATGCGGCTCCTTCGTGGAGCAACGTCCAGACTTCTCGTCAACGGCAGACTTACAGAACCTATACGGATTGATCGCTCAGTACGGCAGGGTTGCCCTTTGTCGACGGTGCTTGATGCCATTGCGATGGAACCACTCATTTGCGGATTACGGCGACGTTTGACAGGTATTCCACTCCGCGATCATATGTTCCGCTGCCGAGCTTACGCGGACGACTTGGCCCTCGTCGTACGTTCAGCGGCCGACGTACAAGCTGCGATGCAGTGGATTACCCGTTACAGTGCAGGGACAGGGAGCGCTATGAACGTGGCAAAATCATGTGCCATGAAGATCGGCCGCGGCCTTCCCGCAGACAGCGTAGTCCCATTTCAACTGGTGGACACCCTTCGTTGTCTCGGATTAGTGTACACGCGAGACATTCGCCGCACCTCGGCGATCAATTTTCGGGCGCTGATGCAACGCATCCGGGCCAACATACTAAATCACATACTACGCCCGCTGAATATGTGCCAGAGAGTCACCTTCGTCAATACCCATCTGGCAGCCCGGATACCCCATATAGCGCAGATTCTCCCCATCACTACGACAATGGCGGCCAGATTACAGGCGGCTTTCGGCTATTTCATTTGTTCTGGACACATCTTCAAAGTCCAGTATGAAGCTCTCACCTTACCGAAGCGGGATGGTGGCCTCGATCTGGTTAATGTGCGAGCCAGGACTACGGCACTTTACACCAATACTATGCTCCGGTTATGGAAAAGCCAACATGCTAGTTTTACTGGAATGTTGACCACCGAGCTCGCACCTGTTTCGAGACGCCCACCGACGTCTCTGGCACACATCCCACCTCCGATGTCACATATCGGCCGTTTCTTTTTGGAGTACAGTTACATATGCACCGAGCTCCCCAGGACCAGGCAGACGACCACCCGCGACATCTACCGCCTTCTCCGAAAGTCTCCACCCCGCAACCCCGTCGAAACACGTCGCCCCCAGGTTTCATGGCCTACAGTTTGGGAAACGATCCACCAACCATATCACTGACACCACCTCTGTGTGGTACCTTCTCGTCAACGGCAAGTATACTACAAGACAGAAACTGCATCGCATCGCACTGGTCGACTCACCCCTGTGCCTCAAGTGCAATGTCGAAGATACAGATTTACTTCGTTTTGAGTGTGGGCCAGCAGCAGCTGTCTGGACCCTCGTACAGAAGATTGTGGCTTTCTACCTCCGAGTACCACCACATCACGATTCTTCTACCATGATGATATATCCCGACACGACCTACTTTCCATCGGCTAAGTGGCACGCCATCACATGGATCAGTGGCATGGCTGTCAACTACCTCTTCCGGGACGACATCGTCGATCCGGCGGACTTTTGGACACGCCTCCAAGTACACCACCACACCCTTCGCCGACATCGACACTATCGGGCCACTTTCGCGAACTATTTACAGAGTATTTTCACCAACCCGCCTCAAAGCTGGAATCTCAACGAACCGTGCCAGCCAAGACTGGACGATCCCACGTTCCCCTTCAATGGTCGTTGATAGAATGCATTTTGTTCTGATGGCGCACCAAAGTGGAACATGGCGCGGAAAGTATTCCTATTTTATTTCACTTCTCTTTTCTCCTCCTCTTCTAAGGTTTTTTTTTCTCCTTGCACAGGTTTATCTTTTTCGCACGTGCTGCTGATGGTGAGACTGTATACTCATTTTATTTTATAAAGAATGTCGTCTTTTATTTTCATACACAAGAGGTTTTTATTTGTTTTCTTCTTACTTGGAAAAAAAAGATGGTAGAGCACTTGCCCCGAGTTCGAGTCTCGGTCGGGCACACAGTTTTAATCTGCCAGGAAGTTTCATATCAGCCCACACTCCGCTGCAGAGTGAAAATCTCATTATGATTCACCGTACCTGGGCGCTCGGTTGCCCCACCTCGCGACAGTTGTTACTTCTGATTCCGCTCGCTGCCACGAATTCTTATTTCAGTGCCGGCCGCGGTGGTCTCGCGGTTCTAGGCGCGCAGTCCGGAACCGTGCGACTGCTACGGTCGCAGGTTCGAATCCTGCCTCGGGCATGGATGTGTGTGATGTCCTTAGGTTACTTCGGTTTAAGTAGTTCTAAGTTCTAGGAGACTAATGACCACAGCAGTTGAGTCCCATAGTGCTCAGAGCCATTTGAACCAATCTTATTTCAGTACTTGAATAAAACTGAAGTGTATCATTATGCATAACTCTGACCCAAGTGTGGTTTCCACCAAACGTTCTTAAATAAACAACCTGACGTATACACCTTCTCATCCAACCTCTTTCTCCGGTTACTTTATTCTTAGGTATCCAGAACCAAGTATATCGGCAATTAACAAGGTCAGTGACGGTATCTGTCACTGGCACGTGTCATACCGCTCGCCGTGGGTATTATTTAAAACTTCTCCTCCCAAAGGAAGCAAAGTGGAGCAGTTTTTCATGACGGACGTAACAACTGCCTTTCCCAGCAGTTCTGGGAGGACCCCTCTGGAACGTTAGGTTGTGTAGCGACTTCCACCGGGCAACTTCACCACGCAAGTGGTGCACGTGAAAGCATTCCAGTTCATACAAAGATTTGGTTTTAATGGAAATCGCCATCTTGGCGATAATTAGCGACATTGTAATGTAACTAAGGACTGAGTCACATGAATTAGGAATAAATACCTCTCTATCTGTGTATTATTATCCGTTATCATTTCTCGGTTGCCCTCCCTTCTCACATAATATTTATATGCAGTATGAAGCTTTTTGTTTACCGATGTTTCTGTATTAATTTTGAGCCTCTCAATTTTCATCTTTTCTACCTAAGTACCTGTAAATTTCTAGCACTTTATCGTTATATCTTGAAGATGAGGCTTCATATAATCTTCCTTTCTTCTTCGACCGTCTTGATCAGTATGTGAATACGCTTTCCTAAGTTCTTCAATAGATGACGGAAGTACTGTAGAAGGTATGCCTGTAGGTACGTTTAGACATTTGGTAGCAGCCGATTGAGTCATCGGCAGCTCGTCTCGCCACTGTGTGTGCTGCAAACAACGACATGTACTGCAGTAATTGAATGACTGATCTAGTAATGGAATTCGAGAATGCAGTGTCCTCTGCAAATAAGACAGAAAAACTTAACCTCTCAAAAATGAGGAAAAGACGTGACTGATTACTACTATGAATGTTAAAATTAAGGGTTGGCGGTACTCAGATCTGTTGAGTTGTCGCCTGTATTACATGGGAAACAGTGTTTCTCAATAAAAAGGCGAAATGCCCAGCCTTTCACACAACCACACTGATTGCTGGTAACGTCGACAACCTTGAGTATTCCGCTATCTGTGATGTGCTCTAAGGTCTTGACTATAATGGGCAGGAGGCGACAGGACGGTAGTTGGAACGTTCAGCTGGGCTCCCCTCTTGTTTGCAGATTGAGGCTGTAGTGTTTAATGTCCACTCAGTTAGTATCTTTTTCTGTTCAGTGACCTTGTTGAGAAAACCTGTCATCCTCTCAGCTGCCTCCCAATGCCCTGAACTCCACAGCTCTGTTGGAATGTCATCCAGCCCTGTCCCCTTCCCAATGATGATGATGATGATGATATTTGGAGTGTAGGGCGCTCAACTGCGCGGATATCAGCGCCCGTACAAATTCTCAACCTTTGCTCAGTCCAGTCTCGCCACACAGGAATGATGATGAAACGATGACGACAACATAAACACCCAGTCATCTCGAGGCAGGTGAAAATTCCTGACCCCTTCGGGAATCGAATCTGGGACCCCGTGCTCGGGAAGCGAGAACGCGACTGCAAGACCACGAGCTGGGAACTCCCCTTCCCAAGTTTCATCTTCCCTAGGACTTTTAGAACTTCAGGCTTGGTGATCGACATGATGATTCCTTGAACGGATGTCAAATGTTATACTGAAGCGGGAACTCCAAGTTGACGATACTATTTCCTTCTACATCATTGATGTTACACAAGACGTCTATGCCTACCGTACGTCTATGCCGCTCCCTAGCTAGACGATGGACATCACGCACGTCAGTTGATGTATCAAGCCTTTTACAGATCTCGCTGTAATGGAGTGCTACTAGTTTCTTTACATCATGTCCGGCATCAGAGTAGGCGTTCCAGTTTTACGGTGTTTCCGAACCAAGGAACTTGTGGTAGTATTCTTCTTTCGTTCTCACTTTGTTCTCATCTCTTGCCTATAACGACGATCTATTTTACGGCGTCTAGGTTTGAGCAAGCCTATTCGTTTAAGGACAATTGCTTTAACAGTACCTTTTAACGCATTCGATTTTGCTTCGACGTCAGTAATAGGTGGAAAAGTCATGTCGGAGATGATGGCTTTCTCTCTTTCTTTGAGGCGCCACTATTTTTTCCATGCTGGGCGATTTCGTTTTTATGGTTTCGTACTTCAATCAGCAAAAACGGAACGATTACAGGATTACTTTGTTGCCTTAGAATCATGAAGTTTGACGAGAAGCAAGGTGTCACAATAAATGTCTTCTTCTTCTTTTGCTTGAGCCTGTGTCAGCAAAAACGGAACGATTACAGGATTACTTTGTTGCCTTAGAATCATGAAGTTTGACGAGAAGCAAGGCGTCACAATAAATGTCTTCTTCTTCTTTTGCTTGAGCCTGTGTCAGCAAAAACGGAACGATTACAGGATTACTTTGTTGCCTTAGAATCATAAAGTTTGACGAGAAGCAAGGTGTCACAATAAATGTCTTCTTCTTCTTTTGCTTGAGCCTGTGTCCCGCAGTTTATGCAGGGTCGGCACTGTTACAATCGGATTTGGCATGGTTAGTTCGAAGGGGTGACCAGATGCACTTCCTGCCGCCACCCTGTACCTACCGGGATGGGATCAGTGTACCCCAACTGTCTGTGTCTAGTGGAAATCATGAAATAGTGCGAACATGTGTCAATTGTCTGCGAGTCGTGTAACTGAGGTGGGATGGGGGGACCAGCCCGGTATTTACCTAGTGGGATGTGGAAAACCGCCTAAAAACCACATCTCGGCTGGCCAGCACACCGGCTCTCGTCGTTAATCCACCGGGCGGATTCGATCTGGGGCCGGCGCGCCTACCCAAGTCTAGGGAAGCAGTGCATTAGCGCTCTCGGCTAAACTGGCGGGTTAGGTGTCACAGTACAAGTAAAGGAAATAAAACCGAAAAATTTGTTCTCCATTTGTTTGGCTGTCCGTCTGTTAAGAACGTTTTCCTCAGGAGGGAGTGGAGGTATCAAATTGAAAATTGTGTTAGGTACTAAGGCGTACTGTCCCTTGAAGGTGTTCAAACGGCTCTAAGCACTATGAGACTCAACATCTGAGGTCATCAGTTCCCTAGTCTTAGAACCACTTAAACCTAAGGACTTCATACACATCCATGCCCGAAGCAGGATTGGAAGCTGCGACCGTAGCAGCAGCGCGGTTCCGGACTGAAGCGCCTAGAACCGCTCGGTCACACCGGCCGGACCTTGAAGGTGTAAGAACTTCAAGTTTCTAAGCGAATACCCCCATAAGCCACGGCCATTTATCTCATACATATTGATACTCGCAAACACACTCGTCAAAACCTAGTAATGAACGATCTATGTACATGTCAGTACTGTCAAAGCGGAAAAGCGAGAGCCTGGTAACCACAATGTTGGGGACTCGAATCACGGTTGGACCACTGATCTTCAGTCTTCATTTTAACTAGTCTTCACCTCTCAACGCTGAGAATAAACGTCAGAAATAACACGTAATTCGGATTCCACGTTAAACTGTATGGTTCAAATGGCTCTGAGCACTATGGGACTTAACATCTGAGGTCATCAGTCCCCTAGAACTTAGAACTACTTATACCTAACTAACTAATGGACATCACACACATCCATGTCCGAGGCAGGATTCGAACCTGCGGCCGTAGCAGTCGCGCGGTTCCGGAGTGAAGCGCCTAGAACCGCTCGGCCACTGCCACAAGTGAGTGAAGTGCCGTCCGATAGGAAGAGTTGAAACAGGCTACTCAGCGACACGAAATTATTATTATTATTATTATTGTTATTATCTATTGAGAGGCACCCACTTGCCTTTCTCATACTGTGGCATCAAGCAGTCAGGCCTGCAAGATGAGTGGTTTGCCAAGCGAGTGGAATCTTCCTTAATTTATCGAGCAACATGAATTCTCGTATCTTACTATTTAGTTACAAGTTATCCTCCTGTATGAATAATACGCAACGGAAACACGCATCTGACTATCAGTGATTTATAGAACTCTGACTGTACACTACACACTGGCAATACCACATTTACCTTTTGTCTTTGATTTAACGGCTTTTATATAAATTCGGGACATTACGATAACATACAATTTAATGAAAAAGGCCACCAATCTCTTTCTTTTCACTATTTGATTTATTCCTAAACACACAAATTCTACAACCTACAACAAAATCACATGAGAAATTCCGCCCAGTGGGCATGGCTTTACGTTAGTGAATCTCTATACTATGGTCTCGTAATCTATTTACCGCAACAGTGCACTCCCTGGATCGGATGGTGGATCTTTTATTATACCTCACACTTCGCCTCTCACAATAATCCTCACGAAACTTTCCTCCAGATCGAGCGATACAGAAGGAACAGGCATACCCACAAATCTTTCGAAACTACCTTGCTACTCCCATGCAAAACACACATACCCAAATTACAAGACATACACAACACAACAATATGAAATATTACACAAAGAACGGCTACAACTTCATCACTTTCCGCTTTCCCACTTCAATCAATATTTATCCCAGTTTCACACGACACTGCCCCACTTTGTAATTCTACTTTCCTACTGTGAACTCTGGAGATAAACGCACGTCTTCCTGTGCAATGCAAGCCAAGTGGCGTTGCTGGAAAAACGGCCGACTCACCTTGATTCTCTCTCAGAGTTTAAATTTAGCGTCACACGGAATGATATTTCTTAAATACTTCAACTTATGATACACACGCTATTTCTTAAATATTTCAGCTTATTGTACACACGCTATTAATTCTTAAATATTTCAGCTTATTGTACACACGCTATTAATTCTTAAATATTTCAGCTTAAGCTCACGGAAGTATCTCAACTTATAACTACACGTGGGCTCTTTGTGACCGTTGGTTTACTACAATCCCCTTAAAATTACCTGCCTCACTTTGTAATTTTCCCCACAAAAGGTCCTGTGAAAGAGAAATTATTAATTCTAACTACTCTTAAATATTCCACATCCATACCATGCCTCCACTCTTTCATTACGGTGCACAACAAAAAAACAGGTCTTTACAGCAGAAGGTTCAGCGGCAGAGTACCTGAAACATGGCCGTATTCCGATTCTCTCGCACCTCTCTCGAAGTGGGAGAAGCACCCTGCTACCTTATTGGTCAGCCACATTTCAGACGCTCAAAGCTCTGGTAACTTCCATCTCTTTGGTCTCACCAAAGGTAGCCAAAGGATCGACTCAAAGATGATCATATATTCCGATTCACTTTCTATGGTTAGCAGACGACCATACATTCATTCCTTTCACAGATCTCACCAAACTGGATGTAGGGATTTATTTTGAGGGAGTGCACATGTGATCAATTAAATAAATAAATTGTCATTCTTTCCCACACTGGTATCCGGCTTCGCTGTATTAATTGAAATTGAGTTACTTTTACACAAAAAATGTGTTGTTCTGACAAGAATTTCGTACCTATTTTCAATGTTGGGCGGTACTGTACCCTTTCACTATATACATAATTAAGTTTGTACGAAAGCCTCAGAGCACGAGTCCAAGTCACATTTATCCGGATATTTTTCTTTCGAGTCGTTATTTTGATGCGGTTTCGGACCCAAGCGAGCGGTATTGAGGAGCCACTTTTTCATAATGAATGGCCTTTGGATCTGTAACTAGCTTTTGATCGAGTTTTCGCCGCCATAAAAAGTCCATCTGGCTTACCTTGCGTCACTGTAGTACGCCAAAGATGCAGTTCTAGTTTCTCGAACAATGTGTTTGTCACAACGAGATCGTGAAGTTCCGCAAAATCTAGTATTCTCTTAGCGTCTTCACTAATTACACCTGCTACTTTTCTTAGGTGGTATCGACAGTCATGTGCTTTTGCCCCAAAACGACCTTTGGGAAATAATGTCTTCCTATGAAGGCTCCAGAAACTTTTTATCATACATCACCCAAAGATCGCCCTTTAACTTCTTGAGGCCAGCAGTATGGAGCCGAAGCACGACAAAATATAGATGGTCTAGGCATATGTCACAAGAACTATCTTCAATAATCTATCGTGGAATCGTCCTACTTCAATAACAGAATCTCGAAACCTTCCACCAACACTGATTACTACACCGTCAGTTGGTTTTGGGCTTCCGTGATGTATGATCTCTTAGCTATTTCCCGATGTCACGTGATTTTGACCTGCTCCTTGTCTGTTGACGCAAGCAGATGACAGTTCTCCTTCCGGTTTAGAGCATCAGTTAGTTCACGTGCTCTTTCCATCATTCTGTCAGTACTGAGAGAAGCAAAACGTATGTCCAGAGCTCATTTGTTCAGCCGACACTGTATCGAAGATTTAGGTAACCTTCGCACACCTTCCGAGTCGATCGGACCTGTCGACACTCATCGCCTACTAAGGACGCCATAACGTTGTTCATATGCCGAAATGTTGAAACTGAGCCAAACTGACGTGGAAAGGTATCTAATGACCCTACCTGTCACACCTGTCTGCCGCAGATGTGCAGTTTTAAGCCGCTGGCCTGATGCTTTATGATCCTAAATCTAAATACGGAACGGTAGCTTGCCGGTTGGTCCGCGGGAGGTATTTCAGTTCCCCTTGGTCACACAAATGTGGGAGTCACCCCCTATCCGCCACATGAGAACGCGCCCTCTAGGAATTACAGTCTTCCTCGAGAGAATAAGTGCCATACCACTCCAAAAAATGATCGACGAACAAAATTTTAACGGGACCTACTTTTAGACTGATGTAGCCTATTTTTTATTAACATGAGGTTATGAACTCTCATGTAATGCATATTTATGTAGAACGCATTTGTTCACTCTTGATTTCGCCGACAGAGTCCATGATATCTTCCCCTGAAACTTTTTTTGTTAACCGTCAGAACGTCGTTTATAGATTCTGCACTCAAAGATGAGGTTGCATCTGATTTACAAACATCTTGGTGTTTGTCGTCTTTGTTTCACTGCAAGCGCCACATGTATTCAAGAACAGCTGAGAGCGGAGGTGAGGGGTGTTGTCGAAAGAACCTCTTACACCGTCAGCGACAAATGCTACAAAAAATTTATGGTTGTATCGTGTCCAGAATGGAAACAACATTTATGAAACGCTGAGACGGATGGTACTTAACTCTATTATTACCTAAACGATTACCCGCTGGGCAATAATATTTTTAGGCAAATCATCGTCATATTTTTAAAACCACGGTTATTAGCTCCCATAAGCGCACCTACTTGCCTTACAAAAACTCACAAAATTAATACTGTTTAAATTATAAGGGGACCTACACTTCGTAAGGCGAGCATTTGAGGTCGTAAATTTTGCATAATACGAGGGGGGTTGGTCTACCAGACTGGGCGCAGCGGGCCATGAGGAATACTGACAACAGCTTGAACCTGCTGAGTTAGTAACTGACCTCAGTAAACCAACAAAATATTGGCTTTTAGTGAAGTGCGAAAGAAAAGTGCGAAAGAAAAGAACAGCAAAAGAAGATTCCAACAATACTAGAGAACAACATGTAACGAGCTACAGGCAAAAGCTAATATACACTACTGGCCATTAAAATTGCTACACCAAGAAGAAATGCAGCTGATAAGCGGGTATTCATTCGACAAATATATCATACTAGAACTTACATGTGATTACATTTTCACGCAATTTGGGTGCATAGATCCCGAGAAATCAGCACTCAGAACAACCACCTCTGGCCGTAATAACGGCCTTCATACGCCTCGGCATTGAGTCAAACAGAGCTTGGATGGTGTGTACAGGTACAGTTGCCCATGCAGCTTCAACACGATACCACAGTTCATCAAGAGTAGTGACTGGCGTATTGTGACGAGCCAGTTGCTCGGCCACCATTGACCAGACGTTTTCAGTTGGTGAGAGATCTGGAGAATGTGCTAGCCAGGGCAGCAGTCGAACATTTTCTGTATCGAGAAAGGCCCGTACAGGACCTGAAACATGCGGTCGTGCATTATCCTGCTGAAATGTAGGGTTTCGCAGGGATCGAATGAAGGGTAGAGCCACGGGTCGTAACACATCTGAAATGTAACGTCCACCATTCAAAGCGCCGTCAATGTGAACAAGAGATGACCGAGACGTGTAACCAGTGACACCCCATACTATCACGCCGGGTGATACGCCTGTATAGCGGTGACGAATACACGCTTCCAATGTGTGTTCACCGATATGTCACCAAACACGGATGCGACCATCATGATGCTGTAAACAGAACCTGGATTCATACGAAAAAATGACGTTTTGCCATTCGTGCACCCAAGTTCGTCGTTGAATACACCATCGCAGGCGCTCCTGTCTGTGATGCGTCAAGGGTAACCGCAGCCATGGTATCCGAGCTGTTGGACCATGCTGCTCCAAACGTCGTCGAACTGTTCTTGCAGATGGTTGTTATCTTGCAAACGTCCCCATCTGTTGACTCAGGGATCGAGACGTGGCTGCACGATCCGTTACAGCCATGCGGATAAGCTGCTGTCATCTCGACTGCTAGTCATACGAGGCCGTTGGGATACAGCAAGGCGTTATGTATTACCCTCCTGAACCCACCGATTCCATATTCTGCTAACAGTCATTGGATCTCGACCAACGCGAGCAGCAATGTCGCGATACGATAAACCGCAATCGCGATAGGCTACAATCCGACCTTTATCAACGTCTGAAATGTGATGGTACGCATTTCTCCTCCTTACACGAGGCATCACAACAACGTTTAACCAGGTAACGCCGGTCAACTGCTGTTTGTGTATGAGAAATCGGTTGGAAACTTTCCTGATGTTAGGACGTTGTAGGTGTCGCCACCGGCGCCAACCTTGTGTGAATTCTCTGAAAAGCTAGTCATTTGCATATCACAGCATCTTCTTCCTGTCGGTTAAATTTCGCGTCTATAGCATGTCATCTTCGTGGTGTAGCAATTTTAATGGCCAGCAGTGTATTTCAGGCAGCGGTAGTGTGGACAAACATCCAACTTGCAGCTTTTGCAGATACAGATGTTTCATTGTTGTACGTAAAGGAAACGTAGCAAAACTAATGAAAAGCGCTTACATTATTGAATAATTTTCTTGACAAATAGCCGAATAATTTATAGCAGTTTATATCGAATTTTGAAAAATCCTATCTACGAATTCATTACACTTTTCAGTTCACTTCACAACATTACATGCATCTCTTCTGACAACGTTATTCTTTAATTTCTCCAAGCGTATTTTATGACGAAATAAATCTAGGGTAAACAGCCTGGTATGAGTGTGCATAGGACACAATATTTCGGCAATCGACCACGTTGCCATCATCAGGTGCGCTGATGTGCTGACCGGCGGTGGGCCGGCGCCAGGTATATATAGGACAATCCCCCTTGCTCCTCCCTCAGGCGCTTCCTATGAGTCGGTGCGGTCCGCGCCCCGCGCGCGGGCCAGATACAGCGTCCGTTCTCCCGCCGTCTGGGCGCTGCGTCCTAGGCCTTCTCGTTCAGGAGGGTCTGCCGGCCCCGCTCTCGTTATTCTTCCCTCCTCCCCCGAAGTCGGTACACTCTGGGAAATATCAGTTTTCTTCTTAATCTGGGTGATCGCTTGTTCCCACGCCTTGCCAAGGGTGTAACCGCTATCACGATTTAGTTATGGCTCCCTTACTCTGATCTCTATGGCTCCTTTGATGACACACTCTTAGTATTTGGAAGTCTGTGTCAGGACTTTAGTTTGGTCATAATCTATGCTGTGGAGTTCCGACAGGCAATGCTCAGCGATTGCCGACTTACTGGGCTGTTGCAGTCTAGTGTGCCGCCGTTGATGTTCTCGTCATCGGGCCTCAATGGTACGAATGTTTTGACCTATGTATACACTACCGCATTGGCAAGGCATCTGAAAAACCCCTGATTTACGTAGACCAAGGTTGTCCATGACACTACCAAGAACGCTCTTGGTTTTGCTTGGAGGACGGAAGATGGTTTTCACTTGGTGTTCACGTAAAATGCGTCCAATTTTTCCGCATAAGGCACCAAAAAACGGAATAATAGCATAGGCCGCCTCCTCCTGAGGTCCATCCTCAGATTCCGTCGGTGCTGCAGGTCTGGGATGTAGAGCCTTCCGAATTTTCCCTTCCTTGTAACCGTTCCTCCGAAACACGGTCTTCAGATGGTCCAATTCTTGTTGGAGACTGTCCCTGTCAGAGATGGTGTGAGCTCTGTGTACAAGAGTTTTGAACACGCCGTTCTTTCGTGCCGGGTGGTAGCAGCTATCCGCATATAGGTACAAATCGGTGTGCGTCTTCTTCCTATACACGCTGTGGCCCAAAGTGCTGTCAGCTTGTCTTCTAATCAAAACATCTGGGAAAGGGAACATCCCATCCGTTTCGATCTCCATGGTGATCTTAATATTCTCCTGTCTGGAGTTGAGATGTGTGAGGAAGTCTGCCAGTTTATCTCTTCCATGTGGAAAGGGTACAGTACCGCCCGACATTGAAAATAGGTACAACATACTTCATTATTTTTGTCAGAACAACACATTTTTTTTGTAAAATAACTCAATTTCAATTAATACAGCGAAGACAGATACCAGTGTGGGAAAGAATGACAATTTATTTATTTAATTGATCACATGTGCACTCCCACAAAATAAATCCCTACATCCAGTTTGGTGAGATCTGTGAAATGAATGAATGTATGGTCGTCTGCTAACCGCAGATAGTGAATGTGAATATATGATCATCTTTGAGACGATCCTTTGGCCACCTTTGGTGGAACCAAAGAGATGAAATTTACCGGAGCTTTGAGCGCCTGAAATGTGGCTGACCAATACGGTAGCATGGTCTTCCCCCACCTCAACAGAGGTGCGAGATGACCTGAAGAATGCCCATGTTTCAGCACTCTGCCGCTGGATCTTGTGCTGTTAAGACCTGTCTTAGTTGTGCTCCGTAAAGACAAAAGAGTGGAGACATGGTATGCATGTAGAATATTTAAGAGTAGTTTGAAATAATAATTTCTCTATTTCAGGAACTTTTGTGGGGAGAATTAAATGTCAGGCAGGTAATATTAATGGGATCGTAGTAATCTTCGGAAGTGACCAACGGTCACAATGAAACCACGTGTAGCAATAAGTTGAAATACTTCCGTGTGCTTAAGTTAAGCTGAGTTACTAGCGTGTGTACAATAAGTTGAAATATTTAAGAAATAGCATGTGTACCATAAGTTGAAATATTTAAGAAATGGCGTGTGCAGGACTTGAAATTAGAGACGAGTACTTCCACGTGGTGAGTACTGTGTGAGTCTCAATCTGTGTATGAGACAAAGGATAAAGAGAAGTACTCGTCTATGGTATCAGTTGAGGACTCGCGTGTGTGATGAATATGTTCTTAATATTACTTTGTGTGTTATGTTTCCGTGTGACGCTTGATTCAAACTTTAATACTCTGAGAGTGTAGCAAGGTGAGTCAGCCGTCTATCCAGCAACGCCACTTGGCTTGCATTGCACAGGAAGACCTGCATATATCTTCCAGAGTTCGTACTAGGAAAGAAAAGTTACGAAGTGGGGCAGTGTCGTGTGAAACTGGGATGAATACTAATTGAAGTGGGAAAGCTGAAAGTGATGTGATTATAACGCTGTGACTATTCCTTGTTTTGTATTGTATGTTGCCAGTGTGATGCATTCCATGAAATTTAAGTATGTGTGGTTGGCATGGGAGAGTAACAAGATAGTTTCAGAGGCAGTGGGTTATGCATGTTCCTTTTTGTACCACTCGGTCTGGAGGAAAATTTCGTGATGATGGGTGTGAGAGTCGAAGTGTGAGATATAACAAAAGATCCACTATCCTATCCAGAAAGTGCACTGTAGCGTTAAATAATTACGAGACCATAAGATAGAGAATCACCAATGTAAAGCCATGCCCACTGGGCGGAATTTCTCATGTGTTATTGTTGTAGGTTGTAGAATTTGTGTGTTTAGGTTATAGAATTTATCGGAATAAATAAGATAGTGAAAAGAAAAAGATTGGTGGACTTTTCCTTCGAATTGTATGTTGTCATGATATCCAGAATTTATAATGTGTGCGCCACTCATATTCAGTGCGATGGCCACGTGTTGATAAAAGCCGTTAAATAAAAGAAAATGTGGTATTGCCAGTGCGTAGTGAACAGTCAGAGTTCTATAAATTACTGATAGTCAGATGTGCGTTTCCGTTGCGTATTATTCATACAGGAGGTTGATTAGTGACTTAATTGTGAGTACGAGAGTTCACGTTACTCGATAAATAAGAATGAATCCACTCACTTGGCAGACCACTCATCTTGCAGGCCTGAATGCTTGATACCACAGTATGAGCAAGGCACGTGGGTGCCTCTCATAATTTCGACCCTGCCAAGATTTTGCTGTTAGGGTTTGCTGTTAAGATTTGTTTTCGGAATGTATTGTGATAGCACTAAAGAGTAAAATTTTTTTTTTGTTTGCAATTTCTTTCTGGATTGGTGAGGATCTTTTATTTTTTTAATGTAATCAATTGCTATATCGTCCAAGGCTGGAAAATCGTTGCATTTTTTTTGCGTAATGTCCGTAGTAACTAGGTCGCAGTCGAAAAGTGTAGTCACTATGGAGAATAGTGATTCTGGGGTGAACGTAGCAGTGCAGCAGGAAGTAGGTGTCGACCATGGGTTAATGAGTGGGAACGGCAAACACTCGGAAGGGGCTGAATTGTTCAGTGGACTGCGGCTAGGTGATCCTTTGTGCGGCGGGCTTTGTCCGCAACCGGGGGCTTTCCCGACGATGCGGGCGAGCCGGGACTAGGTCAGGTATGTAGTGAAAGTGTAGCTACCCTTGGCGAAGCTACGGTTTCTCAGGCGAAGGTGGTGAGTGCACCGAAAGTAGCAGATGACAATGTGCTACTGCAGTTTTTACAGAGGATGGATAGAGATAATAAGGAAAGAGATAGGGAGTATAAGGAAAGATTGGAAGCGATGGATAGGGAAACTAATGAAAGATTGGAGGCAAATAAGGAAAGATTGGAAGCGATGGATAGAGATAATAAGGAGAGAGATAGGGAGACTAAGGAAAGATTGGGAGCAAATAAGGAAAGGTTGGAGGCAATGGATAAGGGAAATAAAGAGGCAATGAGGAAGCTAGACACAGTTATCGATGAGCGTCTGTCCGCAGTTAATAATCGGTTAGATGAGGGGGAGAAGAATCTGGATGCGTTGAAGCAAGTATGTGATGCCGTGAAAGAAAAAGCCAATAATTTGGAGGTACGAATAAGTGCAATAGAGAGCGATATTACAGAACGTAGGGACGTGTTGCCGGATGAGCGAATCAAAGAGATAGTGGAGGACTTACTTGCAGATAAACAAGGGGCATTAGACAGCGTGGAAGCTCAAGTCACCCGGCAGGAAGTGGCGCTAAATAAACACAGGGATGAAGTTGAGGAGGTAGTGGTCAGAATGAATAGAAGTAGCGCAGATGTAGAAAAGATCAGTATGAGAGGCGAAACAGGCTCTGACAGTACACAACGAGAGGTTTATGCCGACCAGGAGGAGATACAATCACTATTACAGTTTAAAGAGGCGCAATTAGAAGCAAATAGGAAACATAGGGAAGAACTAGCACAGTTGCAATTAGCGTGCAGAAGCGAAGGTGAAACACCACCAGGTAGACTGCAGAGGGAGAGTGAGATAAATTCAAAAAACAGAAATAGGCAGAAAGAGGAAGACGAACTCAGAGAGTTAGAAGAACGGTTGTGTCGGATAAAACAGGTGGCAAACCCAACTGGGTATAGTCCAAGGTCAGAAAACGTAAATGAGGAAGAAGAATGTAGGAGGCTCTTCGTGTCGGTACAAACGTACACTTGTTTTCCGGATCCTGATAATTACCAACATCCATGCCTGTGGCTGTATCAATTTCAAGATTCATTACTTTCATCGTGGGGACCGCTCCTCAAAATGAAGTTTGTGTGTAACCATTAGAGGGACGAGAATAGAGCGAAAATGCAGGAAGTTATTAAAGACTGTAGTAGCTACAAGATATTTTGTGACAAGTTTTATATGAATTCTGGTCGAAAAGTAAGCAGGACCAGGTTAAGCAAAGCATATTGATGATGCCAAGTTGTAACAAAGGTGGTATAAGAGATTCGGTGTCGTGCTATCAGGAAATGCTGAGATGAAATACGTATTTGGATGTGCCATACGAAACTGGGGAGCTCATTAGAATCTGTATAACGAAGTTGCCAGTGAGATTGCGCAGAATTATAGTGATAGCAGGCATAGGCTTAGACGATTCCGCGTCATTTCAGCACTTGTTATAGGAACTGGGTAATGAGAGCAATATTGTGAACGGCGACACGACTCATAGGTCAGACAGAGTCGAGGATAGGAACGGCAGAAACTATCAGAATGACAAGAGAGCGTGGAATCAGAGGAATGACGGAAATGGAAGATGGCGAGGAAATATGGGGCAGAATTCATGGGGATATCGACCGGCAAACCGGGAAAATAGATGGGACAGAGATGGAAGAAGAAGGGAAAATGAAAATGATGGGCGAAGAGAGGATAGGCAGTCATTGGGTTCACGACAGGACAATCACTGTCACAATGACGGAGGGACAAGAAGGTGACTACATGATAGGCGGGTACAAACCAGGACTATTAATGATGTAAATATTAGGTATATCGATTACGGAAAACTAAGGGAGAATCTGTTAGAAGAGATAGGAGATGTGGGGAGTGAAGTCCACCCAATAATTAGCGTAGAAATAAATAATATAATCGTACCTTGTGTCATCGACACAGGCAGTGTAATGAGTGTTTTGAGGGAAGATGTGTTTAAGTGTTGTAGTCTTACAAAACCATGGCCAACGTTGCCATTGCAAAGGACAACAGTGAGAGGGGCAGTTACAGGAAAGGGAATTGAGGTGAAGTTACAAGCGCAGGTAGACTTTGTGTGCCAGGCGAAGAGGTTTAGTACAGTGTTCTTGATTGTGTCATCTCTAACTGTTGAAGGGATATTAGGCGTTAATTTTTTGAACCAATATAAAGCAGTCGTTAACATGAGAAATGGTTCGATGGAGTTGAAACGAGATTCGGAGGAAATTACATTAAGATTCGACGATTGCTTATATGCTAAAGATAACGCACACTTAGCATTATGTCTGGCGGTAAAGTCCGGTAGACAGGCACAGAATACGGGGTTCGAACAAGAGAAGAAGGAAATTCATAAATGTTTGGAGGAAAAGATCAGGGAGAAAATCTGGCATTTACGAGGGACCACGGTCTACGGGGAATTGCAGAAAATTTTATACGAGAATAGAAAGGTATTTAAACATACTGCGGGTACAATAAGAAATTTTGTGTATAGATTCAAGGTCAAGCCTCATAAACAGTTTAGGGCCCAAGTGTACCTGATACCTGTTGTGTACAAAGAAAGAGTGGAAGCTGAGATCGAAAGCATGCTAGAACAAGGGATTATCGAACCAGCATCAAGTCCGTACAACAGCCCTTTAGTTTGTGTTGAAAAAAAGTATGGGTCAATTAGATTAGTTTTGGACGCAAGAAGGATTAATAAGATAATAGAGCCAGAGACAGATCGGCCGCTGACACTTGACGAATTGCTACAAAAGTTCCACGGGCTCAGAGTTCTCAGCTCAGTTGATTTGAGAATGAGTTTCTGGCAGGTGGAGTTAGATAGGGGGTGTAGAAAATACACTGCTTTCTTGTGCTACGGGAAATCGTATCAATTCCGGAAACTACCATTTGGGTTAAATGTATCATCCGCGGCATTTATCAGAGCGCTAAATACTGTCATTCCTAATGAAATAAAAGATAAGGTAACACAGTACGTGGATGATGTCCTGATAGCCGAAAGAAACTGGGAAGACCACAATAGAACGTTAAGCATATTGCTCGGTGCACTGGAGAGACATGGGGTAACCGTGAATTTGGGAAAGTTAGAATTTGGACGAAAAGAAATCGAGTTTCTAGGTCACATTGTGACACCAGAGGGAATAAGACCAAATCCAGACAAACTCGAAGCAATCAGAGATTTTCCGGTGCCAAGAACAAAACGTCAGCTACGGGGTTATTTAGAATTAATCAATTTTTACAGGAGGTTCATTGAGATTGGGGGTGCAGCGACACCCAGACTATGTCAGCTGACTGGAAAGAAAACGGTATGGAATTGGGACCCTGTCGCGCAGGAAGAATATGAGGCGTTAAAGAAGGCACTGTTATCGGCACCTCTTCTCGGGCATCCAGACCTAGGGAAAGAGTTTTGTATGGCCACGGACAGTTCCCGTAGTGGACTTGGGGTAACATTGTTCCAAGAGCAAGAGCAAGGAGGAGAAGTAATACAACAACCTATTGCATTTGCGAGCCGAGTGCTTAGCAAAGCTGAGAGAAATTACACGGTAACTGAGCTTGAAGCTTTGGCAATAGTATGGGGTTTTAGTAAGTTTAGATACTATTGGTATGGAAGGCATACTAAAATCTATACTGACCACAACTCACTACAGTTTCTGATGTCGGCCAAACTTAACCATAGACGACTCGCTAGGTGGGCACTCTATTTACAGGAGTTTCAGTTTTCGGTCATGTATATTCCTGGGCCACAGAATATAGTGGCAGATGCGTTGTCAAGGAACCCAGTAGGTCATGGTCAATGCTTTGATGAGGAGGTAAACGAGAACAGATATGACATATTGTATATGCAAGGCGTGCCGTTCGAGAAATACATAGGGGCGGTACTCACAAATATCGCGAAAGAGCAGGATAAAGACGCGTCATGGAGAATGGTGAAGGACAGAGTTAGAGCGAACTTAGATGCCAATATAGCGCGCTTTTATACAATTCAGAACGGGGTCCTTTTCTACCGTAGAAATCCGAACACACAGGACTGGGTGTTGTGTATACCAAATGAAATAGTCAACAAGTTGATCGGGTACACGCACCTAAGTTACGGGCATTACGGGGCAAGGAAATGCTGTAAGAAGTTAAGGGAATCATTTTATTTCATTAGTATGGAGAGGAGGATCAAGAACGTGCTGGATAGTTGCAAATTGTGCCAGAAGGCAAAATCGTTAACTATCTCATGCAAAGCATCGCTTTTTCCGATAGTGCCAGGTAGATTGAGGGAATTCGGAGCAACAGATTTGTTTGGCCCGCTATCTAAGTCAGTGCAAGTCTGTGACAGCCAGAGCGAGAGCACCAGCAGCAGCGAGTACTGTTTGTATAAAGCGTTTATTTTGCATTTTGTTTACGACCTTCCACTAAGGAAGGGATTCTATTTGTGTTTATCTGCTCTGCATAGTAACTAACAGTTCTTGATAAAACTTTACGTAGTTTTCGTGTTAGATTTCTTAGTGTTTTCTTGATCGTTTAGAACAGAAAGCGCCCTAAAACCGTCTTTTGTTTGTTTCGCGGCCGTTAGCCACTAGTCACTTGAATCAGCAGTTGTCTTGTGACAGCCACAGCGAGAGCACCAGCAGCAGCGAGTACTGTTTGTATAAAGCGTTTTTGTACTTATTTGCTGCGCTTAGCTTTTAAATAGTTTTTCTGGGAAAACCTAGCGTAGTTTTCGCGTCTCGTATTTCAGTGAGTGTTTCTTGATTATCAGAGTAGCTCATCAGAAGATTATCTTGGGAATTTGTCACCGTATAGAGTAGGGTAAACATAGTCATGTGTAGGGACTGTGGTTGTTGTGAGCGGACGCAAGGAGAATTGGCCACTCTTCGGGGGCAGGTGGAGGCTTTGTCTGTTAGGCTCATCGAGCTCGAGGCGCAGGCGTCGGCTCGTAGTGGCGTTGGGGCAACTGTGGTGAGACCTATGCCTACTTCGGTGGCCTTGGAATCACATGGAACCCCTGATGTCGCTGCGTCTTCCGGCAGTGAGCATCTTACCGGTCAGCCATCACTCCAGGGTGAATGGCGGACAGTGGTGGGCTCGCGCGTGCCTGGCCGAAAGGCGAAGGTGGGATCTGGCCGCGTGGCAGCTGCCTTACCCCTTTCCAACAGGTACGGGGTGCTTCCTAGTGGTGATGACATCGTTTCCGAGCCACCACAGGATGCCTCGCCTGTTGGGCCAGTGGCCGATTCTCCGACAAGGTCCCGACAGTCACAGAGGGCGGGCCTATTAGTTATAGGGAGCTCCAACGTTAGGCGGGTTATGGAGCCCCTCAGGAAAATAGCGGGTAGGTCGGGGAAGAATGCCAGTGTGCACTCGGTGTGCTTGCCGGGGGGTCTCGTCCGTAATGTGGAGGAGGCCCTTCCGGCAGCTATTGAACGCACTGGGTGTGACCGGCTGCAGATAGTAGCACATGTCGGAACCAATGACGCCTGTCGCTTGGGTTCTGAGGCCATCCTTGGTTCCTTCCGGCGGCTGGCTGATTTGGTGAAGACAACCAGCATCGCACGCGGAGTGCAAGCTGAGCTTAATATCTGCAGCATAGTGCCCAGAGTCGATCGCGGTCCTCTGGTTTGGAGCCGTGTGGAGGGTCTAAACCAGAGGCTCAGACGACTCTGCGACTATAATGGTTGCAAATTCATCGACCTCCGTTATTGGGTGGAGAACTGTAGGGCCCCCCTAGACAGGTCAGGCGTGCACTACACACCGGAAGCAGCTACTAGGGTAGCAGAGTACGTGTGGCGTGCACACGGGGGTTTTTTAGGTTAGAGGGACCCCCCCTTGGGCGAAACAATAAAATACCTGACGGCTTACCAGAGAGGACATTATCATCGTTGATAAAGAACGTCCGTCCTCAGAGACCAAAAACAGGAAAAGTTAACGTAATATTGGTAAACTGCAGGAGTATCCAGGGCAAGGTTCCTGAATTAGTATCTCTTATTGAAGGAAATAGTGCGCATATAGTTTTAGGAACGGAAAGTTGGTTAAAACCGGAAGTGAACAGTAACGAAATCCTAGACACAGAATGGAATATATACCGCAAGGATAGGATAAACGCCAATGGTGGAGGAGTATTTATAGCAGTAAAGAATTCAATAATATCCAGTGAAGTTATTAGCGAATGCGAATGTGAAATAATCTGGGTTAAGTTAAGTATCAAAGGTGGGTCAGATATGATAGTCGGATGCTTCTATAGACCACCTGCATCAGCAACCGTAGTAGTTGAGCGCCTCAGAGAGAACCTGCAGAACGTCGTGAAGAAGTTTCGTGATCATACTATTGTAATAGGGGGAGACTTCAATCTACCAGGTATAGAATGGGGTAGTCACACAATCAGAACTGGAGCCAGGGACAGAGACTCTTGTGACATTATCCTGACTGCCTTGTCCGAGAATTACTTCGAGCAGATAGTTAGAGAACCAACTCGTGAAGCTAACGTTTTAGACCTCATAGCAACAAATAGACCGGAACTTTTCGACTCCGTGAATGTAGAAGAGGGTATCAGTGATCATAAGTCAGTGGTTGCATCAATGACTACAAGTGTAATAAGAAATGCCAAGAAAGGAAGGAAAATATATTTGCTTAACAAGAGTGATAGGGCACAAATCGCAGAATATCTGAGTGACCACCATCAAACGTTCATTTCTGAGGAAGAGGATGTGGAACAAAAATGGAAAAAATTCAGAAACATCGTCCAGTACGCCTTAGATAAGTTCGTTCCGACTAAGGTCCAAAGCGAGGGGAAAGATCCACCGTGGTATAACAATCATGTACGAAAGGTACTACGGAAACAAAGAAAGCTTCATCATAGGTTTAAGAGTAGTCGAATCATAGCTGATAAGGAAAAGCTGAACGAAGCGAAAAAGAGCGTAAAGAGAGCAATGAGAGAAGCATTCAACGAATTCGAACATAAAACATTGGCAAACAATCTAAACAAGAACCCTAAAAAGTTTTGGTCATATGTAAAATCGGTAAGCAGATCTAAATCCCCTATTCAGTCACTCGTTGACCACGATGGCACCGAAACAGAGGACGACCGAAGAAAGGCAGAAATACTGAATTCAGTGTTCCGAAACTGTTTCACTGCGGAAAATCGTAACACGGTCCCTGACTTCAGCCGTCGCACGGACGCCAAAATGGAAAATATTGAAATAAACGATATCGGAATTGAAAAACAACTGCTATCACTTAGTAGCGGAAAAGCATCCGGACCAGACGAGATACCCTTAAGATTCTACAGTGATTATGCTAAAGAACTTGCCCCCTTTCTATCAGCAATTTATCGTAGATCGCTGGAAGAACGTAAAGTACCTAGCGACTGGAAGAAAGCGCAGGTCGTTCCCATTTTCAAGAAGGGTCATAAATCAGATGCGAATAATTATAGGCCTATTTCGCTTACGTCAATCTGTTGTAGAATAAAGGAACATGTTTTGTGTTCTCGTATTATGACGTTCTTAGATAATACAAATCTCCTTCATCATAACCAACATGGATTCCGCAAACAGAGATCATGTGAAACTCAGCTCGCCCTATTTGCCCAAGAAATTCACAGTGCCGTAGACACTGGCGAGCAGATTGATGCCGTATTCCTGGACTTCAGGAAGGCATTTGATACGGTTCCGCACTTACGTTTAGTGAAAAAAATACGAGCTTACGGAATATCGGACCAGGTTTGTGATTGGATTCAGGATTTCCTAGAAGAAAGAACACAACATGTCATTCTTAACGGTTCAAAATCTGCAGATGTAGAGGTAATTTCGGGAGTACCGCAGGGAAGCGTGATAGGACCTTTATTGTTTACAATATACATAAATGACTTAGTTGACAACATCGATAGCTCCGTGAGGCTATTTGCAGATGACACGGTTGTCTACAAGAAAGTAGCAACATCAGAAGACTCGTACGTACTCCAGGAGGACCTGCAGAGGATTAATGCATGGTGCGACAGCTGGCAGCTTTCCCTAAACGTAGATAAATGTAATATAATGCGCATACATAGGGGCAGAAATCCATTCCAGTACGATTATGCCATAGGTGGTAAATCATTGGAAGCGGTAACGACCGTAAAATACTTAGGAGTTACTATCCGGAGCGATCTGAAGTGGAATGATCACATAAAACAAATAGTGGGAAAAGCAGGCGCCAGGTTGAGATTCATAGGAAGAATTCTAAGAAAATGTGACTCATCGACGAAAGAAGTAGCTTACAAAACGCTTGTTCGTCCGATTCTTGAGTATTGCTCATCAGTATGGGACCCTTACCAGGTTGGATTAATAGAAGAGATAGACATGATCCAGCGAAAAGCAGCGCGATTCGTCATGGGGACATTTAGTCAGCGCGAGAGCGTTACGGAGATGCTGAACAAGCTCCAGTGGCGGACACTTCAAGAAAGGCGTTACGCAATACGGAGAGGTTTATTATCGAAATTACGAGAGATCACATTCCGGGAAGAGATGGGCAACATATTACTACCGCCCACATATATCTCGCGTAATGATCACAACGAAAAGATCCGAGAAATTAGAGCAAATACGGAGACTTACAAGCAGTCGTTCTTCCCACGCACAATTCGTGAATGGAACAGGGAAGGGGGGATCAGATAGTGGTACAATAAGTACCCTCCGCCACACACCGTAATGTGGCTCGCGGAGTATAGATGTAGATGTAGATGTAGATGTAGTAGCAGAATTGGTGTCAAAGTATGTGACTTTTACCACATTGAAACGTGCGACGGGAAGGACAGTAGCAGCAGCGATCGTTAAACACTTTTTGCGAGAAGTAGGAACTGTAGAAAAGTTCATAGCTGACAATGGACCACAATATAGATCCAGACAATGGCTAACCACACTGAAGAGAAGAAGGATAAAACCGGTGTTCATATCCCGATGCCATGCTGCAAGTAACCCCAGTGAAAGAGTGGTAAAAGAACTGGGAAAGTAGTGTAAGATCTATTGCCATAGGCAACATAGAAGTTGGAGTATTTTTCTCAAAGATTTTCAGGACATCCTCAATGAGCTACCACATGGAGCAACCGGTTTATCACCAATTACGGTACTAAAGAATGAACCACCACCAGATCGAGTCAGGGAGCTGGTAGATTTTCCGCGATCAGGAAAGCAGAGGCACACAGAAATTGTCAAGGTTGCGACAGAGCGTATTAAGAAAGCAGCTAAGGATAGGCAGGAGAAGCAGAAAGGAAAGATCCGTAAGATCGAATTGGCAGTAGGAGATAAGGTTATAATTAAAACTCATCGATTATCAAAGAAGCACAGATTCTTAACCAGCAAATTCTTTACGGTGTATAGTGGACCATTCAGAGTGAGGCAGATTGTCCATGAAAATGCTGTACTGATTGAGACGATCAAGGGAATACAATCTCGTGGGCTTCATCACATTTCTAACATCAAATTATGGAAAAGTTAAGAATAGATCGAAAGTAGGCAATTTATGGTAGATAGTCAGTGTATTTATTTGTGGTGTGTAACGTTGTGCAGGGGCAAATCGAACATAAGAATTTTCAGGCGGGATGTCAGGAAGTATGACGGAATAGACTGGTCGAATGAGTCATGAACAGGAGTCGACAGAGTGGTGTATGTACGTATTTTTTGTCTTATGAATAAGGATCAAGCAGAAACGACGTGGTGATTAATGAGTGGATAAAGACGGTAGATAGAGAACCGACGTGATAAATAGTAGTGGATAAACGTGATATTTAAGGGGAGAAGCGACGTGAAGCAGTGTGATTAATAGAGAGAGATTCGACGCGATGAAACAGTGGTAAATAAAGATGAGTAGAAATAATAATGTGGAGATGTCTTAGAGGTATGTTACAGAGAGGCCTGTGTATGCTGCAATCGAGATTGATGCGAATGGCGAAGGAAGACCAGGAAATGATGGAGTAATCGACGGATAGAGAGCCTAAATACGAATGAAGAGATGAGGACAACTGCACAACGTGAAAGGACATAAAGGGAATATGAGATCCAGATGGTGAACGTTGTGGAATACTGACGTAAGATGTAATATAAGTGTAAATCTAATTCTTACCATAACATTTGCTATATGAAAAAAATAATTTTTGTTGTTGTTGTTGTTGAAGCCTGGTACCAGTATAACTAATCAAAACGATACCAGGAATATGTACAGTTATTTTGCAGGATGAATAATTTGTGTATTTTTTGTTCTTAGATGAAATGTCGCAATTCTAAGTTGATATTTAGTAGGATGAATAATCGGTAAAGTGAATGCAGAGGTAAGCCGATGGAGAGAGGTGCCAAAGTGAAAGGACGAATTCGGAGGCTGGAAAGCTATCTCCGAAACAGCTTCATGTGTTATGTGGTTGAGTATAAGGGAGCAAAGGTATGGTATGTTGTCGTGAGTGTGGTGGTGTTAAGGTTAGCTGACTTCTAGACCTATTCTGTTTGTGTATTAATGGATTGAATGAGAAGGAAAATGTGATGTCTGGTGAGTGAGAGTCGTAGAGTAGTGTGATCAATGCGCACACTCGTACCAATCCATAACTAAAACATTATTGTGTTTTATTGTTTGATTGGGATGAACATCGATGGCAGGTCAGGATCTGACATGTGGATGGTACATACATGTCCTAGAAATGTTGTTATATATAATAAAATGTAAAATATATAAAGAGATATTAATTTCATTCTGTCACAAGCACAAAGGTTCACTGTATATTGTAGTTTTAGAATCAACAGTTTCTAATATTTTCACTGTGATAGAATGTTAGAGTAGTCTACTATTTGATATTGTAATTATGAGCTGTATAGATTGTTTCTTATTCCTTTTGTTTTTTTTTACACTTTCATGTTTTGTATGAGGGATGACAGGTACAATCAATAGCACAAGTGTGGGCTGTATATAGAAAGGGATAAATGTTGATGTTGTATGTGTAGAAAACTAGGGAGTATAATTTTATGTTTTTTAGAACAAAGATTCTTTTATTACCAATGTATCTAACAGATCATACATGTAATCAGTGAGTATTTAAATACTGTAAGAATATCCTTTTGTCTGTAATGTTGTGAGATGCACGGAAGGGTCTGACTGATTGGGTGTCGTAGCGCTGAGGTGCTCATGCAGAACGCGCCCGTACCTGCATAAGAAGGCGGGAGGCCGAGCTGACGTCGCCATGGGAGAGGCGACAGAACCGCGGCACTCCCCACTCCACTGCCGGTCAGGGTACACTCCACACGCCCGCTACAGCAGGTCAACGGCCTGGGGGACACGCACGTACCACTGGCCATTCATAAGTTCTGCCACCCTTACGACTGGGGAAAGTATCCCGCGGAGGCAACAGCGGGTGGTTTCTTCTGCTCAACGGCTCACGCGGCGGCAGAATGAACGATGCGGGGCAGAGTCCGGCGGGCATTTTTTACCATCAACTATTAACTAGTACTGGACTGTGGAGCCGTGAAACAAGATGACTGCTCGTATGTCTCCATAAGGTGGAAAGTGAAAGACTGGTGTTTCCACGTTGTGAGTGGTGGAAAAGATTTTGTCTTTAGCAGACAGGGCGATTGTTTTGTTTCGTCTTGACCACTGAACGGTGGGATCCATAAACTTTTGGCAGTGACTTGTTAAGTGTGCTTTGTGAATTGCATGTAGGACGCTTGGTATACTTAAAGAGGACAGTTGTCGTTTGGTGACTAATTATTGTATGAACACAATAAACTAAAGTGGGACATTGACATTTGCATTTGCATTTGTAGGAGGAGACATTTCTTTAATTGGTGTGGGAATAAGTGCTGGTGGTTGGAACTTACGACTTTTAATTGCACCATGAACTGAAAGGAAAGAACCGTGGGTAATAGTAGTTGTAGGGCCATTTTTGGACGACCAGATTCGTGTGGATGGTACTCTGAGAGTGACTATGACATTTGTGTTTAATGTGAGATACAGTTTACTGTACAGTGCGTGTTCAAGATGCCGATTTGAGTGACTTAAAGACTTTCGTCCGGGTAACCATGGGAGAGCTTTGACACCGAGACAGTGTTTCTGGGGAACATGTCAGCAACTCTTTTGACCCCAAGAAAATCACATAATGAAATGTTTCCGTGTGACTCGCAAGATAGGGAATAATGTATTTGTACTTGTAAATGTATAAATTTTTTTATATGTTTCATTCCTGAAGGGACAGCAAGTGTAATTGTATTTTATTAACATTTGCGTTTAGAATAGTTAGTGTTTTTCTTTTGTTTGTTCTGGGTTATCAAGTTCATGTAGCATGTTTATTAGAATATTTGGTACAATGATGCTTTAATTATTAGCCAGTGGCTAATACTAACGTAGCGGCTCTTATTGCATTGGTCAGTAAGGTTGTCACAGGGGACAAGAGTTTGCATTGCACAACAAATACCGGAATTAACTGTAGCATTTTGATGTCGTGGACAGTAATGATCTTGTTGGTGTGTTGACTGAAGCCACTTATTTGCATTTTCACAGTGGCGATATTTCACATTAAAGTGTAACGAAGGCTAGTCGAAATGCAAGTTCTTGTCGTCTAAATGTGTAACAACAGAGAAATGAGCAGTAGAGTAAGATACGAGAGCTACTGGTGGATTCAAGCACTTATTGCTAACTATTTACTGCGTGTATTGATCAAAGTTGATGGACTGACTAGCTCAGTAGCAGGTATTTGTACTGGTGGACAAGGATAATGTTAAACTCACAGTGAGTAGTGGTGGCAATTGCTTAAGTGATGATAGTTAATGAGGTATGACATGATGTCTTAGATGAACTATATTACGTAACCAATATGTAACTTGTATATTTCACTGTTTTTCTTCTCAGTTTTATTTCTCTGTAGGTTTGATGTATAATTTAGAGTAATGGTATGAAGCCTGACATTCTACATGTAACTACTGTACGCATTGTTTTTCTTTTGTTGATTTTGTTTTGTATTTGGGCTTTGCTGTGTAAAGGTTTTTACCCCGCAATTTATGAATGTCCGATTACTTGCTCTGTGTTTGGACGGTGAGCTATTTAAAATTTCATGAGTACAATTAGTATTTTTTTTTATTTGTTTTAGAATTATTGAAGTTTGGATTACTCCTAAAAATAACGGAGATCCCGGTAACTAAGCCAATTTTTATGTCACCATTATTTTTTATTTGTATGATGTGATGTTTTATTTGTCATTTGGATTGTTGTAAATATGTATGTGTACGTTACTCCGGATTGTGGAGAGTACGATAATGCAACAACTGTGTCAATAATTTGGTAAAGTAACAGCATTTGGTCGTCTATTTGAGGTCACCAGGGGCTAAGGCCTCCTCCTGGTTATTATGATGGCTTGCTACGTTTGTTCTAATACAGCTTTCTTAAAAAAATGTTCGGAACAACCCTCGCATTGCAAGGATAGTACCATGCCATTTTTTTCTGCATGGGTAGCCGGTGGTGAAAGGGTACAGTACCGTCCGACATTGAAAATAGGTACAACATACTTCATTATTTTTGTCAGAACAACACATTTTTTTTGTAAAATAACTCAATTTCAATTAATACAGTGAAGCCGGATATCAGTGCGGGAAAGAATGACAATTTATTTATTTAACTGATCACATGTGCACTCCCACAAAATAAATCCCTACATCCAGTTTGGTGAGATCTGTGAAATGAATGAATGTATGGTCGTCTGCTAACCGCAGATAGTGAATGTGAATATATGATCATCTTTGAGACGATCCTTTGGCCACCTTTGGTGGAACCAAAGAGATGAAACTTACCGGAGCTTTGAGCGCCTGAAATGTGGCTGACCAATACGGTAGCATGGTCTTCCCCCACCTCAACAGAGGTGCGAGATGACCTGAAGAATGCCCATGTTACAGCACTCTGCCGCTGGATCTTGTGCTGTTAAGACCTGTCTTAGTTGTGCTCCGTAAAGACAAAAGAGTGGAGTCATGGTATGCATGTGGAATATTGAAGAGTAGTTTGAAATAATAATTTCTCTATTTCAGGAACTTTTGTGGGGAGTATTAAATGTCAGGCAGATAATATTAATGGGATCGTAGTAATCTTCGGACGTGACCAACGGTCACAATGAAACCACGTGTAGCAATAAGTTGAAATACTTCCGTGTGCTTAAGTTAAGCTGAGTTACTAGCGTGTGTACAATAAGTTGAAATATTTAAGAAATAGCATGTGTACCATAAGTTGAAATATTTAAGAAATGGCGTGTGCAGGACTTGAAATTAGAGACGAGTACTTCCACGTGGTGAGTACTGTGTGAGTCTCAATCTGTGTATGAGACAAAGGATAAAGAGAAGTACTCGTCCATGGTATCAGTTGAGGACTCGCGGGTGTGATGAATATGTTCTTAATATTACTTTTCGTGATATGATTCCGTGTGACGCTAGATTCAAACTCTGAGAAAGAAGCAAGGTGAGTCGGCCGTCTATCCAGCAACGCCACTTGGCTTGCATTGCACAGGAAGACGTGCATATATCTCCAGAGTTCATAGTAGGAAAGTAGAATTACAAAGTGGGGCAGTGTCGTGTGAAACTGGGATAAATACTAATTGAAGTGGGAAAGCTGAAAGTGATAGTGTTGTGACTATTTAGTGTAGTGTATCCCATGTTGCAGTATGGTGTATGTCATGTAATTTGGGTATGTGTGGTTTGCATGGGAGAGTAGCAAGGTAGTTTCAAAAGATTAGTGGGTTATGCTTGTTCCTTCTGTACCGCTCGGTCTGGAGGAACGTTTCGTGATGATGATTGTGAGAGTCGAAGTGTGAGGTATAATAAAAGATCCACCATCCTATTCAGAAAGTGCACTGTAGCGTTAAATAATTACGAGATCATAAGGTAGAGAATCACCAATGTAAAGCCATGCCCACTGGGCGGAATTTCTCATGTGTTATTGTTGTAGGTTATAGAATTTGTGTATTTAGGTTATTGAATTTATCGGAATAAATAAGATAGTGAAAAGAAAAAGATTGGTGGACTTTTCCTTCGAATTGTATGTTGTCATGATGTCCCGAATTTACAATGTGTGCGCCATTCATATTCAGTGCGGTGACCACGTGTTGATAAAAGCCGTTAAATAAAAGAAAAAAGAAAATGTGGTATTGCCAGTGCGTAGTGAACAGAGTTCTATAAATTACTGATAGTCAGATGTGCGTTTCCGTTGCGTATTATTCATACAGGAGGTTGATTAGTGACTTAATTGTGAGTACGAGAGTTCATGTTACTCGATAAATAAGAATGAATCCACTCGCTTGGCAGACCACTCATCTTGCAGGCCTGGCTGCTTGATGCCACAGTATGAGCAAGGCACGTGGGTGCCTCTCAGTGTGTCCAGATATCGGATATTTAAAGAAACAGGTGGGTTATAGATGTGCTGATTCAAGAGCTTCCTCCTCGAAATGTTCCTTGTACACATTTGCGACAACGGATGAGAGTGGACTCCCTATGGCTACTCCTTCTGTCTGCTCGTAGTATTCACCGTCAAATAAGAAGCTGATGTCAGAACATGTCTGAAAAGGTTGGTGATCTCTACGTCAAATTTCTGGCTGATGAGTTCCATGGATTCTTGTAACGGAACTTTAGTGAATAGAGATACCACGTCGAAGCTCACCAGTATGTCAGATCCCTTAAGTGTAAGGTTGTTGATGCGTCCCAGGAAATCCACGAAGCTACGAATGTTGTGTGTACATCTCCCAACGTAAGGGCTAAGCAGTTGTTTGAGGTACTTGGCGCGTAGGTACGTTGGGGCACCAATATTGCTGACAATGGGACGTAACGGAATCGATTCCTTGTGCACCTTCGGCAGTCCGTAAAGTCTAGGAGGAACAGCAGCCCTCGGGCGTAGCTCCTTGGTAATATCGTCAGTGAAGCCGGAATCCTTGAGAAGCGCCAGAGTCTTCCTCTCAACCCTCTTGGTAGGATCGGTGTCAATCTTGCGGTATGCGCTGTCACTAAGTAGGCCCCGCATCTTCTCAGCACAATCCTGTCGGGATAGGATCACTGTTGCGTTGCCCTTGTCTGCAGGTAATATTACTATGTCTGGATCTTCTCTTAGCTCCCGTATGGCGGTCCTCTCCTTGTAGGAAATATTCGGTTTCATCCGCTTTTGTTTTGGTTAGAGTTCTGCAGGTTTCGCGACGAACTTCTTCAGCAGCTTCAGGTGGAATTCGAGCAGCTGTTTGTTCCACTTTGCTAATGATGTCAGCAATGGGTACATCTTTAGGAGTCGGAGCGAAATTCAATCCTTTCTTAAGAACCGAAATAGCGTCCCCATCCAGTTTCTTGTTAGTGAGATTGATGATGGTCTTTCCGCTGCCATCAGAAGGTTGTTTCTCCGATGTATGTTCAAACCTGGATGCCTGTCGTTCGGCTGACTTCCTCTGGGTTGAGCCCACTGTAGCCCATGTGATACCATCAACCCAATCCCACGTCCAGAGATTGAAACGGTTGGCCAGTTGTAGATGTAACTGTAGGAGTTCTTTGTTGGTAGTGTCCAAGCGCCACCGCGTGAAGCGAACTCTCTCGTACCAAAGCTAGGCTGGCACGTTTCTTGATTCTTCTGGCCGCCGCTGAGCCGATGTGATGCTTGACCTTAGCAAAATTTGATACCACACGCTCTTCTCGGCACTTCATAAGAAAAACAAAAGAACTCAGTAGACGACTTCTCAGATGACGCAGCTTGTCGATCCTTTTCATGCTGCGATACATCTCCTCCCCGTAGAGGTATGTGATGTGATTCTTCGATTTCTCCAGGAGTATTTTATGACGAAATAAATCTCGGGTGAACAGCCTGGTATGAGTGTGCATAGGACACAATATTTCGGCAATCGACCACGTTGCCATCGTCAGGTGCGATGATGTACTGACCGGCGGTGGGCCGGCGCCAGGAAATATAAATAAAGAGTTCTTATACTCCCGGTCACAAATAATGCCACCCAGTATTAATTGTGAGTTTTTTCAGGAGGGTAGGATGTCAACTCGGTCGACTGGCGAGGCATCAGAGGACATTTTAATATCCACTGTACTGAGTATTGGCTTGATGGCTTCCATTACAAAATATACATCTTTGAATTTCACATGACGAAATACAGTGACGTGCGATACAAGAATGCTCTGTGAAGAGGCGTGGCACTGCGCTTTGGCACACTTAAGACCAAATAACGTGTCTTACATTTCCTCGAAAATATATGTTTTATATACCAAACTCTTCAGAAAGATGTGCGCTGCAAAATGAACGTATTTTTGAAAATTCGATTCTTTTCTAAATTTTTGACGCCCTGTTTCAGTCGCTCGAGGGTGACGGAGGGGGCAGGGAGCGCCCCACTAACAAGGTTTTACCCCGGTTCGGAAATACGCTAGATCCGGGGCCGTGTAGCGCCATCTTGTTGGAACCATAAATCACAGTTATTCAATCCTGAGGTTGGAAGTTGAATCTGTAAGTAAGTCTGAAGCATGGCAACCTAACAGTATGATGTGAACATCACTGTGACACTGCAGAAAAACAGTCACTTTATCAGAGTGCAATAGTCTTTCGTGCAGCGTTCGGGCTGCCGGTGTGGCCGAGCGGTTCTAGGCGCATCAGCCTGGAACCGCGCGACCGCTACAGTCGCAGGTTCGAATCCTACCTTGGGCATGGATGTGTGTGATGTCCTTAGGTTAGTTAGGTTTAAGTAGTTCTAAGTTCTAGGGGACTGATGACCTCAGATGCTAAGTCCCATAGTGCTCAGAGCCATTTGAACCAATTTGCAGCATTCGGGGGTTATGATCAGACCAATATCGGAAATTTTCTTTGTTTCAAAAAGGTTCAAATGGCTCTGAGCACTGTGGGACTTAACATCTGAGGTCATCAGTCCCGTAGAACTTAGAACTACTTAAACCTAACCTATCAAAGGACATCACACACACATGCCCGAGGGAGGATTCGAACCTGCGACCGTAGCGGTCGCGCGGCTCCAGACTGAAGCGCCTAGAACCGCTCTGCCACTCCGGCCGGCCTTTCTTTGTTTATACAACCACTTAAGTGGAAACGTGTTTCATCACTACACAAAAGCACAGCACCTTCTGGCAAACTTTCCGGAACGTTCTCACTTGACACGGCAAAAGAGTGGTGACCAACCCTGCCGAACACGACTTTTTACGTCCCTCCACTCCCCTTTCTCTCACACTGACAACTCAGCAGCTGAGCAAAAGTGGGGAGTTTTGTTAGGTAGTAGGTGGTTTTATGACAATAATCATATTGTTAGTTGTGTCACCATCACTCATTAGCACAGGACGGTTCAACTCGTAATGCAGGCAAGTTTACAACTGTTTTCAGTACGATCCTGTATCTTTTAGTAAACAGGTCTATATCTGCAATACTTCTTTCTTTTATTCGCTTTTAAAATATTGGAGAGTTTTGGGGTCACCCTGCATATACTGTAAACACTAACAGCCCTGTAACACTCCACTGGGATACTCCGGAAGCTACTTTTATCCCAGTGAAGAACACGTGTTGAGTGCTAGCTGCAAGCAAGTTCTGAATCCAGTCACTACCGGGATCTGAATTCAGTCACAATTCTGGTCCGATTTATTGACTAAACGACAGCGCAAAACTTTATGAAATGTCTATCGGAACTCAAGGAACACAGTGTCAAGATGAGCGCTGTTGCCTGCAGGTGGCCTCTCCGCCTTCTTGCGCACCGGATAAAGCACTCCAAGTTGCTAATGATCTAGAGGCACCGTCAGGTGACTGTCCAGTCATCGGACTTCACTGTGTTCCGAGCAACGTCAGTACGTAGCCTCACCAGAATGTAGGTGTGTCAGGTGGTAATCGTAGCAACTAGCCCACTTCCCGGACGTGCGTGTAGCCGGTCACGTCCGCAGGCTGCCCGTGTGTCACGTGACCAGTCGGGCATCCCAGTCTGGCGTCCCATTACGACACCTAAGATGGGAATGACGTCACAGGACGCGGCTCTCTTCGGACGTCATCCGAAGCTGCCGGCTGTCCCACGGCCTCCCTCCCACACCTACAGACTGTGCCAGATTTTGTGGCTGGTGGCTTATGAAATAGACACAGCAGCTGCGCAACGGCTTACCCAAGGCAGGCGCTAGTTTTTGTTATAACCGGCTGAGCTAGTTCTTCATCTTAGCACATACTAAGACGTGATGCGTAAACTGCATGTACGATGTTGTCCTAGCGCTTCCGAATTTTTTGAATACATGGTTCATTTCCTGGATTTTTTTATGTCCAAATGTCAGCAAAATATGATACAGAATTAAATTTGGAGAAAGTACAGGGTGAGGAAGAAGTTACACAACCGTAAATTAAAAAAAAAAAGATGGAGTAGGGGGAAATTGGGTTCCTTACGTACAGGAATGTTTGTGTTGGAAACTGATGATTTGGTGGGAGGCGCACAGCACGTGATATCCAAGCAGCTTCCCGCCATTTGTCACTGTTGAGTTAGCCGTGTGTGAACGGACATGCGTTTTGAAACTTCCTGGCAGATTAAAACTGCGTGTCGGACCGAGATTCGAACTCGGAACCTTTGCCTTTCGCGGGTAAGTGCTCTACCAACTGAGCTACCCAAGCACGACTCACCCCCCCCCCCCCCCCCCCTGCCCGTCCTCACACCTTCACTTCCGCCAGTACCTCGTCTTCTACCTTCCAAACTTTACAGAAGCTCTCCTACAGGTTTGCAGGAGAGCTTCTGTAAAGTTTGGGAGATAGGAGACGAGGTACTGGCGGAAGTGAAGCTGTGAGGACGGGACCGGGAGGGGGGGGGGGGGGGGGTGAGTCGTGCTTGGGTAGCTCAATTGGTAGAGCACTTACCCGCGAAAGGCAAAGGACCCGAGTCCGAGTCTCGGTCCGGCACACAGTTTTAATCTGCCAGTAGGAAGTTTCATATCAGCACACACTCCGCTGCAGAGTGAAAATCTCGTTCTGGACATGCGTTTTTCCCAGACTGAATGTGTGTTCAGTCTTGTAAGTTACTTTCAATCACTATCTTTCCTAAAATACCAGGTAAACGTTGGGGTAGCTTTTCCGGAAACAAGGGTGCCTAACAAATCATCGATTTCACGCAAAGTCACCCGTTTCATAAAAACTATTAGTGTGAATGAATGTGGACGTTCCGGTTGACCTACGTTGTTGAGCGAAGCCTCACTGGAAAATATCTACGCATCCTTGCTACATTCACCACGACAATCGATACGAATACTGTCATCATACTGGATGTCTCACAGGAGTGCCTGCGGAGTCGCGAAGAAATAAGCTCCGTCTGTATCGCATTCACGTTGTGCATAAGCTTCGAGAAGCTGATAGAGGAAAAGACTACAGTATTCTAATTTTTTTGCGTTTTATTCGTAATAGTGTTCCGGTGTTGGACTATATTTTTAACTTCGATGATGCATGATTTCCTCTAAGCGGCCTTGTAAACAGCAAGAACGACAAATATTGGAGTTCAGCAAACCCTGACGTTTTCCATTAATCCCCATTACGTTCACAGAAGGTTGGAATTTGGTGTGTAGGCCCAAATTTTTCTCGGAAACGGCAAAGCTGAACGTCACCAGTACAACAATAATGGCTCAAATGGCTTTGAGCACTATGGGACTTAACGTCTGAGGTCATCAGTCTCCTACAACTTAGAACTACTTAAACCTAACTAACCTAAGGAAACACACACATCCATGCCCGAGGCAGGATTCGAACCTGCGACCGTAACAGTCGCGCGGTTCCGGACTGCAGCGCCTAGAACCGCTCGGCCACCTCGGCCCGCTACAAGGACATCATCATGCAATTTTTAGTATTGTTAGAGGCTGATGAATGACGTTGCTGGCGCCAGCAAGATGGTGCAACAGGGCACATTCCGAATAGCACCGCGATAACGCTGTGTGAGTTCTTTGCGAAACACATCATTTCACGTGACCTGTGAGCCTCTGTAGTCGCCGATTTATCTCCCCCTGTCTTCTCTTTCTGGTAGCGTCCGTAAGAACAACTCTCCCATACTCGAGGGACAACATCGAAGGCGAAATACCCAGCATAAGTGTAGAGACACTCTAAAAAGAAACATGTTGAGGCATGTGTACATTAATAAACACTTTAGCTCTTTTGAATTTAGGCTTGTGTAACTTGTGGCTCATGCTGCATTTATAACTTCAGCTCTGGTATATTCGAAGGAAGATTAGACTTATCCGACCCCTCAAAGACGACGACCTTGGAAATCGAGCACAAACAGGGATGGGGAAGGATGAGGAAAGATATCAGCTACGTTCTTTACAAAGAACTATCTGAACAGTTTTTTAAGCGGTTTAGGAAAATTGCAGAAAACCTAAGTTTGTCTAGCCGCATTCACAATCGTTAAGTGAGATCATCAGAGGCAATTTGCAGTAAACATGTAAGCCAGTATTGTGGGCGACTACATGCTTGGGCTCTACACGTTGCTTCATCTTCTCAGGTGATCATTGCACAGACTGCTCTTGGAAGAGCAGCTGTCGACGTCATTGGAGGAGGTACCACTAGGTATAAAAGAGATGATGTGGTTCCATCAGAATGGGGCCACAGTGCACTTTGCAGAACCAATAAGTGCAGCATGAAGCCTTGCTTCTGGCAGTCAGTTGATCGGTCGGGAGGAACCTGAGCACTGGCCTGCGAAATCCCCAGACTGCACCCCATTTGACTTCTTTCTCTGGGGCTGCATGAAAACCGAACGGCATTTTACTCTGCAGTGACAGCTGCAAGAATTCTTGAAGAGGCAACACCCATACAAAACACGCGACACATTTTCCATAGAACACAAGATACCCTGTTGTATGGCTACCGGCACTGAAATAAAGTTATAGTGTTCATTTGAACGTTTTTTGCTACACTCGTTAGAACTATAGAGGACTAAAAAAGAATAAACTGTTTTATTCCCTATGATACCCAATGAGCTCCTGGATACTCGATACATACGAGGGTCACTCCAACAGAAATGCACACTTTTTTTTTAATTCATCTTTTATTCTACATGTTTGAAAGTTTTACAGTGTGTAGATACATATTTTAGGAACTATATTTTCTTTTCTCCACATAATTTTCATTCCTCTCAACTGCTTTACGCCATCTTGGAACCAGCACCTGTATACCCACACGGTAAAATTCTGGACCAACCTGTTGGAGCCACTGTTTGGCACCGTGCACAAGGGAGTCATCATCTTCAAACCTTGTTCCACGAAGAGAGTCTTTCAGTTTCCCAAAGAGATGATAGTCACATGGAGCCAGGTCAAGACTGTAAGGCGGGTGTTTCAGTGTTGTCAATCCAAGTTTTGTCATCGCTTCCATGGTTTTTTGACTGACATGTGGCCGTGCATGGTCATGCAACAGCAAAACATCCTGCTTTTGCCTATGTGGTCGAACACGACTCAGTCGAGCCCGAAATTCCTTCATTGTCGTCACATATGCATCAGAATTTATGGTAGTTCCAATTGGCATGATGTCCACAAGCAAGAGTCCTTCGGAATCGAAAAACACCGTAGCCATAACTTTTCCAGCAGAAGGTGTGGTTTTGAATTTATTTTTTGTTGGGTGAATTTGCATGATGCCACTCCATTGATTGTCTCTTCGTCCCTGGTGAAAAATGATGGAGCCATGTTTCATCATCTGTCACAATTCTTCCAAGAAATTCATCTCCACCATTCTCGTACTGTTCCAAAAGTTCGCTGCATACCGTTTTTCTTGTTTCTTCGTGATCCACTGTCAACATCCTGGGAACCCACCTGGCAAAAAACTTTTTTAACGCTAACACTTTCAGTATTCTGCAAACACTTCCTTCCCTTATCCCAACGTAGCGTGACAATTCGTTCACTGTGATGCGTCTGTCAGCATTCACCAATTCGTTATATATATGCACATTGTCTGGAGTGTGGGGGTGCAGTACGAGGCCTGCTGCTCCGAGGACAATCCTCAATATTGCCGTGCCCGCTTTCATCACGTAACCTGCTTGCCCACCGACTAAATGTACTGCGATCGACAGCAGCATCTCCACACACCTTTTTCAACCTTTTGCGTATGTTTCCCACTGTCTCGTTTTCACAGCACAGGAATTCTATGACAGCACGTTGCTTCTGGCGAACGTCAAGTGTAGCAGCCATCTTGAAGACATGCTGTGCAGCGCCACTCACGGGAAGAGGTTGAACTAATTTTGAAAACAAGCGGGAAGGATGTATCTACACACTGTAAAACTTTCACACATACAGAACGAAAACAGTATTTTTAAAAAAATAGTGTGCATTTCTTTCGGAGTGACCCTCGTATGTATATCTTCATATTTTCGCGCCGCAAAGGCTGATCCATAAAATTTCGGTGGTGCAGCCGCATAAATTCGACTTGTTATTCTAATATTTCGACTGAACACCGTCCAGCCATCTTCAGAGTGAGCCGGGGTGACTGACGCTCCAGCACTTGCTCCGTCCTTTTAAACCTGTGTACCGCACCACTGCGCATGCGGCTTCAGATACACAAGGCGTCAGAGACGTTGATCGGAGGCAAAGAGGTATGCCATATGCATGGAAATAGATCTATGGCTGCGCAGTCTATCCACACGGTGATGTCGATGTATCACTACGAGCTACACCGTCGTGACGCCTTTGTGATTTTATTACACAAATTGCCGGATTCCATGATTTGTCCAAGCTGAAGCCTCTATCTCTACTAATCAAATTCATCGCCAACCGAATTTCAATTGCTTCCTTCACAACTGAGTCCCAGAAAGATGAAGTCGAGGCTAAAATTTCGGCGTTATCGAACACCATAGAGTGCCAGTGTCAATACAGTGCTTTGCCACCGCAGATTTATTAGGTTGTAAGAGCCGGGTGTTCCTGCGGTGCTCTGTGCATCTCTCCTGGACACTGCGGTCGTCTGTCCGATGTATGAATGGCCGTATTCACAGGGGATCTTGTAAAACCAAGGCTTCCGAAGCACCAGATCATCTTTAACTGAACACAGGAGTGCTGCTGTCTTTGGTGGAGGGCGAAAAATCACTTTCAATTTATGCTTACTGAGGATCCGCCCTATTTTTGACGATAGGCTTCCCACGTATGGCAGGAAAGCCATCGATTTGAACCTTTCCTTGTCTTCTTCTGCTTTTCTTATACCCACAGTTGGTTTCGTTTGTAGCGCCTTGGATTAGATTGGATTGTTTGGGGGAAGAGACCAAACAGCGAGGTCATCGGTCTCATCGGATTAGGGAAGGACGGGGAAGGAAGTCGGCCGTGCGGCATTTGCCTGGAGCGATTTGGGGAAATCAAGGAAAACCTAAATCAGAATGGCCGGACGCGGGATTGAACCGTCGTCCTCCCGAATGCGAGTCCAGTGTGCTAATCACTGCGCCAGCTCGCTCGGTTTGAAGCGCCTTACGTATCTGCTGTGGAGAGTACTCGTTGGCTTCAGAAACTCTTCTCAGGGACTTATATTTAAGTGCAAATAGCTGCCACCATCCTTTGCAGACGATGAGTGTACTCAGAACTCTAGTACACAGAGCACATGTCATTGCTGACGAGAGCAGTCTGGAGGACGAGCATCTACACCTGAGAGCGGGTAAAGGGATGGAATTTAAGAGTCGCAAAGGTGTTCTCGTAAGATGTTGGTACCTTCGCAGTCTCTACGAGATGTAATGCAGCAAAACCTACAGCCACAGTGATCAAATTCGGGGGAGCCTAGTTGGTATACCTTTGCAATAACGCCCCAATGTAGGGAGACGAAGACTGCCTTGATTCAGTCCTTTATCGACTTCTATCTATACAGTAGAAGAAGAATGGGTAGCTTTGAGGGATGAAGTAGTGAAGGCAGCAGAGGATCAAGTAGGTAAAAAGACGAGGGCTAGTAGAAATCCTTGGGTAACAGAAGAAATATTGAATTTAATTGATGAAAGGAGAAAATATAAAAATGCAGTAAGTGAAACAGGCAAAAAGGAATACAAACGTCTCAAAAATGAGATCGACAGGAAGTCCAAAATGGCTAAGCAGGGATGGCTAGAGGACAAATGTAAGGATGTAGAGGCCTATCTCACTAGGGGTAAGATAGATACCGCCTACAGGAAAATTAAAGAGACCTTTGGAGATAAGAGAACGACTTGTATGAATATCAAGAGCTCAGATGGAAACCCAGTGCTAAGCAAAGAAGGGAAACCAGAAAGGTGGAAGGAGTATATAGAGGGTCTATACAAGGGCGATGTACTTGAGGACAATATTATGGAAATGGAAGAGGATGTAGATGAAGATGAAATGGGAGATACGATACTGCGTGAAGAGTTTGACAGAGCACTGAAAGACCTGAGTCGAAACAAGGCCCCTGGAGTAGACAATATTCCATTGGAACTACTGACGGCCGTGGGAGAGCCAGTCCTGACAAAACTCTACCATCTGGTGAGCAAGATGTATGAAACAGGCGAAATACCCTCAGACTTCCAATCCCAATGAAAGCAGGTGTTGACAGATGTGAAAATTACCGAACTATCAGCTTCATAAGTCACAGCTGCAAAATACTAACACGAATTCTTTACAGACGAATGGAAAAACTAGTTGAAGCCAACCTCGGGGAAGATCAGTTTGGATTCCGTAGAAACACTGGAACACGTGAGGCAATACTGACCTTACGACTTATCTTAGAAGAAAGATTAAGGAAAGGCAAACCTATGTTTCTAGCATTTGTAGACTTAGAGAAAGCTTTTGACAATGTTGACTGGAATACTCTCTTTCAAATTCTAAAGGTGGCAGGGGTAAAATACAGGGAGCGAAAGGCTATTTACAATTTGTACAGAAACCAGATGGCAGTTATAAGAGTCGAGGGACATGAAAGGGAAGCAGTGGTTGGGAAGGGAGTAAGACAGGGTTGTAGCCTCTCCCCGATGTTGTTCAATCTGTATATTGAGCAAGCAGTAAAGGAAACAAAAGAAAAATTCGGAGTAGGTATTAAAATTCATGGAGAAGAAATAAAAACTTTGAGGTTCGCCGATGACATTGTAATTCTGTCAGAGACAGCAAAGGACTTGGAAGAGCAGTTGAATGGAATGGACAGTGTCTTGAAAGGAGGATATAAGATGAACATCAACAAAAGCAAAACAAGGATAATGGAATGAAGTCTAATTAAGTCGGGTGATGCTGAGGGAATTAGATTAGGAAATGAGGCACTTAAAGTAGTAAAGGAGTTTTGCTATTTGGGGAGCAAAATAACTGATGATGGTCGAAGTAGGGAGGATATAAAATGTAGGCTGGCAATGGCAAGGAAAGCGTTTCTGAAGAAGAGAAATTTGTTAACATCCAGTATTGATTTAAGTGTCAGGAAGTCATTTCTGAAAGTATTCGTATGGAGTGTAGCCATGTATGGAAGTGAAACATGGATGACAAATAGTTCAGACAAGAAGAGAATAGAAGCTTTCGAAATGTGGTGCTACAGAAGAATGCTGAAGATTAGATGGGTAGATCACGTAACTAATGAGGAAGTATTGAATAGGATTGGGGAGAAGAGAAGTTTGTGGCACAAGTTGACCAGAAGAAGGGATCGGTTGGTAGGGCATGTTCTGAGGCATCAAGGGATCACCAATTTAGTATTGGAGGGCAGCGTGGAGGGTAAAAATCGTAGAGGGAGACCAAGAGATGAATACACTAAGCAGATTCAGAAGGATGTAGGTTGCAGTAGGTACTGGGAGATGAAAAAGCTTGCACAGGATAGAGTAGCATGGAGAGCTGCATCAAACCAGTCTCAGGACTGAAGACCACAACAACAACAACATCTAGTCGAATGCATGGCGTGGCTTAGGCTTTCCACGTACAACCCAGAACACGTAACTTTAAAAACACGTTTTACCTCAACTTTACTCAGGTCAGTCAATATTAAAAAACAGAAGGCATGAAAAGACTGCAGCGTCTACGTTAACATTAGCACATGTGAAGCTCTGTAAGCCAAGGGTTACAGATTGCATCAATGCAGAGTACGATCTCTCCTGCTTTCTCGGCGTGATTGATTAATGGTGTGCTCACGGATGTTCTGCCAAATTGTTGTTTCCATTTTAAGTAAAATATTTACAAGGGCGTCACGGCCGTCTTCTTGAGTGTCGTAGCCTTAGCTGTTACGTGTACTCGCTGCCTGGACTGTTGGTCTTAGGCCGCTATTTGCAGCCGGGTTCGATTGCCGATGCCCTCTCCGTCGTAGGACTGTTCGCCTACCACAGCGGGCATGATCAGTGGCACTTCTTGCTGGTTATTAGTGTTAACAGTGTTTATAAGTCGTTCTGATTTTATCTCAATTCCATTATTTGGTTTTCAGAGCCCGCACCGCTATTCCGTGAAACGCACATTCTCTCAGCGTTTTCCAGCTGCGCTGGATTTGATGGCTAGCGAGATCTTAATCAATTGAATGTCAGACCCCAAGTCTTCTTTAAATTGAAACGTCCATCCCTTTTTCTTATGTTTTCCTAAATCTTTATTTCGTTTCTATTGCTGTGGTCTTCAGTCCGATGTTTGGTTTGATGCAGCTCTCCGTGCTACTCTATCATGAACATGCCTCTTCTTCTCCGAATAACTATTGCAACTTACCTCCTTCTGAATCTGCTTACTGTATTAATCTCTTGGCCTGCCTCTACGATTCTTACCCACCGCATTTCCCTTCAGTACTAAATTGATGATTACTTTATGTCTGCGAATACATCCTACCAACCAGTCCCGTCTACTAGTCAACTTGTGCCACAAATTTCTTTTCTCCCCAGTTCTATTCATTGCCTCTTCAATAGTTACGTCATCTATCCACATTATTATTTACTGTCTGCTCAATGTAGCGCCACATTTCAAAGCCCTCTATTCTCTTTGTGGTGTGCGTACTGCAAGACCTTTGGTACACACACCATCAGATTATTTGACTTGTCGCTCTAACGAAGCAGGCGAGTGTCAGCAATATGTCTCGTGGTCTTTTCGTGGCGTGTTTATCTTCTGCCGTTAGGTCAGACGATAGAAATGCCACTTGCACGCTTAGAGTAGCAGATTGACGGTGACCAACTTTAAACAGAACTTGATTAATTTTCACACACATTTATTTACATAAATGAAAACATAGACATTACGTAACTTGTTTCTGGATGCTGTTTACAATTGACAATCTGAAGTTCCTTTGGTCTTTGTGCGTTAATCTTATTCTCACATATCTCTGATACTTGACAAAGTGTCTATTCATTTATCTTCATGGCTACGTACAGGAATATGGTAATCTTATTAGGTGCAGACTGAAACTTGACTATAGACTGGTACAGAATAATGCAGACTGGTACAGACTGGTGCAGACTAATGCAGACAAATGCAGACTGACTAATCGGAGGTCTGTACACTCGTTATAATACCTCGCGCGTTCAGGTATAATATAAAATAAATAAAATAAAATAAAATAAAATATTAATTATGTATTATTGTATGATAGTGATTGGTTGTAATTAATATTTACGTGACGTTTAATTATTCGGTATCAGACGCTTGACAATGGCTTTTTCGTAAATGTAATGTTATTCGTAGTTGACCGTGAAATAAGACTCAAATAATCGGACTTCGTATTTAAATCGTTTCCAAAGACTGCTGCGGTAGGTGCGGACTCAAATCTAAATCTCAATATTAGAATAATTTGCCAGCCATGTCAATACGTCGTACAGAGGTGACTGTCTACTAAACATAAAAAGTTTACACAGTTAGTTAAATCAGATATATTCAACGAATAAGCCTACAGTTAAATAATTCTACTTACTTTCATAAATATAAATTCTTTACAGATTCGAGTGCCTAGTAAGATTGCAACTCGTAGTGATCTTATATAACATTAAATATGGCGGTGTGCCAGTCAATAAAATATACGTGCTTCCCGCACCACTTATCCAAGACCTCTCTCTCCTTAATCAAACATAAGAGTATCGTAATTGTGTTTTTGTTTTATCAGCGACACAGCGCTGCAGTTCTGTGCCATAGGCTTTATTTATTTCTCACAGATTAATTATTTAATTAAGATTTCGCGTTTCCGAGGAAACTCACGCACGGCATGCAAATGTGCCTTTATAGTATCACTGCGCGAGTGTGATCCGCGAGGAGAAAAGGTTCTACGTTAGCAGCAATCTCGTTGGCTGCGTTACATATTAATACGCGGATCGGCGGAAGCAGAATTTGGTCCGTCTCTGAGGCAGCGTCATCTCGTAGTGCGGAGACGGACAAGCGCTGCGCCTGCGCTGTTGCGCTTAGCGGGACGCGCTCTAGTGGGAAAGTTGTGTAGGCGCTGACTACGAGGAACTATATACACAACACTCTTCTTATCTAAACTCTTTATAGTGCATGTTTCACTTCCATACACGTCCAAACTCCACACGAATTCTTTCAGAAAAGGCTTCCTGAAACTTAAATCTGTATTCGATGTTTCTCTTGTGGTGTTTCAAAAGTCTAATCAGGAAACATAGCGTTTCTTTACCGCTTGAGCGACGCCAGGTAAGAATTGTTAATATATATATTTATTTATGTTAAGTGGAGACTTGTTATTTAAAAACATTTTGTTTCTTTTCTTTCATGTCGAGCGTGGCAGCAAGATGATCCAGTGGGGACTCCAGACGCGGCGGACGACGAGAGCTAACCACTATTGCATCCTAGTCGAGGCCGGCGGCTGGAAGAACCGTTGAATCATCATGCTGACCATTATTAAAATATGTTTTATGTTTTTTTAATATAAAATGAGAAGGGAGTTCAATGTTGAATGTGGAGTGATAAAGTTTGTAACTGGATGTCAGTTGGTTATCAACTGTTAAATAAACTTCGAGTTGGAAGTTAAAACAGTCAGTTGACCCTGTTGTTATGACATACATAGTAAATATTACTTATGTATGAAATTTGCAAATTTGATTAAAATTCAGACTTCTTGAAGAGTTTCTGGCAAAATTTTATCAGGAGTGTGGACGATATTCAATAATTAACTAGTTTAAAGTTTTATTAATGAGAAGTCGACACGTATTGACATTTTGAAAACGATCGATACTGCGAAGTGCATTAAAATTCTGTTTTAAAGCTTTATCGGCGATTGTGGTCAAGAAGATCGGTTTTAAAGTGGAATATCTCTCTAAATGAGAACAAGATTGATTCTTCAGTGACATTAATTAATTATTTAAGGAAAAATTAGGATAATTTCAATTTATTCTGGCAAAGATATCAAGGAGTATCAGACCGCACAACGAACATATAAGAACTCTGTGACTTCGTTGAACTGTCGAAAATTTTTTACGATAAAACTTTATTACAACAGGGACTGGTGAACTTTGCTGCGTCTATCCTTATGTTCTAGGTTGAATCTGCTACAGCTTAATGTTTTTCTTTATGGATTTTTCAAGTATATTTTTTTAAATATAGCTCACCTAAATGTTCGTAGTTACTCATCGAAGAAATCGTTCATCGCGTTAACAAAGGTACGATGCATCATGAATGTCATTAACAGTTTCTTTCACATAGGTTTCTGCGTAGTTGCAGACTTAGTAATGTACGTTAATGTCCGTGAACAGTGGTTCACTACGCATTTTTTTTTTAATGTTTTTTCACATTTTGGCACTCGTTATCGTTCAAATTTTCACACAGTAACAGTTACATTATACATCAGTTTAAAAAAAAACATAAGTAATCATACATATACACGTCACATATTTTCTTAGCATAAACATAATACAGTTACACATAAACATGTTTTCATCATTATTACATAGCTATAAATTATTACATTGTGTCACATTTGATTACATGGATTGCAGATATTTACGTCCTCTTTAACGGTTTTGCTGGGATTTTATCGATGTTTTTTGTGATGTCATCTGAAATTAAGATAGGTTAGACACAACATTCATTACATCAGTAGGCAAGACCAGGCGTTTTCACTACTCAATAAATATTCAAAATAATAAGAGACGGAAAGCTGTTAGATTCCTCGCGTTTTGTGCGTGTGTGTATAGTGTCTGTGTGGCCTTGGCTACTGGTAGATGCTTTTCTTGCTGAGAGATGTGCGTCTAATCTATTTCTCGAAGTAAAAGATCGCTTCACAGATGACGTCTGTCGGTTCGTCAGGTGTCATACCAAGTCAGTGGTACCTACAGTCACAAATGTTCCGTGAAAAATTTATATATCATTCACTGCTACGTAATCATAAATTTTACTTTAATATTCAGTCTTCTCGGTGGTGCCGCGGCGTTGAAAGAAAAGTTCTTCTGTCTTCAACTGCGTCACTGGAACCGCTGAAATGAAAATTTCTATACTGCTTATTATCTGTGTTGTAGCAAACAGAGTTTTGCGAGTTGCTTAGCAATGTTTTCATGGGTATGACTTTGACATTATTTGGCATGAAATGCTCTAAGATCTCGGTGTGCGTATAGCCCAATAATTTTGTTAGTTCTAGGATGTTGTAACAGATACGCACCAGGATGCGGTATGTTAACAATTATATAAGGTCCTTCATATAGCAGACGCCACTTAGCGTTGCGTCGTTTGAGTGCTACAGATTTATGATGAGTACGAAGTAGTACAAGCATTCCTACCTTGAATTTTTGTTTTCTTTTTATTATGTTTGTGTGATGTTTGTTTCGTATCTGTGCGTGATGTGTCAATGTAGTCAATACTTCTTTTATTTTCTGTTCAGGTGTGATTTCCTTGTCTGACAACTTAGGTAATGGTTCTATCTACTGATCGTTCTGTTTGCAATTGAACATGATCTCGTTAGGTGTGTAATTCGTATCGTAAATATTTAAGTTATTGTGTACGTCTTCGAAAAGACTTAGGTAGGACACCCAGTTAGTATGTTTTGATGAAATATAGGTCCTCATGAATCGATTTAGTTCTCGGAAAAGTCTCTCAGTCGCGTTACATTGTGGACTAAACTTTGAAATAAATATACTTTTAATGTTATTGTCCTTCAAGAAATTTCTCCATTTGTACCCAGAGTAGTATGCTGCATTATCTGACAGAATTGCTTTAGGTTTTCCCACGTGCGTCAGGTAATCACTTGAGAATCTTCGTATTATAGCATTTGCAGAGGCGGATTTTAAAGCATAAAGTTTTACATGTTTAGAAAATATATCGTAAAAAGCTAAGATATATTTGACGCCTCCAGAGCTTGCTGGATGCGGTCCACTGATGTCAGTACACAGAATTTCCAGGGGTTTACTAGGTAAAATAGAATGTAAATCTGTTTTTGTGGATAAATTCTGAGGTTTTGATTTTTGACATATGACATGTTTTTAGTTCCCTATAAATTTTTCTTCTCATATTGCTAAAATAACAGTATGTACTGAGCTTTGCCAAACACTTTTTCGTCCCGTAATGACCCCAAACTAAGTGTGTGTGCCAAATTAGATTACGTTCAGACTCTTTGGGAATGCATACACACCAGTTAGTAGCATTTGGATGTCGGCGGTAAAATAACACATCATTGTGTAACTTGTAATACTTAGTCAAAGGATGGTTGTGTTTTTCTACCAGTAATGTTATTATCTTATACCAGTGAGGATCAGATTTTTGTAATTCAGCCATGTTTCTGCACATATCAATATAATATTGGTGATACTGCTTGTCTTGCATTAAGAGAATCCTGTAGTCATTTATATTTTCTAAGTCACTGTTGGTATCATTCATACCTTGTGGAAGTCTAGACAAAGTGTCTGCAATGGTGTTGTCCTTACCTCTTATGTACTTAATTTCAAAACAGTAGTTCTGAAGTGTAACTGCCCATCGTGATAGTCTAGGATGTACAAGTTTACAAGTTAACAAAAATGTCAGGGCCTGGTGATCGGTGTAAATTACCGTATGTTTTCCAAATAAATAATAATTGAATTTCTTGAATGCCCATACTATGGAAAGTGTTTCTAACTCAGTAGTGGAGTATGTACGCTCACATTCAGTTAGAGTGCGACTCGCAAACCCAATAATTCTTATCTGTTCCTCCTCTTTATTCTTTACAACTTGAAATAAGCAACAGCCCAAGCCAGTACGTGAAGCGTCACAAGTCATACCAAAATCTAAATTGAAATCTGGATGGCTCAATATGTTAGCATTCACTAAAGCATGTTTAATTGTATTAAAGTCATTCTGGCACTGTTCCGACCAGATCCAAACTTGATTCTTTCTGAGTAGATTTAGCAGATGTTTACTGTTCAAAAGTGGTTGTGGCAAAAAACGTCTGAAAAATGAACATAGCCCAAGGAATGATTTTAACTGCTTTTTAGTTCGAGGGCTAGGAAAGTTTCTGATAGCATCTAATTTACTGGGATCCGGACGTATGCCCTGTGAATTAATGATATGTCCTAAATACTTTATCTCACTGCAACCAAATTTTGATTTTCTTAGGTTGGCTGTGACTCCAGCTTGTGCAAATTTTTTTAAAATTCTTTGAAGAGTGTCAACGTGTTCATTCCAAGATTGTGTAGCTATCAGTATATCATCTACATAGTGTGTGACTGTCTCAACTAAATCGTCGCCAAGCACGGTATCCAGGGCTGTAATGAATACCCCAGAGCTGACATTCAGTCCGAAGGGTAGAACACAAAACTGATAGGTTCGCCCCCCGAACATAAATGCAGTATATTTCCGAGAATCAGGAGTGATACCCACCTGCCAAAACGAATTAGCGAGATCTATTGTGGAAAAATATTTTGCATCTAGAAATTTCTGTAATTGCTCTTCTAAATTTTCAGGTTTTGTGTGAACCGGTAAAATTATTTCATTAATAGCTCGTGCGTCTAACACTAACCTAATGCTTCCATTTGATTTTTTGACAACAAGTAGAGGACTACAATAAGGTGAGGTGGATGGTTCAATGACCTTCCAGTCTAACATTTGTTTTAATTCTTGCCACACAGCAGGTCGTTGAGATAACGGTACGTTATATGTCTTATGGTAGAAGATCTTGTGAGGCTTAACTTCAATCTTGTACACATACGTGTTGATAACACCTAATCGTTTGGTAAAAACTTGTAAATATTTGGATAACACTTCCTGTAGTTTTATACGTTCATGTACACTGAGAGCTGTAGCTTCACTTGTCTTATGATCAAGCAATGTTTTCAAGTCCATTAGCTCTGTGTCAGATGAGTGTGTTAGCATGTCTTGAATGTCTTTGTCAAGTACTAACTGAACCTTGTACCCTGTACAGTGTTTGTCATGCTTTAGAATTCTCCTGTCCAAATCAATAATAATTACACTGCCTTTATCATTTAAAATACATTTACCTTTGGAGAAGTCTATAATGCAGTCCTTCTCGCTCATAATATCTATTCCTAATATGCAATTAGTCACAAGGTTTTGTACAACCAGGAATGGCCATTGTACGGTTCCATTACCTATTTTAACGTTTACAAAAACTTGCTTCGTAACCCTACATGACTTATTACCTAGTGCAGTAGTTATTTTACAGTTTTGGGCAGGAAACTCAGGCACAGGTTCGAATTCACACATCTTTTTATAAAAATTAAAAGATAAAACGCTCACAGCTGCACCTGTATCTAGGATAATAGTAGTTGGAATCCCACCTACTACACCAGTAGTGGATGCTAAAACAATTTCATTTGTGTTTAAACGACATTGTGTACTGTCTTGTAAAAGTTCATCTGATATATTGTTATTGTGGTTGTATCTTATAAATAAAACAGGTAGTTTTTGTTTAGAATTACTCGGCATATCATTATTCTGTTGTTCAAGTGTGGTGTCAAATAACTGATTAACATTGAAGTCGCCCCCCAAGAATTCTTCAGCCACGACCTGGGGCAACGTAGTGACTGTTTCTAGTTTGTTGGATTATCATTTGTACTAGGTACTGACACAGATTGGGGTTGTGCATCAGGTGTCATTTCTATTATATTCACATTCGGATATTGCCTATTATGATCTCCAAACTTTTGCGGTTGTTGTTGCTGTTGCGCATTATAACTTACCTGTCGGTCGTAAGGTATGCTCCAATTTTGACCTGGTGGCTGCTGTGGTAAAGCAGAGTTTGAATGAAAGTACTGATCGTTACGAGTCCAACCTTGATGCTGTCTTGGCTCGTAGTTATTATTATTTCTATTTCTGTTTGTGTTTTTGTTGTTACATTTGTATCCGTTGTTACCGTTGTTGTTATTACCGCGGTGCCTTTTGTATGGATTGCCGCATGAAGTGTTATTACTGTTGTAATTGTTGTTTGTATTGGAATACGCGTGTTGATTTTGATTTCCTTATTGAGACGGCATGTGAGTTTGCTGTTTTTGCTGTACCGCGTATCCAACTGTGGGCGCGCCAGAATTGTGTTGGCAAGCCTGCATGTTTTGCATACCACTAGTGTAAACATTGTGGCTGCTGTTTTGCCGCGCGAAGCGCTGATCTTCAAGTAACATGTCAACCGAATCTAAAGCTGTTAAAAAATAATCTGAATCGTCATCCGGGATATGTAGAAGTTTTTCCTTAATGTTGAAAGGCAATTTGGCCTTCAACGCTCGGAGTATATCACGCGTTGCGACTGGTTCGTCTAAAAAATGTCCCATGTTCAAGTATTTTTCAAAATATCTGCGTAAGTTACCATTTTTACTGTTAAAAGTTTCAGGTTCTAAAATTTGTCTTCTGAGTCGCTCCTGGACGGATTGCGACCAGAATTTGTTCAGAAAAGCACGCTCAAACTCACTGTACGTGGTACATACGTCAGCTTGACTGTATGCCCAGACAGCTGCATCGCCTTGGATGTAACCGACAATATATGAAATCTTTTTCCGGTCACTCCAAGTGCGTGGATATGCGTTACTAAAAGATTTAAGAAAAATCACCGGATGAATGGTTCGTTTTTCTGGGATAAAAGCCTGAAATTGCCTGTGTTTTATTAAGCTTTCTTCTTCCTTTGCATTATGATATGGATTTGTTCCACTGTAATTACTGCAATGCTCAGCTGGCGAGTAATTACGATAATGTTGCTGTAGTTTACCATGATAATAGCTTGTGTTTGTGTTTGCACGTTGTGGTATGTGTTGTTGTCGTGGTGTGTTTTGTTCTTGTGTGTATGTTGTGTGCGGTATGTGTGCGTCACACTCGTATGTATATTGGTTTCTGAACTGTACATTTTGACTGATATTTTCGTTACATTCAGACTGTGGTTGATCGGTGAATTGTCTCATGGGTGCAGTGACGGATTGTACTGCGTCACTAATCAGCTGTTTGTTATTAGTGATGTATTCCGCTACGGAGTCGTGCACAACTGTTGGTAAATTTTCACGTATGCATCTATCAAAATGTTTGTCTTTGTTCTCTACCCAATCATGAAATTCTTTATTAATATTTTGAAAATGAGCTGTGGCATCAGATTGTAAGATGTCAGTCAGGTGTTGTTCAACATCGTCAAATTTATTCTGCACGTCAGTAATTCGTTTTTTAAGGTTGTCGTGTACTGAAGGATATGTTTGAATTTCTTCAGTAAGAGCTTCACACGTGACATTAAGGTTTTTTAATTGTGTCTGTAAAAGTGCTACGTCATTTGTAGTCTTTTCTTGTCTCGTATTAAGCTTGGAAAATTTCGTACTGAGTTCAGTCATCTGTTTGGTCAGTGTGGCGTCTATAAGTTCCACACGTTTACACAAAGTGTCTTTACATGCCTTGATTGTTATGAGGTCAGATTTAATTTCGTCATTTTGTGTCTTTAAGGTTGCCATGTTTTCCGCGTTCTGTTTCATTAGCATTTGTAACATGTTGGCAATGTTTACTGTTTGCAAGGTCTCTGCCCCCGCCGCGTCATTAGACGTGACGTCATGTATTAACATGGGCTCTGACTGAGACTTTGAAATTTTTGTGGTGGACGGCCTATTGTCAAAACTTCCGTTAACACTTGCGTCAATATTTGATGAATCGTCACTACCGGTTGCTGTCGTAAAGTCATTTTCTAACACTTGTCTCTCGTCCGAGTCGGATTGCGTCTGAATAGTATGTCTTTGCTGTTCCATCTTTGCGTATTGTTTTCTAGTTATGACCATGCCACACGTGATATATATTTCAAGAAATTAATGTTTGACACTGGTTTTAAAATAAAATGCAGTTGAGCATGAATCGCTCGTAGCAACAATGGCTGTTTGTTAATTTAAAAATGTAAACTGAATATGGGATTATTGTTAATGGCTGCTGTCCATGTTACAACGTATCGTACAGAAGTCGGCCATATTGTACAGTCGTGTATTGGTATTGTTGCAGAAGTTATTGTTTAAGGAAAAGTACTGAGAATGAAATTTATCACTGAAAAATTCTACGCGCGAAAGAAATACTACAGAATCTACTGAAGAGCTAATACACTGAATTATGCGTCTGGTCAAGCCTGCCAATGCAAAGATGCTGCGTCTTACCTTATTTTGCTGGAAGCTTCATTGCGTCTTCCCGCAAAATTTTAGAATTGGAAAATATCTTCAGATCTTTGTTATTTCTCATACATTCACGTCCAGGTCCAGAAAGTTAATTTTTCACATGAAACAAAGAGAACAGTGTAACAAATGACAAAATAACAAGTCCTGTCACGGTCGCCAATATAAAATAAATAAAATAAAATAAAATAAAATATTAATTATGTATTATTGTATGATAGTGATTGGTTGTAATTAATATTTACGTGACGTTTAATTATTCGGTATCAGACGCTTGACAATGGCTTTTTCGTAAATGTAATGTTATTCGTAGTTGACCGTGAAATAAGACTCAAATAATCGGACTTCGTATTTAAATCGTTTCCAAAGACTGCTGCGGTAGGTGCGGACTCAAATCTAAATCTCAATATTAGAATAATTTGCCAGCCATGTCAATACGTCGTACAGAGGTGACTGTCTACTAAACATAAAAAGTTTACACAGTTAGTTAAATCAGATATATTCAACGAATAAGCCTACAGTTAAATAATTCTACTTACTTTCATAAATATAAATTCTTTACAGATTCGAGTGCCTAGTAAGATTGCAACTCGCAGTGATCTTATATAACATTAAATATGGCGGTGTGCCAGTCAATAAAATATACGTGCTTCCCGCACCACTTATCCAAGACCTCTCTCTCCTTAATCAAACATAAGAGTATCGTAATTGTGTTTTTGTTTTATCAGCGACACAGCGCTGCAGTTCTGTGCCATAGGCTTTATTTATTTCTCACAGATTAATTATTTAATTAAGATTTCGCGTTTCCGAGGAAACTCACGCACGGCATGCAAATGTGCCTTTATAGTATCACTGCGCGAGTGTGATCCGCGAGGAGAAAAGGTTCTACGTTAGCAGCAATCTCGTTGGCTGCGTTACATATTAATACGCGGATCGGCGGAAGCAGAATTTGGTCCGTCTCTGAGGCAGCGTCATCTCGTAGTGCGGAGACGGACAAGCGCTGCGCCTGCGCTGTTGCGCTTAGCGGGACGCGCTCTAGTGGGAAAGTTGTGTAGGCGCTGACTACGAGGAACTATATACACAACACTCTTCTTATCTAAACTCTTTATAGTGCATGTTTCACTTCCATACACGTCCAAACTCCACACGAATTCTTTCAGAAAAGGCTTCCTGAAACTTAAATCTGTATTCGATGTTTCTCTTGTGGTGTTTCAAAAGTCTAATCAGGAAACATAGCGTTTCTTTACCGCTTGAGCGACGCCAGGTAAGAATTGTTAATATATATATTTATTTATGTTAAGTGGAGACTTGTTATTTAAAAACATTTTGTTTCTTTTCTTTCATGTCGAGCGTGGCAGCAAGATGATCCAGTGGGGACTCCAGACGCGGCGGACGACGAGAGCTAACCACTATTGCATCCTAGTCGAGGCCGGCGGCTGGAAGAACCGTTGAATCATCATGCTGACCATTATTAAAATATGTTTTATGTTTTTTTAATATAAAATGAGAAGGGAGTTCAATGTTGAATGTGGAGTGATAAAGTTTGTAACTGGATGTCAGTTGGTTATCAACTGTTAAATAAACTTCGAGTTGGAAGTTAAAACAGTCAGTTGACCCTGTTGTTATGACATACATAGTAAATATTACTTATGTATGAAATTTGCAAATTTGATTAAAATTCAGACTTCTTGAAGAGTTTCTGGCAAAATTTTATCAGGAGTGTGGACGATATTCAATAATTAACTAGTTTAAAGTTTTATTAATGAGAAGTCGACAAGTATTGACATTTTGAAAACGATCGATACTGCGAAGTGCATTAAAATTCTGTTTTAAAGCTTTATCGGCGATTGTGGTCAAGAAGATCGGTTTTAAAGTGGAATATCTCTCTAAATGAGAACAAGATTGATTCTTCAGTGACATTAATTAATTATTTAAGGAAAAATTAGGATAATTTCAATTTATTCTGGCAAAGATATCAAGGAGTATCAGACCGCACAACGAACATATAAGAACTCTGTGACTTCGTTGAACTGTCGAAAATTTTTTACGATAAAACTTTATTACAACAGGGACTGGTGAATTTTGCTGCGTCTATCCTTATGTTCTAGGTTGAATCTGCTACAGCTTAATGTTTTTCTTTATGGATTTTTCAAGTATCTGGGAAAAGAACTTATAATTTGATCTGCGGCGGACCGTCGATATTGGGTACACGGTTAGGCTGTTGTGAAGCCTGTTGGTTTGCAGATTGCCTTTCTTTCCCCTGCTGCAGACATCGTTGCCGAATTGCTGCGACAGGATCGGCAGTTCAGCGCACTTTCCTTCAGAAAAGCTTGTCTTATCATTGCCAGTCTACATTTTATATCCTCTCTACTTCGACGCTCATTAGTTATATTGCTGATCAAACAGCAAAACTCATCCACTACCTTCAGAGTCTCATTTGCTACTCTAATTCCAACAGCGTCATCTGATTTTATTGCACTACATTCCATTATCCTTGTTATGCTTTTGTTGATATTTAACTTCTATCCTGCTTTCAAGACACTGTCCGTCCCGTTCAATTGCTCTTCCAAGTCCTTTGCTATCTCTGGCAGAATTTCAATGTCATAGGCGAACTACAAAGTTTTTGTTTCTTCTCCCTTACCTTTAATTTCTACTCCAAACTTTCATTTGATCTCCTTTACTGTCTGCTCAATGTACATATTGATTAACATCGGCGACAGGCTACAACCCTGTGTCACTCCCCTCTCCACTTCTGCCTGCTTCCCTTCCATGCTCTTGACTCTTACAGTTGCCGTTTGATTTCTGTGCAAGTTTTACATAGCCTTTCCATAGATTCTTTAGTTATGCTGTCCCAGAAACTCGGCGTTTGCACCACGACACTGGTCTCATCGTGTTTCATTTTCCGATTATATTCGAGGCGGTGGTCGGCGTCAGCTGATATGCTTGGTTCCTTTAGTCGGGCGTGTTGATAAAGTTCCTTTCACCTCTCCTCGGTTATTCTGAGACTGTAGTAAGCTCCACGTAAGACACGCGACATCTGCATGCAATGCGACACACTTCTACATCTACATATGTATACTCCGCTAGCCACCAAGCGGTGTGTGCGGAGGGCACAATTCGCGCCAAAGTCATATTTCCTCCCTCTGTTCCACTCGCGGATCGGGCGAGGGAAAAGCGACTGTCTGAACGCCTCAGTACGAGCTCTAATTTCCCTTATCTTTGAATAGTGATCATTGTGCGATTTGAAAGTTGGAGGTAATAATATATGCTCTACATCCGCGGTGAAGATCGGATTTCGGAATTTAGTGAGCAGCCCCTTCCGTTTAGCGCGCCGTCTATCTGCAAGTGTGTCCCACTTCAAACTTTCTATGAGATTCGTAACGCTCTCGCGATGGCTAAAAGTACCAGTCACGAATCTTGCCGCTCTTCTTTGGACCTTCTCAATCTCTTGAACCACACCCAACTGGTAAGAGTCCCATGCAGACGAACAATACTCCAGGACTGGACGAACTAAAGTATCGTAAGCTATTTCCTTTGTTGAAGGACTGCATCGCTTCTGTATTCTACCAATAAACTGCAATCTGGAGTTCGCCTTACCCGTTACTGGTATAATCTGATCGTTCCATTTGAGATCATTTCGAATAGTCACACCCAGATACTTGACGCATGTTACCGCTTCCAAAGTCTGGGCATTTATTTTGTACTTGTACATTAATGGGGATTTTCGCTTTGTTGTGCGCAGTAGGTTACACTTACTAATGTTGAGAGATAACTGCCAGTTATTACACCACGCATTTATTTTCTGCAAATCCTCATTGATTTGTTCACCACTTTCGTGTGATACTACTTTCCTGTAGACTACAGCATCATCGGCGAACAGTCAATACCATCAACCAGATCGTTATGTATATCATAAAAAGCAGCGGACCTATTACGCTGCCCTGGGGCACACCTGAAGTTACGCTTGTTTCTGTCGAAGTCACCCCGTTCAGGACGACATACTGCTCCCTGTCCGTTATAAAACTTACTATCCAACCGGATATGTCATCGGATAGACCGTAAGCGCTCAATTTTTGGAGCAAGCGACCGTGCGGAACTGAGTCGAACGCCTTTCGAAAGTCGAGAAATATGGCATCAACCTGGGAGCCGGTATCTAGAGGCTGTTGTATATCATGCACAAAGAGCGCCAGCTGTGTCTCGCATGGCCGCTGTTTCCTAAAACCATGCTGGTTTCTGCAGATGAGCTTCTCAGAGTCTAGAAGGGTCATTCTGTGTGAACACAAAATACGTTCTATGATTCTACAACAAATCGATATCAGTGAAATTGGCCAGTAATTATATGCATCCGATTTTCTACCCCTTTTATAGATTGCTATGACCTGGGCCTTCTGCCAGTCCCGTGGAACTTTCCGCTGTTCCAGTGATCTCTAATAGATGATGGATAAGAATGGTGTTAGCATAGTCAACATATAATCTTGCGGGGATACCGTCTGGGCCAGATGCCTTCCTGGCGTCTAAGGACCTAACTGTTTTACAATCCCAGATACACTAAACACTCCGGCTTTCGGAGGCCTAGCTCGTCTTGAACATTACGAAGATGGCTTTTTATCTTACTTGAACGGAACGAGATACAACGGATGCCATGTTTCCGTTGGAGTATAACGAACTGTACTGGTACTGTGCAAGGATATGGTAGATTAGCAATTTTTCGCTTCTCTTCCTGAGTCTCAACCTTTTTCTCAGGCGTTCTTGATTCTGAGTGCAACGCCGGTTCGGTTTGATGATCTTTGTACCCACTTCTTCGAAACACTATTAGTAGGTGCTGTAATTATTTGGCGAGACTCTCCTTACTTGATAGTGCTGCAGCTCTACGGAGCATGGAATTGCTGTGTCATGTACGGTGATGGCTCGTAGTTTGGAGGTACTGGTCACGCGTGTATAGGTTTCCTATAGAGAGTGTGACCCGGCGCACCTGAATAAACACGAGTGGCGAAGTACTGTGCAGGAAATGGAAGCAATAACTTGGCAGAAAACCTGGAAGCTCACTCTTAATCAAAACTGAGCAACGAGGTTTTTACAGTCCATTTTGTTTGTTTTCCGTTTCTTGGCTATGAATATGAGCTGTGGCACTTTCTGCTGGTCATTATCGTTGATAGGCCTTTCTCAGTAGTAGTGGTTTTATTCCAGTTTTTACATTTTCGATTTTCTGTGTCAAATTAATAAAACTGATGTATAAATTGAAACACCTCCTGTCCATATTATGCGTCTTTATTTCGTAACTCGTTGAATACTCTGGATTTAATCATACCAGGATGTTATTTCAGGTCATTATCTCAAAAATGGCGGCATCCATAGTCATACAAATTATGTAACCATATAAAAAATGTACTTTGCGTACATAATGCGTAAATAAATTACAATTGCAGACTTAGAGGACAGGTTCCTTACACCAAAACATCATCGATACTGTGATACACATCTCTTCTACTGGAAGATCTTTGTTTTCGATGTTTTGGGAGGCGGTAACAGGGCCAAAACAAGAAAAGAGTGTCCAGTAACCATGGGCTCTAAAGTGCATACGGGCTCATCTTCGCTACTGTGAAACATCTCTCATATCGAACAAGTGCTCATAGTTCTTAATGTACGCATTTTAGAGCCCATATTTACTGGACTTACTTTCTTCTTTTGGTCCCGTTATCTCCTCCCAGAATATAGAAAGCAGAGAGCTTGTAGAAGAAGAGATGTGTTTCAAAGTAGCGAAGATAAACAAATGCTCATGGCGCTTATGGTATGCACAGCCCGTGTTTACTAGACTTTTTTTCTTGTTTTGACCTAAAGAACTCGTTCTCAAAGTTCGTAAAGGGAATTTAGTTACACCTGGTATATGTATGTCCTGCCAAATTTAGTTCTTTGTTCACGACAGGTCTTCTAACTCTCCGAATCAGTTATATCGAACGAAATTAAATGAACGAATGGCATTATCTGATCTTGTTCGGGCGCCTAGTGCAGCTTTTCTACTTGACGCACTACATTGGCTTGCGCGTCGGTGGAAATGAGACTACATTATTAGGACAACACAAACAACAAAGGCGAAGGAAATCTCCGATCCGGCCGCGAATCAGACGTGGGGCCCCGTGACCTACAGACAGCGACGCTAACCACTAGACCGCTGTTTTCGACCAGAAGTTTGTGATAACCCCGACTGATGTACTTGGCGCACAACAAGAACCATTTCGGACGACATCGGAAGGATTCATACTTTGCCGGTAGCGTTTCCATCGTCATTTGTTTTTAATTCCAATCAGTTTACTGCATAGTGTCATAACAGTAAAGAACCTTCAAAAAAATGGTTCAAATGGCTCTGAGCACTATGGGACTCAACTGCTGAGGTCATTAGTCCCCTAGAACTTAGAACTAGTTAAACCTATCTAACCGAAGGACACCACAAACATCCATGCCCGAGGCAGGATGCGAACCTGCGACCGTAGCGGTCTTGCGGTTCCAGACTGCAGCGCCTTTAACCACACGGCCACTTCGGAAAGAACCTTCAGATACTCTTAGATGCCGCTAGCACTTACTGCACTTCAATGAATTCGAGTGGTTACTATTTTATACACAAAAGCTAGTAATTTTACTCCCGCATGTCGAGAAGCCCCAAGGGTCTATAGTTGCTCCGCTAGATACCCTGCCACGCATCGGTCGGTTCCTTACACCATCTGCACGCCTACAGCAACATACAGGGCGACGGTACTCGCTATCTGCTTACCGGGCCTGGGAGTTCCCTCACTGTGCCTTACGGTAGCGTCCTATATTACTGCCCACAATAGCGTCTTAGACTAGTGCTCAAATATAACACGAAAAATCGCAAACAAGTGCGGTTGAAATAAGAGGAAATTTACAATTTTAAATTGGTGGTTTATTTTAAGTGTGGTTTCTCGTTGGAAATTGAACAGCAGTGAATAGTATTTCCTAATAAAGCGAGAAAAGAAACGTAAGAGAACCGGTGACAATTGTTCTTTCCATGCGCCATTCGCGACTGGAATAGGGAAGCGGAGAAGAGATGGTCGTACCGGAAGAAACCGCCTCAAGGAGCGTAAAGGGGTCCTCACACATTGAATGAGATTATCAAACCGTTAATATATTGGCCGCCTGAGGGCGCGTGTTGACGTATTGCTAACACTAGCAATAATGACGAGCAGTATTGATGGCGCTCAAAATATTCTCAGTATTGTCAATACATACTGAACGTATGAGGTCAAGTATTAACGGCTTGACAATATTCTCCATTCAGACGAAAACAGAGTTTCATGAACCAGCGACATGGCGTTAGTGTCCACTGCTCATGTTTTCAATACGCCTTCGTGTTTAACATGATATTATTATACCTCAGATTCAATTTTTCAAGCAGTCTTATCACAAAAGAATCTTTGTGTATGCACCATGTGATTCTAAATCTATTAGTGTTAGCCTTACAACGAATTGGTTATTCTATAATTTTCTCACAGTGACCTTCCCCTTGGCAGATCCAAATGAGCGACTAATCGAGAATGTTTTGCCGATAGTGAGTGCATTATGAACTGTAAATAAATTACCTTCAAAACAGCAAAAAAAATAATTAATTACCTTCATTCTTTCTCCAATTTTCTGTATACAGCTTCCAGAATCTTGGAATTCCGTATTTAAACTTATGTTTAATTTCATTAGGGAAACCTGAAAATGTAAATTTGTATGTATCATTTTAGGATGGTGAACGAAGGATTCTTTAGGACATTGCTTATTTATTAATTCGAAAATATAGTATATGTTGGTGAATTACGTAGCAATTCAGAAAGACTGCTTCCACTTCGAAAAATACAAAGTATATCTACAATGACTAGAGATCTGCGAAATGTATATCAGTTTCAACAAGTTATTAAAAAAAAAACGTTTTACGTTAACTGTCTGAACACATCCTTACACGCAGATATAACTCCTTCACAGGTTTCCATAGAATTTTAGTATTTGTCTTTGCTGATATTATGAAACAAAACTTCGAGCATTCGAAGAAGCTGCATGTCACCAGAAATCTCAAAAGTTACTCCTATCTCTCGTCGACACCGATAGCCACACTCAATACTGTATTTTGTTTCTCTATTTGATCTCGTGTCCACATTAATAAGTTGCGGTACGATGCAGGACTTGTCGGAAAAGTAATTCATGAAATCTTTCGGGTGCGTGGTTCTGATTTGTCAGTAAGTTAACATGTGACCAGTTACTCCGTTTATTCTAACCATTCTTGGACCCATTTTCTCTTTCTAACTGCTTCCTGCTGCTTGCAAACAACACTAATGTAACTGCAGCACTCGCTTTCTTTTGTGTGTTTGATATTTTAAACTCGTATAAACGCGTTGTTAACGGACAAGTTTTCTCGCTGTTACTATTGTCAGTAAATATTGAATGTCTGCAGGCCCTTTAAAGAGCAGAGTATAGGCGTAGATGTAAATATCCTTGTTACTAAAGGGCTGTCTCGAAAGCCGGTACCAGTACCAGTTATCTGACAGCTTGAAGGGGCAACATAAATTTGATTTTCAGTGTTTCGAGTACTTATTGACCGAATTTAAAATGCTGTCATAATCTACTCATCAAGAGGCATCATTGTATGTTACTGGTTTAATACAGTAAGACGAGTATTACTGTGTTTATGTCTTGAGACAGGACGCACTAATTACCCAGTCTATGTTCATCCCTTCCGCCTCCCAAACACCAACAATGTGGTGAAAGGAAAAAAGGTTAAGCTTACTACGTTTTCGCTGGTCATGCAGTCAAAATTCAGCATCAAACATGACGTTTGAATTTACTACTTCTTTACTACTAACTCTATTCCCAACACCTTTTTGCAGGCAGTATTTACATACATACTGTTCCAGGAGGAATGGTGGATAGTCAGGGAAACACAGGAACGATCATTCGAAACAAGAATTCTAATTAACATGAGCTCTAAAATGCCTACCTTAAGAATTACGACCAGTTCTTTATCTACAGCACTGTGAAACAGATGTTTTCTACTGCAAGTTCTTTGCGTCCCTTATTTTGGAAGGAGATAGTATGGAACAAAACATTGTATAGTAAACATGGTCTGTAAAAGGCAAACTTTGAGAGCTATGAGCACTTGTTCAGTGGAAGAGATGTGTTTCACAGAAGCGAAGATGGAGACGTGGTCGTAGCTCTTAGCGTATGCATTTTAGAGTCAATGTTTACTAGACTTTTTTCTTCGAATGATCATTGCTATTGCATTGCCTTAATGTAGACCATTCCTGTTGGGACACGCTGTATATGACTGAATGTACCTGAAAATCTATATCGTTGTAAGACAGATGGTTCAGGAGATAGGACGTTGTAAATATTTAGATGCTTCAAGAACTAGTTTTTACCTAAAATAGAAAACTAATTACCTTGTCTACATTTATACAGTGTTCGAGAGTGGGAGCGCTTAGCGACTTCCAACAAACTTCAAATATAATTTCAAACCTTTCCTAAACTTTTTGTCGCTTACATCCTAAAAGTCAAGTATTTTAAGTGTAGCGGTGTACATTTCTGAAACTGTCAAACGAACTGTACACCAGGGTCACACTGACCCTCATCTATCTGCTGCAGACACTGCCTGAATATAGAATATTTTTTAATGAAATTGGACTTTCTTACACTAAATGGGTTTTATTTCACTTCTGTCATGTAGGCTACTTTTTCAATCAGTATTACCATTAACGCACCCAGAATTCGAGACTAAATAATAACTGTCGTGTAAGCTTTTCGATGATTAAACCTGAAAATGAGCTGAAGCTAAAGAGTTCACTTGCAGTTTATTTAGATGAAAATGTTATTCATTTATTGAAATGAGCATGTTACGCAAATATTTTGAGATGTTTAGAAATGTTTATAAACCTTTTCATTCATTATTTCCACAGCCTTGGAATGTGGACTTCAATGTTATCGGCTACTGGCAGACCTCTATCATTAGGAACAGCTGTGTTCCAAAACTGACCATTTTTACCATGGATGGCTGTATTTTCTTCATCGCTGTCTGACGACTGGACAGGCTTATCAGTTTCGCCATTATCTATAACTGCTGCAGGAGCATCGGCCTCAGAATCATGTTCATCACGAAAGTCACTTACGACACTTTTACAATTGAGTACTTCTAACAACGTTTCCGTGTAGCATCTTCCGTTAGTAAAATGTCCTTCCTGCGTGCTATCCTCACATAAATGTACTTCACTCTAAGCGACAAAACAGTTACGCTAATGTGTATTCCAGGATCACAGTGACCCTTAGAAACAAATTTCTGTCTCATTAAACAACAATGTCTGACAATTTTGGACGGCCGTGCTCTACTGGGTACACTCAGTACTGAATTTACAGTGATGGCAGCGGGTTGTGTGTACAGTGGCCCACACACAGCAGCAAATGAAAAGCTCCAGAGTCCTACTTGTACGGTAGGGATGGGAAAAACCGACTGATTAAAACGCATACGGTATTTTTTCGGTATTAGTTTTTGTCTCAGATATAACAGTTTTATTTTATTTTGTATAAATAACTAAGTAAAAAACAATTAGCCTTAGCAACAGTGCTAAAATTTTTCGTTGGTTTGGAATATCGCGTTATTAAAGAAAATGCGAAAAGTTATCAGCGCTATTTTAATAACAATGATGACAGTGATGAGCAACAAATACATGACAAAAGAATTGATACATCATTGCTGAGATAATGATGTCCCTGTTGCTGTGTGTCATGGCTTAAGGTTCGCGTCTACATGCAGCGTGCAAGACTTGCCCCACACCTGGTCTATAGGTAGGTTCTCGTCGTCGTTGTCGGACATCCGTTGTATCACAGAATAGCATCAACCCTACTCTGGAAATGTTTTAAAGAAGTGATTCAGCGCTAAAGTAAAATCCTTCATTTGGTTAGATGATTAAAGATTTGTTTGCCACTTCTATGAAATAATTAAAGTGCAATTAATTATGAAAACACGTCTAAATTAAAAAGTTATCAACAGTTCATTCACAGATTATAGTGAACGTTGGGTAGACGGTCGCGTCGTGTAAGTCCTTAGTTGACGTCACTTCTGCGGCTTACCTGTCTACGAGGGTGAAATGATGGTGAAGACAACAAAACGCCCACTCGGTGAGCGTAGAAAATTTTCGACCTGGCCGGGAATCGAACCCGGGCCCCTCGCGTAGCATTCTCCTATTCTCCTTTGGTGCTCTGCGGCACTGACAACAACTTTTTTTTTAGCAAGACTCGAACGCTGGATGTTATCACTGACAAGGGGAGGCCGCCAATTGTGAAATTCAGATTCGATTCATACTGCGCATAATAAAAGCTCATGGTCAGAGGTGTAATGTGGCAAAGCACCAAGATGCACTTCTCAGCCGTTGTCGAGAAAATCGACAGTTAAAAGAAACCGTTGCGGTGAAATACTCTACGATTAATAATTTTGTACAGCGTCGTGGCGCAGCGGTAAGCGCTCGGGTTCGTAATCCGAAGGTCGCCGTATCTAATCTCGCGCCATCCATTTTTTTTTATTATTAGTTTTTTAGTATATATATATATAAACTATTAATGAATCCTTAGGCGTGTTGGTGAAGGCGGATCGCTCTCCAATTGTACCGCCTCCATTTTTCCGTTTTTTTAACAGGGTGTACCAAAGCTCTCCCGTCCGCACTGATTTTCGACGCTGTTATAAGTTGCGCTAGGGACCGCATCTACCTTCTTTCGAAGTTAGCAGGCAACTACGCTGTTATGCGGCGACTCGTTTCGGCCCATTTAACATCTGTCCTTCAAGTGTAACGAGCGAGTGACGGAGTTTACATTTCATACCTGCCACAGCAAATTTGTGTTCGTGGGGTCTCTATTCTAATTCGAACGTTTGACTTACGCTATACGTATTCGTTTCGGAATACCGTTTCTACGTCTTCCGTTAACTATACGTGGTTAACATTATGAAGACAATTAATAACATTTGTGAAATACAACTTTGTTTGCGGAAAACATAATGATATTCGAAGTCGCCAGTTTTTCCACGACAAACGACTTTCAACAACTTATTATATGTATAATTGTTGCAACTGATTGCCGGGAATTATATATATATATATATATATATATATATATATATATATATATATATATATATATATATTTGAATTACAAAAAACAAATACTAAAAAAAGGGTTGCGTGGCGCGAGATTCGATCCGGCGACCTTCGGATTACGAACCCGAGCGCTTACCGTTGCGCCACGACGCTGTACAAAATTATTAATCGTAGAGAGTATTTCAGCGCAACGGTTTCTTTTAACTGTCGATTTTCTCGACAACGGCTGAGAAGTGCATCTTGGTGCTTTACCACATTACACCCTTGGCCATGAGCTTTTATTATGCGCAGTATGAATCAAATCTGAATTTCACAATTGGCGGCCTCCCCTTGTGAGCTATGAAGGTTAACATAGTATGCAAACAAAATACAAAGTGGCTGATCTGCTGCCTGTGTGTACATAACATGCCTTTATCTCCTTGTAGCTTTTGAAAACGGACACATTAACACGAAAAACAGAGTCCTTCAACCTCAGTTTTCACCCTTTAGGGTCCGCCCTCGTCAGCTGAGTGGTCGGCGCGACAGAATGTGAATCTTAAGGGCCCGGTGTCGATTCCCGGCTGGGTCGGAGGTTTTTTCCGCTCAGGGACTGGCTGTTGTGTTGTCCTAATCATCATCATTTCGTCCCCAAGGACGCGCAAGTCACCTAAGTGTTGTCAAATCGGAAGACTTGCACCCAGCGAACGGTCTACCCGACGGGAGGCCCTAGTCACACGACATTTACATTTATCCTTTAGAAATGATTACTTGTAATGCCCAAATAGTGGTACGATCCACGATTACAAAATGATTTTTGAGCGGAGTTTCAAAAAATTAGAATCAATAGGTGAATACTGGTGATTTCTGGTAGTATGCAACCACTCATCACTTTTCGAAAAAAGCAGCGAACTGCGGACGGACTAAGTTTTCTTTTATTTACCTATTTAATTTAATATTTTGATTCTGTTTATGCTGAAACTGAGAGAGCCAAAATTTTTTGAATCTTAGTTCGATTGCTATACTTATTACAGGAAGTTGTTGTGGTCTTCAGTCCAGAGACTGGTTTGATGCAGCTCTCCATGCTACTCTATCCTGTGCAAGCTTCTTCATCTTCCAGTACCTACTGCAGCCTACATCCTTCTGAATCTGCTTAGTGTATTCATCTCTTGGTCTCCCTCTACGATTTTTACCCTCCAAGCTGCCCTACAATACTAAATTGGTGATCCCTTGATGCCTCAGAATATGCCCTACCAACCGATCCCTTCTTCTAGTCAAGTTGTGCCACAAATTTCTCTTCTCTCCAATTCTGCTCAATACCTCCTCATTAGTTATGTGATCTACCCATCTAATCTTCAGCATTCTTCTGTAGCACCACATTTCGAGAGCTTCTATTGTCTTCTTGTCTAAACTATTTATCGTCCATGTTTCACTTCCATACATGGCTACACTCCATTCAAATACTTTCAGAAAGGACTTGCTATCACTTAAATCTATACTCGATGTTAACAAATTTCTCTTCTTCAGAAATGCTTTCCTTGCTGTTGCCAGTTTACATTTTATATCCTCTCTACTTCGACCATCATCAATTATTTTGCTCCCCAAATAGCAATACTCATTTACTACTTTAAGCGTCTCATTTCCTAATCTAATTCCCGCAGCATTCCATTATCCACGTTTTGCTTTTGTTGATGATCATCTTATATCCTCCTTTCAAGACAATGCCGATTCCGTTCAGATTAGGAATAAAAAACTGAAAATCGGTTATTTCAAAAACAGTTCATTTTGAGCGGTTTTAACACTCAGGTTAAACTGGCGCGCAAAGAAAGCAAAGAAAACAACAGATACAATCAAAAACAGGTTGTTTCAGCGATAACCGCCATCCCTATTCTAGGGTTAAAACATTAACTCGTTTACAGAGTAATCAGACGTTTGAATGCGTTTAATACAAGGGCGTTCGATTCTTTAAAGAACCGAGGTTTACTGGTAGACACTGACCGCGGCCGTTACTCGGCCTCAGCTCTGACTACCGCCTCGGACTTGGAGCAGTCGTTCACTGCGTGCCGTGCAGCGCGCAGCGATTACGGAAGCGGTGGCCGCGAGGCGTGGCTGCGAAGTGGCGATACGCGCGTGGCCCGTGCCTGCAGCAGCCGTGACGAGTGCAAGGCAGGCGTGCAGGGGTTGTGGGCGCAGCCGATCCCCCGAGAAATCAGGGCTGCGTGCCCCCTCCCTCGTCTTTAGCTCCCCATCTCCCCGCCCACCACGCTTTGCTCCGATCTTATGGTCCCCACTGCGCACGCTCTGACGGACCGCGCGTCACGCCACGCCACGCACGACAGCCGCCGGCCTGCCTCCGGTGGGCAGCGACCAACTCGTTAGACACGCACCCGCGTTCAAGGCCGCCCCTGCATCCAGAGCGCACGTGCAGTCTCCTGCTTCTTGCTTCCTGCCTCTGCTCTGCTAACCGTGTCCGCCGGCTTACTCTGTCGGCCATGGCGGAGGGTACTTTCTACTACTGTTAAGCTGTCGTCACAGAGGAAGACGCAGCTAATGTCGACGTGGACGCACGCGGGACATCCGACCACGCGAGACGAGCACAACAGAGAAGGCGGCTAGAAGCTCAGGGGATTTAGTGCTACTGACAAAAGATGAAGGTCAGCTAGAGAGAGAGAGAGTTACCAGTGAGGAGGTACTCATTTTGCTAAGGTTTGAAGCTCCTCTTGATGTTCTTCCGCGTTTGCCGCAAAACAACCCAGTGAGGAGGTGCTGAGAAGTACACAGGAAACCAGATCTCTCTGGAGGCAGACCCAAATAAGAAAAGACAAACACGCAGGGGCAGTCAAATCATATCTACCGAGTTTCAGCGATTTTCAAGGTTCCATCTGAAGACTTGCTTCCAGATTTTGACGATCAGCATGCTTTCAACTAAGGCCACCGATACAAACGCACACCCTTGTATAGTGTTATCTGTCTCTTAATACTAACATTTAGCAATTATGGCCGGCACTTGTAGCCGAGCGGTTCTAGGCGCTTCAGTCTGGAACCGTGCGACCGCTACAGTCGCAGGGCATGGATGTGTGTGATGTCCTTAGTTTAGTTGGATTCAAGTAGCTCTAAGTTCTAGGGGCTGATGATCTCAGATGTTAAGTCCCATGGTGCTCAGAGCTATTTGAACGATTTTTAGCAATCATAAACTAATGAGGAAGTATTGAACAGGATTGGGGAGAAGAGGAGTTTGTGGCACAACTTGACCAGAAGACGGGATCGGTTGGTAGGACATGTTCTGAGGCACCAAGGGATCACCAATTTCGTATTGGAGGGCAGCGTGGAGGGTAAAGATCGTAGAGGGAGACCAAGAGATGAATACACTAAGCAGATTCAGAAGGATGTAGATTGCAGTAGGTACTGGGAGATGAAGAAGCTTGCACAGGATAGAGTAGCACGGAGAGCTGCATCAAACCAGTCTCTGGACCGAAGACCACAACAACAACATGGCACGACTTTGCGAATGTTATTGTTTTATACTGAGACAATTACTACAATTAGACCCCCAATCTTTCACTCATATTTTTCCAAACATCTCGAACGATAATCTCGAGGATACAGACTTTGAGAGAGATGTGTACAACACCCAGGGGAGGCGATACAGTATTACATTTTGTGGCCCATGATTTATGGTTACAGGCACGGCACAGTGATCAGTGAAACAAAAGGATATCACGTCAGTCGCTAACAGCCGCCCACATAACAATCAGAAAGATGAAAACGACTGAGTCTTCAGCTGTATGTAGCTGTAGAATGTATAAAGCGGATGAAAGAGGGACAGTGACAGATCCACGCATCATGTATTTGCGAAGAGCGCACCAAGTTGTGTGGTTACTTACTGAATTTGAAACTGGAGCTTTGCTCAATAGGATGCAAAACACAATTAAAATCTCCTCCTAAAGAAGTTACTGCGGAGTTTTACAAAATAAGTAAACTGTACCGTCTTTGTAAAGAAATGCTCGATCTGTGGGATGGCCATCTCCTGAAAAGGCATAAAGAATAATTAAAGTGAGGTTACAAAAAGAACAGCATATCCCTCGGTCATGTTCAAGAGCTTAGAAATCGGTCAGCGGTATTCCCTCTCTGTAAAACGCAGAATCAATAGATAGTTCAGGAACACATTAAACAAAGTAGGAAAGCTAAGAATAGAAAAATAATCAAATAACACTTCTTGCAAAAACATCTTGTCTGCACTTGAACAGCAAATAAATTGTTGCAGCGCTGCAGGTCTCAGATCGGAACTAATTCTATTCAAATTCAAGGTAAGAAAAGTTGAGAGATTGCAGGGCACTCTCACTTCTGACTCAGTGTAGGGAATACGACTTCATACATTGTGATGAAATGGTGGGCAGCAGTTTATGATCTTGTTTGCATGCTCTAAGGAAAGAAATATAGTAAGCTTTACCTGCGTTCAAAGGAGCATGGTGCCGACTTAAATGACTGCAGTAAAAGCACGGCGTTGGTGGGGCGACAAAGGGCGTTTTTTCTGGGGAACGATGAAGAGACATTTCCAGACAGCCGCGTGCAGCAGTTGCATTCTGCAAAACACATTAGCTTTGTCGCCAGACATCCAGGTATATGGCCTAGCGTCGAAAAGTCGCTGACAGCTCATTGTAGGCCTTGTTAAGCGAGCAAGCAACCAAAAGAAATGTCTGCAAATGTCCATGGGACAGTGAAGCTGGGGCCCAGACATCCAGACTCTGTTTCAAAACATCTTTTGTCAATGCAAGTTTATGGCAGTTCTTTGCAAACTTTGAAATGGATGCAACAGGGGAGAAAACAAGCTGTTTATGGAGGGCTGTGCATCCACCCTGTATTGTGTCAGCAAAAGACATGGCAAGCGTGTGGAAAAGACGCTGCGAAGCTGAATTGTTTTCCATTTTCTGCCAATTAACTTTAAGTCTCTGATTGGTCAAATCGGTCTGCAGTGCAAAGACCATTCACCGAGCTTAGAATGCCGGGCTCCAGCTCGTGATTGGCTTGTGCGAAATTGGGGGAAGTCAAAAAAGAGAAATGTGCTTTTGGAACTGAGCTGAGAAGGCAACACAGAGAGAGGGAGATCGACTCTCTTGTACAAGTCACTTGTACTGGCGTTCGCTAGTAAAGAACTGCAGATCTCTACCTAAATGGTGATACCTGTGTCCTTTGCTAGGGTGTGACTTAGAGCCTGTGCCAGTCACCTTGTGAACCGTCAGAGATACTGCTAATATCATCACGGTCACAACGAGTGACGCATGGGTGTACTTATTTGTCTTGAGTCGGCCGTCTAGACATTTGACATATTCCGACATGCACAGTCGTGGCACGGAGTCAAATTGATTTGGCAGACCACAAACGGGTCCACCTCCACACTGGAATCCGCCGGGGTTTCAGAGGCTCTTAGGGAAGTACCTGCATTCTGAATTAACCGAACGCGAGACCGCGTACTTGCAATTTTCGGGAACGCGCATTTAATAACAGATTGCCACCGTCCTTGACTTCAGTCGCCGAACGCATCGTAGTGTGCCGCCTTCACCAGTAGGATGGTGGAGTATTCGCTGCTGTGACGTAGGGCTATAATATCAATTTCTCAGCGCCCTGTTCTTTCGAACCATATTTTTCCATGTTTTTTTTTTTTTTTTGTATGGTAGAATATAGATGATTGGTGGTGACGTAGTTTGATGCCATAACTTGGATTTACGTGTATGAAGTGAGATAGAGCGAGTAGTGTTCTGGTTAGTGTCGTGTGTCGATCCCCAGCAGATCACTTTGTCCACCATAGATCCCATTTTAGTAAGGCTTTCGTTAAATAAATATTTTTGTATGATGTTTCTTTAATAATTTTGTTGTCTTGTCTTGTTTAAGATCAATAAATCGATTGTGAATTAGACTACAACTTCTCCCTGAGTTCTGATTAACAGTCCCTTCGCATTTTTATGGCAGTCTAGATCAGAAACGTAAGGAGTAGCTTTTTCATTTGGTGTAATTGACAGTAATCTTCTTTCAAAGTATAGACCTGCATCCAATTCATATCAAAACAATTCATATCGTTCTTTGCAGTGGACCTTTAAGGTTGTGTAATACAGTACTTTGCAGAGTCAACAGATGAAATTGAATGTAAATTGCTAGGTCCCACTCTTGCACCATCTTGGTTTTTTCAGTTTTTCGCGACGCCGCACACTCATGTTGAAAATGCTGTTTCTTGTGCCATTGCGGGAAAGCAATGGGACGAGGGGGGCGGGAGAGGGACTGCAGGAATTCAGTATCTGGTACAAAGGACACTTCCCAGTCCTCCACAGGTGGACGTCGCGGCTCCTGAGAACCAAACCACATGTCCCATTGCTACGCTTGTGTCAATTTGGGTCTTATCAGCAGCGGCCTGTGGCATACTCTCCACATCCAGGGGCGCAGAAGAAGGGTGGGAATATGCTGCAGACTCAGGGATGCCCCGCAAGTCCAACGATGTAGTACAGACCTCTGGAACTGGTCCATCCTCATTTGAACCTGAAGAGGCGGCTTCGGCCTCGTGAGATACATTGGTGAGGGGGGAGGGGGGAGGGGGAAGTGGAAGCATGCTAGATGGAAATTCACAAGAGTCATCAAGCACTGGCTCGCGGTGCCCCCCAGGAAACTGGTTGGGCACAATGGCTGTCACTTGGGAAACAAGGTTCGCTAAAGTTAGCCTTTTGCGTCTGTAAGGTGGTCGTCATTGTGGTTTTTGTATGTTATCGGTCCACAGCTCGTGTTCTTGCGGTAGCGTTTTCGCTTCCTGCGCATTAGCGTTAGCTAGTGTCCTGCTTGACACAGTCACTTCGTTTAAATATCTGGACGTAATGTTGCAAAGCGATATAAAATGGAACGAACACGTGGGGACTGTGGTAGGGAAGGCGAATGGTCGACTTCGGTTTATTATGAGATATTAAGGAAAATGTGGTTGATCGGTAAACGGGACCGCATACCGGACACTAGTCGACCTGTTTTTGAGGACTGCTCGAGTGTTTACGATCCTCACCAGGGGGGATTAAAGAAAGACATCGAAGCAGTTCAGAGGCGGGCTGCTAGATTTGTTACCTGTAGGTTCGTACAGCACGTAAGTGTTACGGAGATGCTTCGGGAACTAAAATGGGAATACCCGGAGTGAAGGGGGCGTTCTTTTCATGGAACACTACTGACAAAATTTACAGAACCGGCATTTAAAGCTGACTGCTAAACGCTCCTGCTGCCACCAACATGAAATTCACGTAAGGACCACGAAGATAAGAAACGAGAAACTGGGGCTCATTCGGAGGCATATAGACAGCCGTTTTTTCCTCGCTCTATCTGCCAGTGGAACAGGAAAGGAAACGACTAGTAGTCGTACAAGGTATCCTCCACCACACACCGTACGGGGGTTCCGGTATATAAATGTAGATGTAGATTTAGATGTAGAATTTGTGTAGGAACATTTCAACGCCAGATGACTGTAACGATATACAGGAAGATCTGCGGAGAATCCATGATTGGTGCAGGTTCAAAAATGGTTCAAATGGCTCTGAGCACTGTGGGACTCAACTGCTGTGGTCATCAGTCCCCTAGAACTTAGAACTACTTAAACCTAACTAACCTAAGGACATCACACACATCCATGCCCGAGGCAGGATTCGAACCAGCGACTGTAGCAGTCCCACGGTTCCGACCTGCGCGCCTAGAACCGCGAGAACACCGCGGCCGGCGATTGGTGCAGGGAGTGACAGCTCACCTCCCACGTTGTGACAGTTGACATCCCACGTAAATAAATGTAACGCGTTGGACGTAAATAGGCGAAAAGACCGATTATTGTTCCATTACACTACTGCCCATAAATCGTAGGAAACAACAACAGTAAGATACGTAGGAGCTATTGCCGGGACAGACCTAAAGTGGAATGATCTCATAAAACTTCGTTTAGGAAAAGCAGATGTCAGGCTGAGATTCATTGTAATTCATCGATGTAAGGAGTGGCTTACAAAACTCTTGTTTCACCGACGCTTAATTTTTGCACATCAGTCTGGGACCCATAACAGGATGGATTAGTATAGGACATAGAGAGGACCCAACGAAGACTTCCATGTTTCATCATCGTTCAGTAAGTGTGAGAGTATTACGGACATGCTCAACAAAACTCCAGTCGGAAACACTAAAGAGAGGTGTTGTGTATCACGGTGAGATGTGGTGCTGGATTCGCGAGAGGTTACGTTGTAAGTAGAGTCGGACAACATGTCACTTTCTCCCACATGTCTCGGGAAACTGCGACGAGTAAATGGAAAATAACAGAGCTCGTACGGAGGTTTATCGACAGTACTTCTTCCCAAGCTCCACTCGCGAATGGAGCTGGGTAGCTACCAGTGTCAGAAGTACCATCGCCACACACAGTAAGGTGGCTCGCGGCGTAGTACATGTAGATTTAATAGCAAGACCAGATCTCGATCTCATCTCAGACTGTCACTACTTCAACACCGATTAGTGCCTTCTGTTCACCATCACTGTAGAGAGCTTACCGTAACAGAGTGAGTGACATAGCATAGTCGCTAACCACTACAGCAGGGGTGTCCAATCTGCGGCCCACAGCAACAACCAATGCGACCGAAGAAGTGAGCATTTATCGCACTATCTTTCAATGTGGTCCAGGTAAGACCAAAAGGCGGTCACCCTTGCACTGCAGGATCACCAGTACGAAAATTCACCATACCACGCGGCCGAGTAAAGACGTCGGCGTGGTGTTCATCTTCCAGAGTCTTCTCGGTATCCATATTTGAGAATACTGATGCCACATTCTTTCTTTGTTGTTGTGGCCTTCAGTCCAGAGACTGGTTTGATGCAGCTCTCCATGCTACTCTATTCTGTGCAAGCTTCTTCATCTCCCAGCACCTACTGCAACCTACATCCTTCTGAATCTGCTTAGTGCTTTTATCTCTTGGTCTCCCTCTACGATTTTTACCCTCCACTCTGCCCTCCAATACTAAATTGGTGATCCCTTGATGCCTCAGAATACGTCCTATCAATCGATCCCTTCTTCTAGCCAAGTTGTGCCACAAATTTCTCTTCTCTCCAATTCTATTCCGTACCTCCTCATTAGTTATGTGATCTACCCATCTAATCTTCAGTATTCTTCTGTAGCACCACATTTCGAAAGCTTAAGTGTGCCAATTGCGGCGAGCGACACTGTGCACCCCTGCGTGCTTCCCCCTACACAACAGCCGCAGCTACGCGGCCGGCACGCGTCCGTCACCGCTGCACCCACCCACGGCCGCCCGTTATTAAGTTAACCGTCGGCGACGGCTTCATCCGTTACTCGCAGCTGTTCCGCGACTAGTTCCTCGGGAAAGGTGAGGTTTCTCGTTGACAAGGAGACAACACCAGGAAAGTACTGGTGAATAAATTCATCTTGTATTTCTCCGTAACAGGCCCTGCACGACAGGTGCCGCCACTTTTCGCAACAGTATACCTCACAAACATTGTAAAGTTTTCTTCGACCGTTATCAGTCAGTCACTATTTTGTTATCTGATCGTAACCTATAAGCCGAAATTCAAAACTTCCACTCTTTCTTCACTTGCAGCTAGAGCACGTGGAAAATGGTTTGAGCAGAAAGCTCTGAGTGCTCTTTACACTCTGTGTCTCGTTAGGTGAGACACAGACAAAGCAGAATCATATAACAGTACGAGATTTTCACTCTGCAGCAGAGTGTGCACTGATATGAAACTTCCTGGCAGACTAAAACTATGTACCTGACCGAGACTCTGACTCGGGACCTTTGCATTTTACCTGCAAGAACTCTACCGACTGAGCTACCCAAGCAAGACTCTCACAGCCTCCGTCAGTTTTTCATCTCCTACCTTCCAACCTTTAATGTGTCGAGTTCTAGTCTCGGTCCTGCACACAGTTTTAATCTGCCAGAAAACTTCATATAAGCGCAGAGCGAAAATCTCATTCCGGAAAGATCTCCGCAATATCGTTTCTTTCAGGAATGCAAGTCCTGCAAGTTTCGCAGGAGAACTTCTGTGAATCTAGGAAGGTAGGAGATGACGTATTAGCGGATCTACGGCTCTAAGTTGTGCTTGGGGAGCTCAGTTGGAAGCGCACTGCACTTGCTTAGGAAAGCTAAAGGTCGCGAGTTTGAGTCTCGGTCTGGCACACAGTTTTAATCTGCCAAGGAATTCCATTTAACAGTATATTAACTGTTGTTTCTCTAAACTTACTCATCACCATTTTGGAAGCTCATAAATTCAGTTTTGATCTATGAGCATCAGCACAACACTTAAGAACAGATCGAATCATTCGGCTGTACTGCCCACAGTATGTCTCCAATTTCGTTCGATCTCTTGGAACATTTCACCAGTTAATTGTTGATGATACTTCATTGGGCATTCTAGTCGTTATACTTATTACTGAGAAGCACCCGTCCTCTGAAGTAACGTTTTAGTTTCTTTCGAAGGAATATTGTTCGATATAGTTACATACTTCAAGGGTATTCTCTGTCCTCGTCTTTTTTTTTATCAGTCGACAACGTGGGACCGTTCGCTACAAGAGAGATGCGCGCCAAATCTAAGTTAAGAAGAGGTCTGGTTTGTCAGCGCACTCCGTGTAAAACATAACAAGAAACTTATCAGAGGCTAAGACCAACTAGATACTAGATTTATTGCTTTTCCGCAGAGGAAGCGCTTATTTCTATGTCATCTCCTAATTAGTACTTTGGCTGATGCACCTCTTCAGGTAAAAAGTCGCAAGGTGCAGCGCATGTATCAGCGGATCGGAAGGCTGGACCAGAAAACATGCAAGGGCAGTTACATATATTGACCCCAGCAGCAAACAGTTAGTGATTTTGACCCACAACAATAAATGACAAGCCTTATTCAAGGCCTAGGTTTCCATGGATTTAAGAGATTGTCATCAACAGTCCAGTGTCGGAGTTGACGGACCCAGGCGAGGAGTAAAGTTGTGTGTCGTGCACTCATCAAAGGTACACGAGTGGGCTTTCGACTTCGAAAACACATATCGATGATATTTCGTTGAAAAATTCGCACGCTCATAGTTAACGTCTCATATATGCGTTGCCTACCGCATCGTCGTAGTTTGCCTATTTACACATATCTGTATTTGAATACGCTTGCCTATAAAAGTTTTTTTAGCGCTTCAGTGTATGTACCATGGCTGGCCGGTGTGGCCAAGCGGTTCTAGGCGCTTCAGTCTGGAACCGTGCGGCTGCTACGGTCGCAGGTTCGAATCCTGCCTCGGGCATGGATGTGTGTGATGTCCTTAGGTTAGTTAGGTTTAAGTAGTTCTAAGTTCTAGGGGACTGATGACCTCAGATGTTAAGTCCCACAGTGCTCAGAGCCATTTGAACCATTTTTTGTATGTACCATGAAAATACAAGGAAGATAAAATTACAGAGATTCGGGATTCAAGGGGGCTTACCAGCAGTCATTCGTGTCTCACACCATTGATATTTGGGAAAAGAAAGGAGGATTTGACATTGGAACAGAACAATACTCGCAGTAGATTCTGTAAGAAATTTTGTGGAGTATAGATGCAGATGTAAACGTAGGTGTAACTGGGCCAATATACACTCCTGGAAATGGAAAAAAGAACACATTGACACCGGTGTGTCAGACCCACCATACTTGCTCCGGACACTGCGAGAGGGCTGTACAAGCAATGATCACACGCACGGCACAGCGGACACACCAGGAACCGCGGTGTTGCCCGTCGAATGGCGATAGCTGCGCAGCATTTGTGCACCGCCGCCGTCAGTGTCAGCCAGTTTCCCGTGGCATACGGAGCTCCATCGCAGTCTTTAACACTGGTAGCATGCCGCGACAGCGTGGACGTGAACCGTATGTGCAGTTGACGGACTTTGAGCGAGGGCGTATAGTGGGCATGCGGGAGGCCGGGTGGACGTACCGCCGAATTGCTCAACACGTGGGGCGTGAGGTCTCCACAGCACATCGATGTTGTCGCCAGTGGTCGGCGGAAGGTGCACGTGCCCGTCGACCTGGGACCGGACCGCAGCGACGCACGGATGCACGCCAAGACCGTAGGATCCTACGCAGTGCCGTAGGGGACCGCACCGCCACTTCCCAGCAAATTAGGGACACTGTTGCTCCTGGGGTATCGGCGAGGACCATTCGCAACCGTCTCCATGAAGCTGGGCTACGGTCCCGCACACCGTTAGGCCGTCTTCCGCTCACGTCCCAACATCGTGCAGCCCGCCTCCAGTGGTGTCGCGACAGGCGTGAATGGAGGGACGAATGGAGACGTGTCGTCTTCACCGATGAGAGTCGCTTCTGCCGTGGTGCCAATGATGGTCGTATGCGTGTTTGGCGCCGTGCAGGTGAGCGCCACAATCAGGACTGCATACGACCGAGGCACACAGGGCCAACACCCGGCATCATGGTGTGGGGAGCGATCTCCTACACTGGCCGTACACCACTGGTGATCGTCGAGGGGACACTGAATAGTGCACGGTACATCCAAACCGTCATCGAACCCATCGTTCTACCATTCCTAGACCGGCAAGGGAACTTGCTGTTCCAACAGGACAATGCACGTCCGCATGTATCCCGTGCCACCCAACGTGCTCTAGAAGGTGTAAGTCAACTACCCTGGCCCGCAAGATCTCCGGATCTGTCCCCCATTGAGCATGTTTGGGACTGGATGAAGCGACGTCTCACGCGGTCTGCACGTCCAGCACGAACGCTGGTCCAACTGAGGCTCCAGGTGGAAATGGCATGGCAAGCCATTCCACAGGACTACATCCAGCATCTCTACGATCGTCTCCATGGGAGAATAGCAGCCTGCATTGCTGCGAAAGGTGGATATACACTGTACTAGTGCCGACATTGTGCATGCTCTGTTGCCTGTGTCTATGTGCCTGTGGTTCTGTCAGTGTGATCATGTGATGTATCTGACCCCAGGAATGTGTCAATAAAGTTTCCCCTTCCTGGGACAATGAATTCACGGTGTTCTTATTTCAATTTCCAGGAGTGTATTTTCGAGTGTGAGAACACTTTCACAGGACCCTTGAGGAGAGGTTAGAGTTGCTTGGATTGATGAGTCGATACACATTGGTATAAGTTGTAGTGTCACTACCCAGTTTTTGGTGAAATTTGTAAGGAAGCCACGTGGAGTATTGCAGCTGCAACTATGGGCCAGTTAGAGCAGTCTGATGACATGTAGGTCGAGATAACACACACACACACACAAAAGGACTGCGAGACGCGCCAGCCGTACTTCGTGAAACCTGCAACGCACAGTGGTAATAGCCCCAGCAGGCATGATGATGTCACCACGCAAGGGGTAGACTCGTGTTGAGAGCTGGGTACTGGCTAGTAGTGCAACGAACGTGCCTCAGAGGCGTATAAATAGGTGTGAATTTTGAGGGAGATTCATCTGGAATCCAGAAACACCACCACAACACCAGATCCGTGCTAGACAGTGAGACGACTGGGCACCCCAAGCTACAGCCAAGGGTTCGTAAGGGGTCGGGCCAACCACCGCCTGCACTGGGTCTCCTTGCAGGACTTGGTGCCACAGCGCCACTGACCTGCCGTCCGTGCTTGCCGTCGCCAGATTGCTGCCATGGGGCAGCGGGTCATATGCCACGCTTGGCAGTGTCGCCCCGTCTGTGCAGTGAACGTGAGCGGATACTGAGTCACCTAGTGCGCCCTTTCTGTAGTGGAACGCCGTCGCAGCAGAAGTAGGAGAACGCTGCTGGCGTCTATGTGATGGCTTGTTGTCAGGCCACCAGCTGTCGCTCGGCCAGGCATCAGCATCGCAGAGCACCTGCCTATACGTGCAATTCGTCGTCACGGAGGAAGCAGCCGCCTTCGAGGCGACGCTGGACAGGGCCGCCGGACTGGGTCGTGTCTGCCTCCCATTACTAACGATGTGTTGTGTATTTAAAAGTTTAATAAAACGTTTCTCTCGATCAGCAGTGTGTCATTGGGCCCACAGACTCGTCACTCTACATTCTTACCCCTGGACTCTTCAATGTATATCACAGGGTACGAGTACGGCGAAAACCAGAGGAGATGGTGCACCCCGCATGCAGAGAGGGTATCGTACAGGCAGCACTGGAAAGGACTTTCGTTGCATGCTATTCGGATTACTAAACCAGCATGTAATGTTCAGAGTGCATGACCTGAAACTGGTACACTTTAACAGGCAACTAGCTGCTGAAATAAGGCTGTATTGTTAACTACCGTCCTATGTTTCCACTGTATACTCGTCCTTTCCATACACTGCACATTAAATGTCACTGCAGCTGTAATTGTCTGTATTACTCGTGCTGGAATACACTCGAGTTAACAGTCACTTATTCTGTTAATTTGATCCGCTTGAGCAAGTAGGATTTCCTCACAGTGGCTTTTTACTGCAGTTGATAATACGAGAGATGTCCAGTAAGTAGCGCAACATTTTTTTGTGAATGCAAGTTAGTTTTATTCAGGATTCCAAGACACAATATTATTCCTCACTCTTTCGGCTACAAAATCCTATTTTTCAACATAATCTCTGTTCGAAATTAGAATTACATATTAATTACATATTAATACCTTCAGCTGCTGACGGGCGTTGATATATATATATATATATATATATATATATATATATATATATATATATATATATATATATATATATATCAACGGGGACAGGTGAAAACATGTGCCCCGACCGGGACTCGAACCCGGGATCTCTTGCTTATATTGCAGACGCTCTATCGATTTGAGGCACCGAGGGTATAGAGAATAGTGGAACTACAGAGACTATCTCGCGCAAGGCTCCCGCGAGACCCACATTCTCATTTTATATGTCCACAAGCTACATTCGTAGTGTGTCTACCCAACAGACAACATATCCATATAAGATTATAGTTCCGTCAATACCGGCCATGACCATCTTCTTCTGTGCGGATGCACACTTATTACCCGAACTCTTACGGGACTTGGTAAGAATGTCTTTCACGAGTAATGAGTGTGTTGGGTAGGGACACTACGAATCTAGTGTGTGGACATATAAGGTGAGAATGTGGGTGTAGCGGGAGGCGTGCGGGGTATAGTCCCTGCAGTCGCACTATCCTATGTGCCGTCGATGGCTCAGGTGGATAGAGCGTCTGCCTTGTAAGCAGGATATCTCGGGTTCGAGTCCCGATCGGGGCATACATTTTCACCTGTCCCCGTTGATATATATATCAACGCCCATAAGCAGCTGACGGTATTAATATGTAGTTCTAATTTCGTTCTAGACGGTTGCAGGTCATCAATGGTGTCTGTTCTTTCGGACATGTCCGGAAGAACAGACACCATATCCATATAAGCGCATAATCTCTGTTCAGTGCGACGGCCTTACGAGACCTAACTGTGAGGGCCTATATGCCCTCATGGTACCACACTACTGGTCGACGTTGGAGCCACCGTCTTGCTGCATCAATAACCTCCCGTCGTCCACATACTGATTTCCGAGGAGCGCATCCTTCATTGGGCGAAACAGACGGAAGCCGGAAGGTGTGAGATCCGGACTTCAGGGTGAATGAGGAAGAACAGTCCAGTGAAGTCTTGTGAGCTCCTCCTGGGTGCGCAGACCTGTGTGAGGCTTTGCGTTGTCACGGAAAGGAAGAAGTTTGCTTCCATTTTTGTGGTGAGGAACACGCTGAAGTCGTTTCTCCAGTTTCCTGACGCACTTCCAAGTTGGTCGTTGCGTCATGACGGAGGACGTCGAACAGAATAACCCCTTCAGAGTCCCAGAAAATCGTCGCCGTGACTTTACCGGTTGAGAGTCTGGCTTTGAAGTTTTTATTCGGAGGAGAGGTGGAGTGGCGCCACTCCATGGATTGACGTTTTGTTTCCGGTTCGAAGTGATGAACCCATGTTTCATCGCCTTTGACGATGTTCGACAAAAAAATTGACACTATCAGCTTCGTAACGCACAAGCAATTCCGTGCAGATGGTCCTTCGTTGCTCTTTACAGTCATCTGTTAACAGGCGTGGAATCCAGCGGGCACACACCTTGAGTACACCAGCTGGTGGACGAGTGTGCCATCACTAACGACAGAGACGTGTTACGCAGGGAAGTGTCTGATTGTGATCTGTCGATCACTTCGAATGAGAATGTCTGCAGGTGGCAACATTGCATGAGTCACAGCTGTGTGCTGCCGGCCGGTACGCCGGAGGTGTGACAAGTTTGCGCGACCTTGTTGTTAGGATGACACACACATCGCCCAACGACTCATCGTGCTTTTGTTCACTGCTAGGTCTCCGTTGACACTCTGCAACCGCCTATGAATATCTCCGATGCTCTGGTTTTCCGTCACAAGAATCTCAGTGACAGTTATCTCTTTGGAACGCACCTCCGTTGTAGATGCCATTTTGAAAGCTACGTATAGCGACGCCACAGGCCAGAATTTCAAGAAACTTTAGGGGCTAAAACCAGAATATTACACTATGTCCCACAACTGATTCAGCATTTCTAAAACCGAAGTCGGCCGAGAGAATCAAAATCTGTTGCATTACTTATTGAATGCCGCTTGTACTCACTCAAAAGGAACTTTATTCAATATTTGATACGTTTAGGTGACCGGTCTTGGCATGGCTGACTGTTCAGACTACTAATGATTGTAACTCGTACAAAATAAATAACTTACTTGCAAGAAACATTCTCTCTTCCTCCTTGATAATGCTACAGACAATATTCATTATCGGTGGTACTCAACAATATTACTCATATGCCACTTATTGTAACCGCACTCCTCATACGAGTCAATTCACATCATGCCTACAGCCCAGCCGGCTCGTTACTATGTGCGGGAACAAACGCAGTGCTCCTGCGCTCTCTACTACTGCGATAGTGATATTGATCGGTTCAAGTCGCATTCCTGTAATACTCTCACAAGGTAGTGATGGTATTTTCTTATGAAGCGTGTCTACATCGGATCAAATTCCAGAAAAGTTGGATGATTTATTCAAGACAGAGAGCTTCACAAACTGAAGAAGTCAGTAACACGTTGGTATACCTCTGCCCCTTACGCAAGCAGTTATTCGGTTTGGTACTGATTGATACAGTTGCTGGATGTCCTTTTGAGGGATATCGTGCCAAAGTGCAAGTATGCCCAATTAGTGTGTTAGATAGTCAAATTCCTGAGCTGGTTGGAGGGCCCTGCCCATAATGTTCCAAATTTTCTCATCTGGGAAGAGATCCGGCGCGCTTGGTGGCCAAGGTAGGGTTTGGAAGGGTGAAGACAAACAATACAGACTCGCCGTACGCGGGCGGGCAATATCTTGCCGAAACGTAAGCCCAGGATGGCTCGCCCTGAAGGGCAACAAAACGGGGCGTAGAATATCATCAGCGTGCCACTGTGCTGTAAGGGTGCTATGGATGTCAACCAAAGCTGTTCTGCCATAAAAAGAAATGGCACTCCAGACCATCAATCCTGGTTATCGGGTCATATGACGGGCGACAGTCAGGTTAATGTCCGGCGCTGTCCGGAGCGTCTCCAGACACGAATTCACTGGTCATCAGAGATGAGTTGGAAGCAGGGCTCATCACTGAAGGCAATTCTACTCCAGTCAGTAAAATTCCACACCGAAGAGAGACTGGCGATGAAGTTGCTTTTGCTTAAATGGAGCGAAAATTACCCAGACTTTATATCAAAAAGTGTTTCATAATTAAAACATTTAGTGACTTCCAAGAACCTTTAAGCATAATTTCAGACCTTTCCTAAATTTTTCTCGCTTACGTGGTTAACTTCAGATGCATAACGCGTTAACTCATTTGTAAAGTAATTTGTAATGGGAATTTAAAGAATCGGGGATTTGCTGGTTGATATTAAAGTGAACCCGACGCGTTACTTCTTCGATCTCTTGGAGACTTGCATCAACAGAGACGTTTCTGTTGTAGCCATTTACACTATTGGCCATTAAAATTGCTACACCACGAAGATGACGTGCTACAGACGCGAAATTTAGCCGAAAGGATGAAGATCCTATGATATGCAAATGATTAGCTTTTCAGAGCATTCACACAAGGTTGGCGCCGGTGGCGACACCTATAACGTGCTGACATGAGGAAAGTTTCCAACGATTTCTCATACACAAACAGCAGTTGACCGGCGTTTCCTGGTGAAACGCTGTTGTGATGCCTCGTGTAACGACGAGAAATGCGTACCATTACGTTTCCGACTTTGATAAAGGTCGTATTGCAGCCTATCGCGATTGCGGTTTATCGTATCGCGACATTGCTGCTCGCGTTGGTCGAGATCCTATGACTGTTAGCAGAATATGGAATCGGTGGGTTCAGGAGGGTGATACGGAACGCCGTGCTGGATCCCAACGGCCACGAATCACTAGCAGTCGAGATGACAGGCATCTTATCTGCATGGCTGTAACGGATCGTGCAGCCACGTCTCGATCCCTGAGTCAACAGATGCGGACGTTTGCAAGACAACAACCATCTGCACGAACAGTTCGACGACGTTTGCGGCAACATGGACTATCAGCTCGGATACCATGGCTGCGGTTACCCATGACGCTGCATTACAGACAGGAGCGCCTGCGATGGTGTACTCAACGACTAACCTGGATGCACGAATGGCAAAACGTCATTTTTTCGGATGAATCCAGGTTCTGTGTACAGCATCATGATGGTCGCATCTGTATTTGGCGACGTCGCGGTGAACGCACATTGGAAGCGTATATTCGCCATCGCCATACTGGCGCATCACCCAGCGCGATGGTATGGGGTCCCATTGGTTACACGTCTCGGTCACCTCTTGTTCGCACTGACGGCACTTTGAACAGTGGACGTTACATTTCAGATGTGTTAGACCCGTGGCTCTACCCTTCACTCGATCCCTGCCAAACCGTACATTTCAGCAGGATAACGCACGACCGCATGTTACAAGTCCTGTACGGACCTTTCTGGATACAGAAAATGTTTGACTGCTGCCCTGGCCAGCACATTCTCCAGATCTCTCACCAATTGGAAACGTCTGGTCTATGGTGGCCGAGCAACTGGCTCGTCACAAGACGCCAGTCACTACTCTTGATGAACTGTGGTATCGTGTTGAACCTGCAAGGGCGGCTGTACCTGTACACGCCATTCAAGCTCTAGTTGACTCAATGCCCAGGCGTATCAAGGCCGTTATTACAGCCAGAGGTGGTTGTCCTGGGTACTGATTTCTCAGGATCTATGCACCCAAATTGCGTGAAAATGTAATCACATGACAGTTCCAGTATAATATATTTATCCAATGAATACCCGTTTATCATCTGCATTTCTTCTTGGTGTACCAATTTTAATGGCCAGTAGTGTATTACCCCACCCGATATTAATGCTACCTTATGCTTAGTAAAATGAACTTGTGAGCTGCGCATCCTCAGCACTGCGCCATAGATTTCTTTGGCAGAACTATAGCCTGACATTCTGACCTCGTGACCTGACAGCCTGCTCACGCTTTTTTTAAGTGATATTGATATAATGGCCGCTCGTGCAGAATTTTCCATGCAAGAGCGTGGTTAACACCCTCAGCAGCTCCAGTTCACACGTGTATGTGGATCCTCTTCCACGCGCCTCAGCACCCGCTCCTTCATATGCAGGCTTTGCCTTGTGCGAGGCCTGTCACCATCCCTCGTCCCTGGTCGATGACCTCGCTGTTTGGTCCCCTCCCCCAAATCAACCAACCCTTGTTCTTGTTGCGGCTAACGCAGCGTCTCCAAGCTGCTGGAATAACTTTGCGTCCAATGTTTTGTAAGATGGAATGCGGCGTTGAGGATTTTGTATGGCCTGTGTTGCACGTGGCTTGTGATTAAAGTCGTTGTCTAAACCACAGCGAAATATCACGTCTCGCGTTTCCCATTTTGCATAATTGGACTATTCCATGTTAACATTTGAAAGTTTCGTGTTAAACTTGAACTCGTGTCTGTAAGTGTCAAGGTTGGTATCTGAGAAATGTGTAAAACTTATTTTGATATAGAAATAAGTAAATCCAAGTCCAGGGAAGGCAACAAAACAGTGTTAAGATTTAATTTTGAACAGAAGTATGTGAAATTCACGCTACACGATGTGAAATCCCGACCTGTATCTGACCGATTTTCATAAAAATGTTTCTCAGTACACAACTCGCGATGTGTAATGCGAGCACGCAAACACAGTCATGAAAGTACAGAATGAAAAATGAGGAACTAAACTTAACTAGTGATAAATGTGAACAAAAACTCCAAGTATAACTATGCTTCGCCGGCCGGAGTGGCCGTGCGGTTCTAGGCGCTGCAGTCTGGAACCGAGCGACCGCTAAGGTCGCGGGTTCGAATCCTGCCTCGGGCATGGATGTGAGTGATGTCCTTAGGTTAGTTAGGTTTAATTAGTTCTAAGTTCTAGGCGACTAATGACCTCAGAAGTTAAGTCGCTTAGTGCTCAGAGCCATTTTTGAACTATGCTTCTTCGAACATAACAACAATACACCTTTTCATAATGTTCTCACACCGTGACAAATTAGCAAAATACTTCTTAATAACTCTCTTGTATACAGTTACTTTCTTTGACACTGGTTTCAACTATCAGTCACGTCCATGTGCTTCACCATTAAATTTCTGCAGCAAACTTTAGCCATACACAATGTTTTAACAATAAGAAACTACAGAGTTACAAATATAAAAAGACTGGATTACCTTAAAAGTTGGCATTTGTGATTCTTGCCTTCTGGTTTCCTCAAATTTTTGTCTACGAATATATTATTAAATATTATTTTCTAATAATGCTGCCTCCACTACATGGCAGGTCAGCTTCCATCTTTCTCAAACCAATTACATAGCCAGACTGTGTAATACACAGTACACACTGTTACTCTCTTCAAAAGAAATAACCTCTCTGACCGACATATGTGGTCTCAAAAACAGACTTACAACGAATATGGCTATATCGATACTACAGAGGTCGAGTACATTTATCAAATTCGCAACTTCCTTTACATTTAAGGTCAAAACTTCTTGAAAATCGTAATGACAAATTAGACAGCTACCTTTCACATTGTTCATTGTCCAAGAAATCGCCGCGCGGCGTAGCGGTCTGAGGCGTATTGTCACGGTCCGCACGGCTTCCCCCGTCGAACATCCCTCGGGCATAGGTTTGTGTGTGTCATCCTTAGCGTAAGTTAGTTTAAGTTAGATTAAGTAGTGTGTAAGCTTAGGGACCGACGAACTCAGCAGTTTGGTCCCATAAGATCTTACCACAAATTTCCAATTTTCCACGAAATCACTAATCTTGTTTTGATGCCAGAATAACGTCAGAACTAAACGTAAGGAGTGACTGGAGCAGGAGACACTTGCTTGTGGTATGTCTGACAATGACATCACCCTCAGAGGACAAGTTCAGAGATATAGCCGGCCGCTGTGGCCGAACGGCTCTAGGCGCTTCAGTCTGGAACCGTGCGACCGCTACTGTCGCAGGTTCGAATCCTGCTTCGGGCATGGATGTGTGTGCTGTCCTTAGGTTAGTTAGGTTTGATTAGTTCTAAGTTCTAGGGGACTGATGACCTCAGATGTTAAGTCCCATAGTGCTCAGAGCCATTTGGACCATTTTTCAGACATAAGAACGGAACAATGAACGTCAACAGGAAAAAAACTCTGCAGCACAGAGCACACACCGTTCTTGACAAGCATAAAATGGCCCGCATCTCAACATATGTTTCCGGTCAAATATTTGTAGCACTTGTGATTGATCAAGAGCATCGAACGCTAAGTAAGTAAGTAAGCTCTGAATAGAAAAAGGAAGGAAGAACATCGAAGATATACGTGTGCACGTATGCTCCGCAAGCTACACTGGTGTGCAAATCACTGCGAAAGTAACATTCGCGCTACGTGTCATTGCCAAGTAACGTAACTCGATGAAACTTGGACCAAACATAGAAAGAACTGCTACAGTGTAATATAGACGTTAACTGAAAGAAATACGCAGTAAATGTAAATGTCGTGTCCACTAGGGCCTCCAGTCGGGTGGACCGTTCGCCGGTTCTTTCGATTTGACGCCACTTCGGCGACATGCGCATCGATGGGTATGAAATGATGATGATTACGACAACACCGGCCGGGAATCGAACCCGGGCCCTTAGGATTGACAATCTGTCGCGCTGACCACTCAGCTGCCGGGGGCGGACAAATACACAGTGAGACGAGCAGAAATGACACCTTTATTCAAAGACAGTAATTACATTGCGATTTATGATAGTCCCCTGGAAATTAGGAAAGGCGGAGCATGGTTCTTAACAGGGTGTGTGATCAGCACGGTCGGAAATGCAGCTCCTATGCTGGCCACAATGTTGATACGGAGTTCTTGTAGCAGGGCGTTCCATTCCTCCATAAGCGCAGCCGACAGCTAGTGGATGGTCATTGGCACATGTAGCTGTGCTGCAGTACGTTTCCCCAACGTATACTAAGCGCGCTCGGTCGATATGAAGTCGAGCAGGACAGTCGATTTTCCGAATATATTCAAGTTGGTTCAAATGGCTCTGAGCACTATGGGACTTAATTTCTAATGTCATCAGTCCCCTAGAACTTAGAACAACTTAAACCTAACTATCCTAAGGACATCACACACATCCATGCCCGAGGCAGGATTCGAACCTGCGACCGTAGCGGTCGCGCGGTTCCAGACTGTAGCGCCTAGAACCGCTCGGTCACGCCAGCCGGCTATATTCAAGTCCCAAGAGCTCCCTCATCTGTGCTGTTCCACGCAGTAGCGCATTGTCATCTATAAAAGTTAAGTCAGGGCCGAATGCACTCATGGAAACGCACACAAGGAGAAGTAGTACAGAGTCACAATAACGTTGTCCGGAGATTGCCAGTACGCCAGTGCAACGTTATGATTCCCCTCGCTGTAACATCTGAACCACCAAAACGATCATGTTCGACAATGCTGAACGTACCCTTATACTGCGAGTGATGGGAACACGTGATACATTCAGAAACATAGTCCAACATCATCGATTTGGTGGACCAGGGGTTACCGTGCGGGGACGCGTAATGTAGCGTGGCTGTACTGATCTCCAAGTCTTTGAACACGCTACCCCACCGGACATCGTAATTGTGGCATTCTAGCCCTCCCCATGTATGTCGCTTGGGTGTGCTTTCGACCCAGGCTCCATTTCCATGGATGACAATGTGCGACCGCATCGAGCAGCGCATGTGGAAGAGCTCTTAGAACGAGAGGATATTCGGCGAATGGACTGGGCTGTCCGTTCACCCAACGTAAATCCCGTCGTGCACGTATGGAATTCCTTACTAGTCTTGTGGGGAGCAGACGAGCACTTTGCATGTGGTGATCACACACCTTATTACCACGTCCCACTGTTTGTAAATTTCGAGGTACCATCATAAATCGCTGTGACTTCAGTATAACTATTGTCTCTGAATAGAAATATCATGTTCGTTCGTCTCATTGCGTGTTTCTACCAGTTATCTACGTATTATCCAAGTTGCATCGATCTATATTATTTGGCAGTCACAAATTATGAGAACGTTACTTTCGTCCTTAGGTTTTGCACACGACTGCTCCTTATGGTTTCAGTGGAAGTGGACTTCGTGTAACTCTGTAACTTCCCGCTTTTCCTGATCCAGTCGCGAATGTTGTACGGGAAGAGCGATTGTTGGTGAGCGTCCGTGCGAGTCTGAATCTCTCTAAACTATACCTTCTTTCGTGTCATCTGCAAAGGACGAAGGAATATGCTGACTGATCTCTCTAGGGACATGTGCTCTCCGAATATTAAGAGTAAACTACACTCCGATGCTCAACGCGTCTCTCATATCGGCTGCCTCTGGAGTTGGATGAGCATCTCTGTTACGCTTTCGAGCTTACCGAATAAAACTGTGACAAAGCGCGCTACTCTTCTTTGGGCCTGCTTTAATTCTTCCATTAATTCGGTGTGGCAAAGATCTGAGGCTGAGGAACAATACTTACGCATCGGTCGAACGACTGTCTCGTAAACTCCCACCTTCTGGTACCTCTCCGGGCAGCCACGCTTCTTAACGCGACCGCTTCCTTCAGGGGTCGGTGTGCCTGCAAGTCTGGATGTGGTTTATAGGCTGTTTCCCACACCCCACTAGGCTGCTTCCCATATTCCGCCTGAGATACACGCTACGCAAACGTGTAGTACATTTTATCACTCTCGCACGCAGTATTTACTCTATATGCAGACAGACTGCGGTGCACTGTTTCTATCCTAGCGGGGGGTGGGGCAAGGGGGGTGGGGTGGGGGGGTGAATAGAAGACCGATGACCTTAGCTGTCTGGTCTCCTTAAACAGAACCAGCACAAGCGGGACACTTTCTGAGGATTTTTTCCAATGAATTTGTCTGGACTCTGCCTTTCCTACGATTAGTTCTCGATCCACTTTAAAAGATCCCGTACACGAACTCCCAGATATTTAATGAAAGTTTCTGTTTCCAGTAATCTGTAATAACTGCACTGTGCCTGTTTACGCGCCGTGTGATAATCTGTTTATGTTGAGGATCAGCTACCACTCCCTGCACCAAACATCGACTATCTGCAGGTCCTTTCGCATTTCGGTTCAGTTTTCTACGATTGCGACTTCTCTATATGCACCAGCATCATGCACGAACAGCATCGTGGATCATCCGCCGTTGTCAGTTTGGTCATTAATATATGTTGCGGACATTAATGAGCCTTTCTATATCTACCTCTAGATACATACATTGCACGGTCGAGAGTACCTTGTACAATTACTATTTCCGTTTCCTGCTCCACTCGCAACTGAAACGGAGGAAAAACTACTGCCCATAAAATGCTTCCGTATGAGCCATAATTTCTCTGGCCTACGCGGTCCTTAGGCTAAATGTACGTTCTGCAGACAGTCGCAAATGGCGGTTCTCTAAATGTTCTCAGCAGTGTTTCGCGAAAAGAACGTCTTCTCTTCCAGTGATTTCCATTTGAGTTCACGGATGATCTCCATAATACTCGAGTGTTTATCGAACCTACTGTTAACAAAACCAGCCACACACCTCTGAATTGCGCGTCCTTTAATGGGATCTGGTGGTGATCCCAGATACCGCAGCAGTGCTCTAGAATAGGTCGCACTAGTGGTTCATACGAGGTCACCTTTATAGCGAGCTCCACTTTGCTAGAATTTTCCCAATAAATCGAAATCGACCACCTTCCATGCTACCATCCTTAAGTACTCGCTCCATTTCACGACGATTTGCAGCTTTACGCCTAGATGTTAAATCGACGCGACTGTGTCAAGGAGCACACCACTAATATTCCATTGGAAGATTGTACGATGGTTTAATCTGCTTGTCTGCGTTAACTTACATTTTTCTGCATGTACAGCAACTTGCCATCCATCACGCCAAATAGAAATACTGCTTAAGTTATCCTCTACATCTACATCTACATACATACTCCGCAATCCACCATACGGTGCGTGGCGGAGGGAACCTCGTACCACAACTAGCACCTTCTCTCCCTGTTCCACTCCCAAACAGACCGAGGGGAAAGTGACTGCCTATATGCCTCTGTACGAGCCCTAATCTCCCCACTCCCAAACAGACCGAGGGGAAAGTGACTGCCTATATGCCTCTGTACGATCCCTAATCTCTCTTATCTTATATTTGTGGTCTTTCCGCGAAATGTAAGTTGGCGGCAGGAAAATTGTACTGCAGGCAGCCTCAAATGCTGGTTCTCTAAATTTCCTCAGTAGCGATTCACGAAAAGAACGTCTCCTTTCCTCTAGAGACTCCCACCCTAGATCCTGAAGCATTTCCGAAACACTCGCGTGATCATCAAACCTACCAATAAGAAATCTAGCAGCTCGCCTCTGAATTGCTTCTATGTCCTCCCTCAATCCGACCTGATAGGGATACCAAACGCTCGAGCAGTACTCAAGAACAGGTCGTATTAGTGTTTTGTAAGCGGTCTCCTTTACAGATGAAGCACATCTTCCCAAAATTCTACCAATGAACCGAAGACGACTGTCCGCCTTCCCCACAACTGGCATTACATGCTTGTCCCACTTCATATCGCTCTGCAGTGTTACGCCCAAATATTTAATCGACGTCACTGTGTCAAGCGCTACACTACTAACGGAGTATTCAAACATTACGGGATTCTTTTTCCTATGCATCTGCATTAATTTGCATTTATCTATATTTAGAGTTAGCTGCCATTCTTTACACCAATCACATACCCTGTCCAAGTCATCTTGTATCCTCCTACAGTCAATCAACGACGACACCTTCCCGTACACCACAGCATCATCAGCAAACAGCCGCACATTGCTATCCACCCTTTCCAAAAGATGATTTATGTAGATAGAAAACAACAGCGGACCTACCAGACTATCCTGGGGCACTCCGGATGATACCCTCACCTCTGATGAACACTCACCATCGAGGACAACGTACTGGGTCTATTACTTAAGAACAGACTACAGTCACTCAACCGCGACATCTTCCCGTAAACTTCAGCGTCATCAGCATTGAGTCGCAGATTACCGCTCACTCGATCCATCCTATAAATACAAGGACATCGCGAAAAAGTTTAAATCGAAGTAAGAAATAAATTGATAGCAACGTGTCTTACAGCTGGCTGAATCGGAGGAAAAATAGGAAGAATGACGCTCGTGCGAAGCAGTTGTGCCCGGTGTGGACACCTCAGCGGCAGCTGCGCTAAGAAGGAACGTCGCGCCTAATCCCAACCGGGTTAATCTGCTCGGGCATTGAAACGGAACGACACGTTCGTCAGTGTGCTGGCAGCCTGGTGGATCCATTCAGCGCGATCCGGCGCTGCCTTTCAGGGCGGCCAGACGCGGCCCGAGCCGCAGCTGGAGCCACAGCCGAAACACAAAATGGCCGCCGCCCGACTCCAGCGCCGCCGCCGCCGCGTCTCCAGCACAACGCTTTATTCACCGCCGCACCCTCTTGTTTCTGTACCCATTTCAGAATACTAGAGCAGTCTTTTATATTTTTAAGAACATAAAAAAGAAAACTTTTTGTTGCAGATCGTTTTACCGCAGCTAAAAATTTTCGTCTTTAAAATTTATCTACATTTGCGTCCACGTCACAACTCTGCAAGCCACCGTCAAGCAGGTCCGGCGGTTGGAATGGGTATAATGGCTAGTTGTACCCCCTCAAACAATGTAGAGTGGGTAAAGTAGCTACTCTGGATCTGGGGTAGTATATACAGGATGGTCCATTGATAGTGACCGGGCCAAATATCTCACGAAATGAGCGTGAAATGAAAAAACTACAAAGAAAGAAACTCGTCTTGCTTGAAGGGGGAAACCAGATGGCGCTATGGTTGGCCCGCTAGATGGCGCTGCCATAGGTCAAACGGATATCAAGTGTTTTTTTTAATAGGAACCCCCATTTTTTGTTACATATTCGTGTAGTACGTAAAGAAATAGGAATGTTTTAGTTGGACCACTTTTTTCGCTTTGTGATATATGGCGCTGTAATAGTCACAAACGTATAAGTACATGGTATCACGTAACATTCCGCCAGTGCGGACGGTATTTGCTTCATGGTACATAACCCGTGTTAAAATGGACCGTTTACCAATTGCGGAAAAGGTCGATATCGTGTTGATGTATGGCTATAGTGATCAAAATGCCCAACGGGCGTGTGCTATGTGTGCTGCTCGATATCCTGGACATATCATCCAAGTGTCCAGACCCTTCACCGGATAGTTACGTTATTTAACGAAACAAGAAGTGTTCAGCCACATGTGAAACGTCAACCACGACCTGCAACAAATGATGATGCCCACGTAGTTGGCTAATCCGCACATCAGTAGCAGACAAATTGCGCGAGAATCGGGAATCTCAAAAACGTCGCTGTTGAGAATGCTACATCAACATCGATTGCACCCGTACCATATTTCTATGCACCAGGAATTGCATGGCGACGACTTTGAAAGTCGTGTACAGTTCTGCCACTGGGCACAAGAGAAATTAAGGGACTATGACAGATTTTTTGCACGCGTTCTATTTAGCGACGAAGCGTCATTCACCAACAGCGGTAACGTAAACCGGTATAATATGCACTAGTGAGAAACGGAAAATCCACGATGGCTGCGACAAGTGGAACATTAGCGACCTTGGCGGGTTAATGTACGGTACGGCATTATGGGAGGAAGGATAATTGGCCCATATTTTATTGATGACAATCTAAATGGTGCAATGTATGCTGATTTCCTACGTAATGTTTTACCGATATTACTACAAGATGTTGCACCGCATGACAGAATGGCGATGTACTTCCAACTTGATGGATGTCAGGCACATAGCTAGCGTGCGGTTGAAGCGATACTGAATAGCATATTTCATGACAGGTGGATTGGTCGTCGTTCACCGGATCTGACGTCCTCGGATTTCTTTCTCTGGAGAAAGTTGAAGGATATTTGCTATCGTGATCCACCGACAACGCCTGACAACATGCGTCAGCACATTGTCAATGGATGTTCGAACATTACGGAAGGCGAACTACTCGCTGTTGAGAGGAATGTCGTTACACGTATTTCCAAATGCATTGAGGTTGGCGGACATCATTTTGAGCATTAATTGCATTAATGCGGTATTTACAGGTAATCACGCTGTAACAGCATGCGTTCTCAGAATGGATAAGTTCACAAAGCTACATGTATCACATTGGAACAACCGAAATAAAATGTTCAAACGTACCTACGTTCTGTATTTGAATTTAAAAAACCTACCTGTTACCAACTGTTCGTCTAAAATTGTGAGCCATATGTTTGTGACTATTACTGCGCTATCTATCACAAAGCGAAAAAAGTGGTCCAACTAAAACATTCATATTTCTTTACGTACTACACGAATATGTAATAAACATGGGAGTTCCTCTTTAAAAAAACGCAGTTGATATCCGTTTGACCTATGGCAGCGCTATCTAGCGGGCCAACCATAGCGCCATCTGGTTTCCCCCTTCAAGCAATTTTTTCGTTTGACGCTTATTTCGTGAGATATTTGGCCCGGTCACGATCAATGGACCACCCTGTATATACACCTGCAGAAACTTCATGGAGCAGCTGCGCTAACTGCAGTTACAATGGCGTACTTACGTCTTAGCGCTGCTTGTCATGTACTTTTGGGAGCGCTGTTCTCTGACGTAGTAACCTGTCTGCTCCAACACGCCGAATAGCAGCCGTATCTTCTTCTCCGGAAGAAGTATTTGTATGAATTGACAGACTTCAAATGCGACTCATTGATACTTCAGTCACAGGTTACTCAGTTATTTCTTTTTCAATTTTAGAAATCCATAGTTTTACATTTTTGAACATTTAAAACTTGTGGCCAATCTTTTAAACACTTTGAAAACTTATCAAGAGTTGACAGAATATTTGTGCAGCTTTTTTTCAGACAGTACTTCATTACAGATGACTCCATCATCTGCGAAACGTCTGAGGTGACTATTAACATTGACTGCTATGTTACTAATATGCAACAGGAATAGCAAGGGTCTTAACACACTTCCCTGTTGCACACACGCCAACTTACTTCTACACATGCGGCGACTCTCCATGTAATATATGTTGCGTTCTCTTTCACCAAAAAATCCTCAATCCAGTCACAAATTGCGCCTGATACCTCATACGATCGTACTTTTCAAAAAGGCGGAGGCTTTGTGCAGAATCAAATGTTTTCTGAAATCGAGAAACAGTGCGTCTACCGGACTGCCTACATCCATGTATTTCAGGATATCTTGTGAGAGAAGTACGGGTTGTGTGTTTCACACGATCGACGTTTTCGAGACCCATGCTCGTTCGCATGGAGGTCAGTCACTTTGAAACACCTCTTTGCACCCTAAAAGTGAAGCAGATTCAGGGCGTGGCGAATCAGGAAGTATTTCTAAGAATAGGAGAGGAGAGAAAACTAGACAGTACCAAGAGAAAGAGGAAAACATCTTGTCTGGGACAGATACCACGTAGAAATTGCTTACAAACAAGGGCCATCAAAGTAAAGATTGCGGAGAAGAAAGGGAGACGAAGATAATGAATTGCAATGTGGATACGTAAAAAAAGGAAGTCACAAGCAGATAAGGGAGAAAGAATTAGAAGACAGCGTGAAGCGGAAAACGTCCAGGCCTTACCTTTCTATATGCAGGGACAAAAAAAAAAAAGTCCTTACGTGATAAATTTTGGAAATACAGGCAAGAGACATTGGTTCCAAGTTTGTCTCCGTCAAATAATCAGTAATTTGACCTGCTGTCTAACAGCTGGCATTGCCACGATAATGCAGCGACGCTTTCCGTTGTTTTTTCTGGTTTTATCGGTGACTTGCGGCTAGCAAATTGTTGTACACTACAATGCCTCACAAAAAATAAAGCCTCCAGAAGGGGAGAAAGAAACGAAATGAAACTTCACGGGTTGAGTGGGCATACTATGTCATTTCAGTGAGTACAGTATGGAGCCAAATTTACAAAGAACTTGGCACTTTGAAAGCAGTTTTCAATATGACGTTACAACTACTTTGACCTGGATGCACTGATGCAGCTCGGAAGTCTGCCACAAAGTCGTTATATGTCTCCCGAGGCAAGCTGCACACAATACCAATCCGACCGCCGCTTATGCTGTGGTGTCAACGGCAGTCTACACATGGAACAGCTACTCCTTACTCTGGCTGCTGCTATAGTCTGTCGGTAAACTGAAGAGCGAGCGAACGAGTCCACACTCTGCCAACCCAGCGTCACGAGGCGCTTCTACAGGCTGTTTCACAACATAGTACCGGCCCTGCTACGGCGCGCGCTTCGAATCTGTGGCGAAGCTGTGTACACATACTCTCGGCTGCGTTCATTTTTAGACAAATGCATTATGACCATAAGGTATACAAATAACGATAGCTTCTTCCGAAACACAACATTACAGAGTAAATAATAACATAAGAACGGAAGTCAGGATTCTACTACAAACATAAAACCAAATGCCTGTTCATGTGAATGTATGTTCCTCTATTTCTATTCGTAAAACGAACCCCATATAATGTAATCAGTCTGTAGAATTTAAGGCTTGTTCTTATTTTGTGTTTCTACTAAAAGGTAGAAGTTTTCTTTGAAGGACTGCATTGAAACTTAACAATTTTTGTAACAAGAGTGTTTAAAAAGTAAGTAGAAATTTATAGTTTTGTGTGTTGTATTATTCCGATTTACACAACTTTTTTGCCACTATCTTCGTAAACATGCTTCAAACGTATGTGTTCAACGTTATGCCTATTAGGTATTTATTCTGTTGTCAGCTGTCAGAAAGGTTACATGTGTTTTGGTGGCATCAACGATTGTTTGTTTTCCCTTTAAAATAAATTAGAGTATCTGTATTAATTTTTGTTATAAGAATGGAATAAAATGTATGAAATTTTTAGAAATGGTAAATATTGCTTTTGGGGATCCTGTTATGAGTAAACCAAGGGCAGAGAAGTGGTATAAACATTTCAAAGCAGGCCTTAAAGGATAGCGGTTTTACAAGCATGGATGAGATGAAAAATGCACAGTTAAGAGACCTATAAACTATCCCGAAGAAATAGTTCCTAAAGTGTTTCGGGAATTGGAAAAAGCACTGGCATAAGTGTATAGTATGTAATGGGGAATATTTTGAAGAGGATAACATTGCTATAGATTAACAAATAAAGTTCTTACCAAAAAATAAAAATTAATATGTGAACGCACCTCGTATGTCAAGCTTTTTGCTTAGAAGTCCAGCATCGCTGTACATGTTTCGCAGTAAATTTCAGCAGTGTTTAGAATAGCTATTACGCACTTGTTTTAAGCAATATGTCTTAGAATCAGGTGAATAGTGATCGAGATTGAGCTTTAGTGTTCCATAAACATAAAAGGTTTTACGAAATTTGGAAACTGTCTATAACAATGGGTTTCCTCCCAAAATTATTAGTTTTCCTTCGTGGCGATTCCAGTAAACCATGCGGTTTACTTTTCCATTCCTTTCTTATGCGTCCTATTAGGTGAGGCTGACGTTTGCATAAATTGCAGCCCTTTGATTCGGACTTGTAATATTAGCCAACAGTTCTTTTTGGGTCGCCTCTTTAATACACTCTGTAATAAGATTAGAGACGGTCGAACGCTCGTTACTCCCCAAATACCTCCTCTTCTTCGTATTCTGCACATTTTCTTGCATTGCTAGACGATTATCCATCACTTCCGGATATCGAAGTACATCAGTAAGTATACAACGTTAACTCACTGACACTGGCAACTAAGATCCCACGAACAGAAACGACTTACATCACTGCACACCGATCTACACCTCTAGACCGAAAACGGGCAACAGATTTTGGGTGCCCCTATAGGCCGGTGGCAGCGTTCTTCCGGGAAAGGCCACTTCCCCCACAAAAAGCGCTGCTCGCTCTTCAGTTTACAGACAGAGAGTATAGTCTCCGACCAATGGTGCGGGATAACAAAATGTTGCAGGGAACCCTTCACTTGCACTGGGTTGGCAGTCGCAGACGTAAAGTAGTTACGATGTACTTGGTGCACAATACGGCGAACCTCCCCTGTGGCGGTCACACATGGTCGACCAGAACCTTGATGACGAGTCTGCCTGCCCTCACGGACCCATCCAGTACAACATCGGGCCACTGTCAAACCGTAATACCCCACAGGTCTAGATACTGCACGATTAGGCCAGCTAGCCAGCTGGAGACCTACAAAGTGGTTCGTTTCAAACTGTGTCAGGTGCTGATAATGCTGTCTCATGCGAGTAGGCGACGTTTCCACGTCCTTCACAGAGAACAATCATCTGACGCTGTCCGCGCCCCTTATATACACTTCTCGCGGATTAACTACATTTCTTTTGGGATAATCTAGTGTATCTGTCTCACATCTGATTTTTCTACAAGTTGATTTATGTGGCCGTTATACTTAAGTCGCTTCAGACTAATACTCCTAGAAATTTTAACGTTGTAACTTTCCTAGTAATTGATCATCAGTCGCGTACTGGAACAAGAACTGCTCTTTCCGCCTATTTATGCACCATACGTTACAATAACTTAGGTCGTGGCCAGTTGCTAGTCCCTAAATACGTTGATAGATATTGCAGTGTCTGTGTTATTCCTACTTACGATGTAAAATTCCTTTGGACATGCATTGTAAATCTGAATAACACAGGCACCGCAATGTCGTATTTATCCGCTGATTCCGGACTCAAGTAAGAAAATCTTTCCTGTGCGGGAATGTACATAATGGAGAGCCGCGCGGGGTAGCCGCGCGGTCTTAAGCGTCTTGTGATGGTCCCCGCGGCTACCCCCGTCGGAGGTTCGAGTACTGCCTCGGGCATGGGTGTGTGTGTTGCACATAGCGTAAGTTAGTTTCAGTTAGATTAAGTAGTGTGTAAGCTAAGGGAGCGATGACCTATGCACTTTGGTCCCATAATATCTTACCACAAATTTACAATTTTTTACATAATGGATGTACGAGTACAGGTTGTAGACGTACAGTCAGCCTTCGGCGGCGCAGCGGTTCGGACGGTGTTTACGTCCCTGCCGCACGTCTGCGCGAGAGGTGTTTACGTTACGTGTGTAGCGGTGTGTCGCGGTAATACATAGAACGAATCATGGCCTTGTCCTTCCGCAAATCAACACTGAAATTTAGTTTTGTTAACGAATATGCTCGACCGAAGGCTTGGGAGATGGAACGTTATTTACGGGACGAGGTGAAAATCGAACCTGACGTTCTAGTTGAAATCCACTTATCTATAGTCAGCAGCGTGGTTTATGTCAAGCTTATAAATGAAGCGGCATGTGACGAACTACTACTTCGACACAGACAAGGACTTCGTTTCTGTCATTCGGACGGGAATGTTGGAGCGGTAACAGTTGAACACGCCGGCATGGGACTCAGAACGATCCGCGTCTTTGAGCTTCCATTCGAAGTGCCAGAAGAATTGGTGACAGACGCCCTGCGTCCTTACGGAACGGTCCTATCCCACGTGGCTGAAAAATGGACGAGCTTCAAGACGTATCCTGTCCTCAATGGCGTCAGACAAATACGGATTGAACTCCGAAAACACGTCCCGTCATACTTGTACATCGCCGGTTGTAGGGCGATTGTCATTTACGACGGACAACCAAGGACGTGCTCTGGATGTGGGAAGGAGGGACACATACGTTCTGAGTGTGCTCAACGAAGGTTATTACAGCTGCCACGGGATGATCCACCCCTCACGCCGCATCCGACTGTGCTCCCCATGACTTACGTCGCCGCATTACGCGATGACGTGGGCCGCGAGACAGACGCGTACCAGAACACACAGACAGCGCCGGATCGTGGCGAGCCACAGAAAGACGACGTTGCGCTGGACCGCCTGCAGCAGTCACAGGACGCCCTCTCTTCGGTTCCGCTTGAGGCCCCTTCAGATAAGGCACTTGGAGACGTCGAAAATACGACGGCGCACGATTCTGACGTCCCCCACGAACAACTGGAGACCATGCTGACCTCTGATTCCGAGGCCCGGCAACGTAAACAGCGCTCACCAAAACGCCGGAAGAAGCGCCGCCTCACGGTGGAGAACGATCACTCTGATCTAGTAGATAATTCTGAGAAGTTTACGGGTACAGAACAGACGACCATGGATACAGAAGAACTACCTCGCGTGGATGCAACGGTGGCCAGCGGGACGGCGGCACGACCTACTGCTGACGATGCTCCAGACACAGCGCAGGAGCTCGATAGACGGCAACAGGATACTGAGGAGGCTACGGCGCCTGCATCGCACGACAGCGATGGGACACTAGGGGACTGGTCAGAAGAGCCACCCCCTTGGGGAACAGATGATGCCGGAGGAACTGCTCCCACGCACTCTCCCGGTGTAAGACCGGCAGGGTGCACGGAATAATGGCAGACTATATAAGGGGACGGCGGGGGACGTTAGTCCGACAGCAGCCTATGTACGGCAAAATTAGCGACCGTACGGTACCCTATCTACGTTGACCGCCATGCACCAAGCTTATCGGATAGGGTCTGTTAACATCAATCGCATTGGGACGCCGGTGAAAATCAAGATGCTCAGTGACATGATAAAGGCTGCGGATTTAGACATCGCACTATTACAAGAAGTTCGGGTACTTCCCCCCTCGGACTTTTACGGTTACGACATTTACTGTTCCCCGTGTGACGAGAGAGGCGTTGGTACAGCTATACTATTAAAGGAAGGGATACGTGCAGACGAAGTAGAGTATTTGCCTTCTGCCCGTGGTACGGCCGTGACCATAGGAGGAATACGTTTGATCAACATATACGCACCGTCAGGTTCGGATAAGAGAAGGGACAGAGCAGATTTTTACGCCCATGAGGTTGCACCGTTGATCCAGGGACGATACGATGGTTGCATACTCGGCGGAGATTTTAACTGTGTGCTTGACAGAAAGGACCAACAACCTAACTATGCTACTAGCCAAGAACTTAGGGAGCTGGTCAATGGGATGGAATTAGTCGATACATGGGACCTGAAGTATCGCAACCAACCAGGGTATACATTTTTTACTAGCCACTCCGCGGGCCGTTTGGATCGAATCTACGTTTCAAGGGCGTTAGCAGTGTCGACGGTGGACGCAGAAATATGGCCGGCAGCGTTTACAGACCACGAGGCATATATTTGTACAGTTAACCTTGATAGACATCAGGTTTTTTTTTTTTTTTTTTTTTTTTTTTTTTTAATGTCCGGGGTGATATGTTACAATACAGCATCACCGGTCTATTGCGGTCTAACTGTGTTGGTGAGGCAGTAAATTTCCACAGGGCAGTGACTCCGTCACTGCAATTCACTTTGGAGGTGTGGCGGTGGGACTTGTAGTCCCGTACCACCCTCTGACGGTGATAGTACTACATGAGTCAGGCAGAAGAATTTTGCCTAACATGGGCAGGTGAAGGTGTGGCGGTGGGACTTGTAGTCCCGTACGCCAGGGCAGGGGTGATGTGAGACATCAGGTGTGGAGACGGAGGGGTAATTGGAAGATGAACGTCTCCCACCTGCGAGATGCAGAATGCCGACGCATGGTGGAGGACGCGTGGCATGGCTGCCTCCGTCGACGAAATTCTTTCGGTTCTATCCTGCAGTGGTGGATCGAGTGCGCGAAGCCAGCTTTACGGAGGACGTTAATAGGTTATGGGAAGGAGGTTTCTCAATGGCAGCGCACGACCACTGAGTTTTACTTTACGGCTCTCCGGGAACTGTTAGCTCAACCACCTACACCAGAACGCCAGACGGGCGTCCACCGAGTTAAGGCGAAGCTGGTACAACTTGCGACGCAGAGGATGGCAGGTACGATGATACGCGCGAGGTCGCAGGATTTCCTGCCCAACGAGGTTCCCTCGATGCATTACGTGATAAAGGAAAGACGAAGAAGACGCAGGAATTTAATACATGAGATCGATCTCGGCGATGGACGTCGTTATACAGCACAAAGGGGCATAGCACAGGCGTTCACGGACGCGACGACTGTGAACGGGGAAGCAGACGGGTTATCCGAAATTACGTGTGAAGAGCTGGAAGAAGCGATTACACGAGGTGCTTGCAACAAGTCCCCAGGTCCAGATGGATTCCCGTTGGAATTTTACCGTGCCTTCGTGACCATTATGACACCGATGTGGCTATGTATGTTTAATGAGCTTCTGCGGCAAGAAGTACCGGTTCACATTCAGTTCACGGAAGGACTCATGATACCGATACCGAAGCCCCGTGGTGGCAAACGGCCTTGTGATTATCACCCCTTGACCCTTCTTAATAGTGACTACAAGATCTTCATGCGCATCCTGGGAAGTCGTATCAAAGAGTCGCTGGAGCATCGAATACATGCCGATCAGACTTGTCTTGGCGGCATCAGTAATATCCACACAGCCTTGGGAGACTATCGTGACGTCGTCGCCCTCGCGGCTGCATGCCGCCTCCGGGGGGCGATGGTTGCTGTAGATTTCGATCATGCTTTTGATCGCGTGGATCATGTGTACCTCGCGGCGGTGATGAACAGGATGGGTGTCTCGCCATTATTGACCAATGCTGTGATGCGGCTGTTGCACGGCGCCAGATCAGCGATGGTGGTCAACGGATGGAGAACTGAGTATTTTAAGATCTTAAGATCAGTGAGACAGGGTTGCCCCTCGTCGATCCTCCTTTATGCGATTGCCTTAGAACCGTGCCACGCAGGCCTTCGCCGCCGTCTTACCGGGATCTCCCTACGGCATTTATCATTCAAATGCAGAGCATATGCGGATGATATTGTGTTCCTCGTACGGAATGAGAGGGAGACTCAAACAGCACTGGATTGGCTACAGACGTATGGGATGGCAGCTGGAAGGGTGGTCAACTACCGAAAATCACAATTCATGCCTGTGGGGCGTGGACTAGAACCAGGAACGGAAGGACCCTTACCTGCGGTGGAAACCCTTCGCTGTTTGGGTATCACCTTTCATAAAGAGACAGCGGTAACGGCTGCGGACAACTACCGAAGATTGTTACTCAGAGTCCGCACGGCAGTACGACTAAACGCCCTACGGTCGATGGATATGCTGCAGCGAGTGTTACTCGTCAACCTTTATCTCGCGCCCATGATGTGCCACCTGACACACCTTCTCCCCTTGACGCGTACGATGGCTATGAGGATTCAGGCGGCTTTTGGGTACTATGTGTGCCTGGGACAACTCTTTAAGGTACAGTACAACACGCTTACCCTCCCAGCGCGAGAGGGGGGCGTTGGTTTAGTGAACGTGCACGAGAAGGCGCGTGCCATGTTTATTAATACTATGCTCAAACGGTGGCGCAACAGGAACCACTCGCTTACGGGGACGATCATCGAAGAACTCGTACCAACATCGCATCTTCCTCCAGTCAGTGTCGGCCATATATCGCCCCCTTTAACGTATGTGCGCACGTTCATCGTGGAACACAGTTACGTTCGAGAGCGTTTACCGACGACCCGACAGTCGACATCGAAGGACGTGTACCATCTGCTCCTTCGACAGATCGCCCGGAATAGGGTGGAACGCAAACATCCAGCTGTTAATTGGCACGTGGTGTGGCGCACGGTCCACCACCCCCACCTACCTACATCAGTCAGATCAACATGGTACCTGGTCGTCAACCGAAAATACCCTACAAATGATAAAAAGTACGCAATACATTTGGCGGATTCGCCCTTGTGTCAGCAATGCGGCGTGCTGGATATGGACGACCATCGGCTGGTCTGCGGCGAGGCATTGGCTGTCTGGACTCTCGCAAGAAAGATAATAGCGTTCATGCGGCGCACTATCTATACAGCAGTCTCTTCTGACATAGTATTTTTTCCAGAGGAAACGTATTTTCCGCGTCATAAGACGAACGCGGTGGCGTGGATCACAGGTATGACGGTCCATTACATCTATAGAGACACACGTACGAACTTACTGAACGTCCTGGATTACTGGCAATACTTGCAAGATGGACACACAAAACTATTACGGCTACAAAAGTACAAGGATTGGTATGCCAATTTCCTAGTAACGGTTTTTGCGGACCCGCCATATACCTGGGGTGTGCCGGGTGCGCAAAGATGAGCGGCGGTGCTGTCTTGTGAAACCGACCAAGTTAAAGTGATCGACTAAGAACGCTATGCGAGTATGCGACTTGCGAAAAACTCGCGCTTGAACAGTTATCAAATGGATGTATTTCAAATTTTGTTTTCATATCCAAAATACTTTTCTTTAGGGTGCCGGAGGTGGCCCCACTTCGATTTTGTTGTTATTTCATGCTGCATGGTAGGACGGCAGCAAGGATCCTTCCAGAACAGTTATCATGTGACAGGACGTACTATGTTTATTTTGTGAATAATAAAGGTTTCTGTTTCTCCTACCTTCCTTCATATAAATAAATAAAAAAAAACCTCAAAAAAAAAAAAATGCTAACGCGACCGCTCGCGATAAGCTGCAAATCCAGGTTCGAGTCTGGGTACGGCACAAATTTTAATTGTTGTTATTCCATTCCACATCTGATGGTTGTCCATTTTCTCAAATGTGAATACATTTAACGAATTATATATTGTGAAGAGGCAGTGGACAGCGATACAAGGACTTTATAGAATGCTTATAGAAGGGTGTTTAATAAGTAACAGAACTTTTTTTTCTCGGCCAATTGCTATTGAAAAAATGCGAAATTTGCTGTGGGACATTATGGAATATTCCCGCTTCACCCTCCATAATTTCAATAAGTTCTGATGGGTGACGACGCTACACGTACCCTTAAAATGGCGTCTGTAACGAAGGTGCATTGCAGCAGTTTCTTTTGGCGGAAAGCCAACGCATCGGAGATATTCATAGCAGCTTGCAGCATGTCTACGAACACCCTGAAGTTAACAAAAGCACGGTGCGTCGCTGGACGAGGCGTCTGTCATTATTGCAACAAGGTCGCGCAAACCTGCTTCCGTGTGCCGGCCGGCCGCAGGCAGCTATGACTCCGGCAGTGTTGACACGTGCGGACACACTCATTCGATGTGATCGACGAACCAGAATCAAACATCTCGCTGCACAACTGGACGTCTTTGCTGGTAGTGCTGACTCACTCGTCCACCAGTTGGGGAACTCAAAAGTGTGTGCTCGCCGGGTTCCTCGCCGCCAACGGAAGACCATAAAGTGGAACGAAGGATCATCTGTGCGGAATTGCTTGCGCGTTACGGGCCTGATAGTGACAATTTTATTCTTACATTGTCACAGAGAATGAAACATAGTTTCGTCACTTCCAATCTGAAACAAAAAGCCAACCCATGGGGTGGCGCTGCACCATCTTTTCTCCAAAAAGTTTGCCTGCTTCGACACAGGGCCATCGACCATCGGAGACTGGCAGCCGCGCGGGGTTAGCCGAGCGGTCTGGGGCGCTGCAGTCATAGACTGTGCAGCTGGTCCCGGCGGAAGTTCGAGTCCTCCCTCGGGCATGGGTGTGTGTGTTTGTCCTTAGGATAATTTAGGTTAAGTAGTGTGTAAACTTAGGGACTGATGACCTTACCAGTTGAGTCCCATAAGATTTCACACACATTAGAAGATTTTTTTGCTTCTGAGAGCATTTGCTCCCGGATTGTTGATGACGAAGGGCTTGATTGAAAATAGCAGAACCATTTGGAGATTTTACTTCACGTGGTGCGGGAGGAATTGACTGTGTTGAATGAACTTTTGAGACAATGTACCCTGATAGTACAAAGCATTAAAATTAATTTTACATGCTTATCTTCAGACAAAGCTACTAGCAACTTCGTTGTAAAATTTATAGGAGAAGATACAAAGCCCACAGCTCGTGGTCGTGCGGTAGCGTTCTCGCTTCCCGCGCCCGGGTTCCCGGGTTCGATTCCCGGCGGGGTCAGGGATTTTCTCTGCCTCGTGATGGCTGGGTTTTGTGTGATGTCCTTAGGTTAGTTAGGTTTAAGTTGTTCTAAGTTCTAGGGGACTGATGACCATAGATGTTAAGTCCCATAGTGCTCAGAGCCATTTCAGCCATTTTTAGAAGATACAAAGAACTGGCCCTTTATACGAGAGGCGTTCAATAAGTAAAGCAACACTTGTTTCTTTTCTGAAAGCACGTTGGTATTATTCAGGATCCCAATACATCATATTAACCCCACGATTTTGGCTACAGAATCCTATTTTTCAACATAATCTTCGCTCAATGTGAGGGCCTTACGCCACCTTACTGAGAGGTCCTGTATGCACACATGGTACCACTTTACTGATCAACGTCGAAGTCAACGTCTTGCTGCATCAGTTATCTCCCTATCATCCACGCTCTGCTTCCTGTGGGATGCATCATCCATTGGACCAGACAGATGGATGTTGGAAGGTACGAGATCCGGGCTGTAGAGTGGATGGGAAACAGTCCAGTTACGTTCTGTGAGCTCCTCTCTGGTTCACCGACTTGTGTAACGCCCTGCGTCGTCATGGAGAGGGAGAAGTTCGTTTGCATTATTGTGGCAACGAACACATTGATTCGTTTCTTCAGTTTACCGATTAGCACGACAAGTTTACGAAACAGTCGTTGCACCATGAGGGAGGACATCAAATAGCATAACCTCCTTAGAGTCCCAGAAGACGACTGCGTCGACTGAGGGCGCGACTCTGAACTTTTTCTTCGAAGGAGAAGTGGTGTGGCGCCACCCCATGGATTGCCATTTTGTTTCTGATTCGAAGTGATGAACGCATGTTTCATAGCCTGCGAAGATGATGGCCAAAAAATTGCCACAATCGGCCTTCTAACGTGCAAGCAACTCCGCACAGATAATGCTTCGCTCCGCTTTATGGTCTTCTGTTACGCGCCGAGGAACCCAGCTTGCAAAATCTTTGAGAACCCCAACTGGTGGACGTGTGTGTCAGCACTAACATCAGAGACGTCCAGTTGTGGAGGGATTGTGATTCGTCGATGACCTCCAATGAGAGTGTCCCCACGTCCCAACATTGCAGGAGTAAAAGCTGTGTGCCGGCCGGCACCCTGGAGATAGGACAGGCTAACGCGACCTTGATGCAATAATGACCGATGCCTCGCCCAAAGACTCATCGTGGTTTCGTTCACTGCCAGTTCTCCGTAAACATTCTGGAACCGCCTACCTTTTTTGGAACTATGCTGACAAATCAATCTTACAGTTTCCTTCCTCCTTATTGATTCGTTCTTTTTTATGCCACGTCATAGGATTACCCCTAGGTATTTAAACCGAAAGAGAGGATAATCGAAGCGTTTGAGATGTAGTACTACGTAATGATGCTGAAAATTAAGCGGAGTCTTTTTTTTTTACTTTATCTGTCCAGGACTTATTTAATATAATTTATTATAAAATATTAAAAATAACAACAAAATTCTAGCAGGCACTGCTGATTTTTTTGTTAGATGGTACGTAAGATCCAGAACACCGCTGTCTTGATGGCTTTATCAGTTGCTACGTGCAGATTTTCTTTGGTGCAAGAATCGGGCAACTTTCTGCATACCACGAGATTTTGTGGGTCCTGGACGTCATCATACTCGCAGCACTCATCTTCAGTCATGAAGCCCCACTTCCTGAGGCTCACCTTACTTCGTCATACTCCTGTACTCAATCGATTTAGTGCTTTCCATGTGGCATACAGCAAATTAACGCCCGCAGCAGACTCCTGTTTGATTTTGACCCGATCCTTTTGGTTAACGAATTTCGTCATAGCTCTGTTCGGCGTGTTCCAGGTGCTGATTGAATTGCAGATGTTATGCGCATGAAGCCCCTCCTTCATCTCAAACTAAATTTTTGTGATTCATATCCAAATGGCGGGGGAGGGGGGGGGGGGGGGGGAGGAATCGATTTTCTGCTTCTTTTTCTCCATTTCTGCGATATTCTTTTGCAGATGTCAAGTGGCCCTATACCCATAATTTGACAAATTTTCATGACAGGAATTGGTCGTAGACAGTTAGTCTGTTTCAATGCTGTATCCACCTGATGGGCGTCTGTGGAATTTCGTCAGACTGGTGCTGCGTGTTCTGCTGCAGAGAAGCATAGTGCCAGGGCAAATGTACGAGCATGGAGCACGTTTGGCTGTGAGCCCCAGGTGGTGCCAGTATGTTTATGGACGATGTTGTTCCGGGAAGATACTATTAGATTTTTTTCTTGGCAGTGATCTCTGAATGTGGGACTACGATTCAACTTTACTCCAAGGTATTTTGGGGCCGGCCGAAGTGGCCGTGCGGTTAAAGGCGCTGCAGTCTGGAACCGCAAGAGCACTACGGTCGCAGGTTCGAATCCTGCCTCTGGCATGGATGTTTGTGGTGTCCTTGGGTTAGTTAGGTTTGACTAGTTCTAAGTTCTAGGGGACTAATGACCTCAGCAGTTGAGTCCCACAGTGCTCAGAGCCATTTGAACCAAGGTATTTTGGAGTATCTTAGTGGCATAGTTGTTGCTCTCTCCAGACAGTACTTAACTTCCTGCTGCCTTCCCGGTTTCTCTGATGAAAGACTCAGACCTGCTTCTTGGTTTCAGGTAGTTACCATCGCAATAATTTCCGAAATCCTCGAGGGCTGCTGTCAGCTTCATCTCCACTTCCTCAAAGGAACATAAGAAACGAGAAGTTTCTCCGCAGAATCTACGAAGAAAGGTATATATGAAAAATTCTAAGTAGAAGAGGGACAGAGTGAAATTACATGTGTTAGGACATCAGGAAATAAGTTCTGTGGTAGTAGACAGCCGTGGAAGGCAAAAATAGTACCTAAAGACAGGGACTGGAATTCCAATGAATTGGAGACCCGTATCACTGACGTTAAGTTTACAGTAGAATTGTGGAACAAATGCAGTGTTCGAACAATATGAATTACTTCGAAGAAAATGGTATATTGACAAAGAGCTAACATGGATTCAGAAAATATTGTTTTTGCGAAACACAAGTAGCTCTGCCGGCCGCTGTGGCCGAGCGGTTCTAAGCGCTTCAGTCCGGAACCGCGCTGCTGCTACGGTCACAGGTTCGAATCCTGCCTCGGGCATGGATGTGTGTGATGTCCTTAGGCTAGTTAGGTTTAAGTAGTTCTAAGTCTACGGGACTGATGACCTCAGATGTTAAGAGCCATAGTGCTTAAAGCCACAAGTAGCTCTTTATTCTCACGAAGTGATGAATGCTATCGACAGGGGAACTCAGATTGATTCCTTTATTTCTCGATATTTCTTGCTCACAAGCGGCTTCAGTATCGTCTCTATTGTGCGACTGGATTCGTGATTTCCTGTCAGGAAGTTCACAGTTCGTAGTAATTGAGGGGAAGTCCTCGAGTAAAACAAAAGTGATATTTGGCGTTTCCAAAGGAAGTGGCATAGGCCCTCTGCTATTCGTTATCTACACTCCTGGAAATGGAAAAAAGAACACATTGACACCGGTGTGTCAGACCCACCATACTTGCTCCGGACACTGCGAGAGGGCTGTACAAGCAATGATCACACGCACGGCACAGCGGACACACCAGGAACCGCGGTGTTGGCCGTCGAATGGCGCTAGCTGCGCAGCATTTGTGCACCGCCGCCGTCAGTGTCAGCCAGTTTGCCGTGGCATAAGGAGCCCCATCGCAGTCTTTAACACTGGTAGCATGCCGCGACAGCGTGGACGTGAGCCGTATGTGCAGTTGACGGACTTTGAGCGAGGGCGTATAGTGGGCATGCGGGAGGCTGGGTGGACGTACCGCCGAATTGCTCAACACGTGGGGCGTGAGGTCTCCACAGTACATCGATGTTGTCGCCAGTGGTCGGCGGAAGATGCACGTGCCCGTCGACCTGGGACCGGACCGCAGCGACGCACGGATGCACGCCAAGACCGTAGGATCCTACGCAGTGCCGTAGGGGACCGCACCGCCACTTCCCAGCAAATTAGGGACACTGTTGCTCCTGGGGTATCGGCGAGGACCATTCGCAACCGTCTCCATGAAGCTGGGCTACGGTCCCGCACACCGTTAGGCCGTCTTCCGCTCACGCCCCAACATCGTGCAGCCCGCCTCCAGTGGTGTCGCGACAGGCGTGAATGGAGGGACGAATGGAGACGTGTCGTCTTCAGCGATGAGAGTCGCTTCTGCCTTGGTGCCAATGATGGTCGTATGCGTGTTTGGCGCCGTGCAGGTGAGCGTCACAATCAGGACTGCATACGACCGAGGCACACAGGGCCAACACCCGGCATCATGGTGTGGGGAGCGATCTCCTACACTGGCCGTACACCACTGGTGATCGTCGAGGGGACACTGAATAGTGCACGGTACATCCAAACCGTCATCGAACCCATCGTTCTACCATTCTTAGACCGGCAAGGGAACTTGCTGTTCCAACAGGACAATGCACGTCCGCATGTATCCCGTGCCACCCAACGTGCTCTAGAAGGTGTAAGTCAACTACCCTGGCCAGCAAGATCTCCGGATCTGTCCCCCATTGAGCATGTTTGGGACTGGATGAAGCGTCGTCTCACGCGGTCTGCACGTCCAGCACGAACGCTGGTCCAACTGAGGCGCCAGGTGGAAATGGCATGGCAAGCTGTTCCACAGGACTACATCCAACATCTCTACGATCGTCTCCATGGGAGAATAGCAGCCTGCATTGCTGCGAAAGGTAGATATACACTGTACTAGTGCCGACATTGTGCATGCTCTGTTGCCTGTGTCTATGTGCCTGTGGTTCTGTCAGTGTGATTATGTGATGTATCTGACCCCAGGAATGTGTCAATAAAGTTTCCCCTTCCTGGGACAATGAATTCACGGTGTTCTTATTTCAATTTCCAGGAGTGTATATAAACGACGTAGAGACAATCTGAGGAGACCTCTTAGACCGTTTGCGATAATGCTGTCATTTACCATCTAGCAAAATGATCAGAAGATCAAAACCTATTCTAAAATTATTTACGCAACATACCTGTATAGTGTGAAAAGTGACCGCTGCCCCTATAAAAAGTGTTAGGTCATCGACATGAATACTAATAGCGACGCACTAAATTTCGGTTGCACAAGAGATCGCAAAAATCTGAAGGCTTTGAATTCAACTAAACACTTACGGATTGTAATTACGAATAACTTAAATTGGAACGATCACGCAGACGATGTTGTGGGCAAAGCAGACCAAAGGAACACTTTGATAATGCAATAGATCTGTTAAAGAGACCGCCTGAACTACGCTTGTTCGTCCTCTTTTTGGAGTACTGCTGTGCGGTGTGGGATCCGCATAAAATAGGATTGACGGAAGACATCCAAAAAGTTCGTATTATTGCGAAATTGGGGAGAGAGTGCCACAGATATGATACGCGAATTGGGGTGACAATCACTAACACAAAGACTGTTTCGTTGCGGCAGGATCTCCTCATGAAATGTCAGTCTTCAGGTTTTTTTCTCCAAATGTGAAAATATTTTATTGACACCTACACACATCGGATAAATGACCATCGTAATGAAACAAGAGATATCAGAGCTCGCACGGGGAGGTTTAAGTGTTCGTTGTTCGTTTTTCCGCGCGCTGTTCGAGAGAGGTACGGTAGAGAAAGAGCTTGAGGGTGATTCGATGAACTCTGTGCCAGACACTTAACTGTGAACCGAGGAGCAGTCACGTAGATGTGATGTAAGTGCAGCAGGAGAGGAAACTGTGGTGGCGGGCGGTACCAAACTAGCCAGAAGACAGAAAAGACAAAAAAGTCTAGTGTGATAGACGGCAGACGTTTATCAAATATGACGAAATTCCATTTTTTCCTCTCGGTTATTGAAATTTCCTTGCTTTTAAAGAGAGATGCATTCAGTACACGAAATAGAAGTAGTCTGTTTCAGTGGTAAAAGACCTGGTCCCCAACGCCCACTTTTGGCCATTCCAGCTTCCATAGTGGGCGGCATGTGGTAGAGGTTTTAACATATTTTCGTTAGGTTTTGATAAAATTTTGACGTGAAGTATCTGGTATGCAATTTCGCTTTCATTTGCAGTAATTCTGCTGTATGAAAGTAAAGTTACCTCCCTACTTTACAGATGACTATGTAAGTAGGCTGTTTAGATTTTTATGTTGGTAACGCCACGTAGTGCTCTGTATAAAAATCACAGACAACGCTGTGTGCAGTCTGTGGCTGGTTGGACTCATTGTTGAAATATTCACTGGTGCAGTGTTGGGCAGTTGGATGTGAACAGCGTGTAGCGTTGGGCAGTTGGAGGTGAGCCGCCAGCAGTGGTGGATGCAGAGAGAGAGAGAGATGCCAGAGTTTTGAGAGCGGACGACCTGGACGTGTGTCCGCCAGAAAAAGGAAATTTGTAAATATGGATGTCATGAATTGATAGACATATATGGTGACTTTTGAACACTATTAAGGTAAATACATTGTTTGTTCTCTGTCCAAATCTCCCATTTGCTAACTATGCCTATCAGTAGTTAGTGCCTTCAGTGGTTAGAGTCTTTTATTTAGCTGGCAGTATTGTCGCTCGCTGTATTGCAGTAGTTCGAGTAACGAAGATTTTTTTGCGGTAAGTGATTCATGAAAGGTATAGGTTATTGTTAGTCAGGGCCTTCAAGTGACGAAGATTTTTGCGAGGTAAGTGGTTCATGAAAGGTATGGGTTATTGTTAGTCAGAGCAATTCTTTTGTAGGAATTACTGGAAGTCAGACTGCGTTGCACTAAAAATATTGTGTGTCACTTGAGTGATGATCAGAATAAGTCAAGAGAAAACTGTTTGAGTTTTGCTCAGCTGTTGGAAAATCAAATAACGTAGAAGTTTACCAGCACACTCATTGATAATTTTTCTAAGGGGACGTTACAATTATTACTGAGAAACTGGTGGGAGGTTAAAAAGTTTTACTACTAACAGTCATAGAAAGCTGGACAGTAGGTGAAAAAGTTTCTGGTCTAAATCGTTCTGGTTATTAAAATAATCAAGTGACCCCACATCGTGGAGCCATCGACAGTGATCGATCAGACGGTAACACCGATCTGAAAAACACCGAAGTGGTGCCAATCTGAAAGGCCTGTATCAGGTTTAGAGACACAGGGTAATTATTTTACTTGTAGCTCAACTGTACAAGGTGAAACTGAAATACATCGTAATCGTCTCGGAATGAGTGGTAGAAGATCAGTATAGTAGAGAGGCTGATGGGCTAATGACTCATAATAAGAGTAAGAAGGAAGGACAGACTGACGAATTTAAAACTGATATGGAACCATATTTTGTCAGGATGATCTTCAAAAATGTTTAATTTTTTCCTTCTAATGTTATGTAACAGTTTTGTATAGGACAGTTGTAAGACTGTGAGACTTTTTCTCCTGGCGTATACAATGCTCAAATAACTTTTTGCCTTGAAAATGGCAGGATGTGCATTTGTTGAAATATTGGCGGTTGTCGACGACGTCAACCGGCTGCATTCCCGTAAGTTTTTTGAAGCTGTAAGATTATTAGCGGTCTTTTGCATACGATTTGGTGAAAGGTTTCAGCACTAATATACGAACAAACTCATTGTAAATCGGCAGTTCTGGATGTATTTTAAAGATGATATGCAAATATACTCGCTGATTTTAGTTGTTTTTTTTTTAAGTGTTTCAAACTACCATATTGCAATGAAACTGGTTTAGTTATTTTGTAGCATAGAGGGCGTTACTTATACTACAAACCGAGTCTATTGTTCTTTTTGTAAACAACAGCCTCGGGTTTCTTCTGCCTGTACACTAGTAAAAGTTGTTGGCGACATGTACAGCTGCCAGTTTCTTCCACTTATTTCGTTTCACCCTCTTTGGGGTATGCTGGACCAATCATTTCTTTGTACATTGTTCTTTTCTCAGGACCCAGTATTTCTTCATTCTTTCTGATCTTCTTTTCCTCTCTTCTTCCGAGATGAAGGGCTTGGACTTCTGTGTAGATTTGTCTTGGAACCTTATATTTTCATCTTTAGTAATTAATTTAGCTGTTCGATCAATAAGTGAATTTTCTGAACTCTTTAATTCTACTAGGTCTTTCTCAGTTTCGTTAAACCAGTTGGGTTTCGTTTTGCGGTTAGGGAAAAAGTCAAAGATTTGTTTAGTTAACCTGCTGTAATTCATTCTGAGAAGGTGACCATAAAAATTTATTCACCTTTTTCGCGTAGTATCTGAAAGTTTTTTAATTTTCTTGTAGAGAGTTTCATTTTTGATGTATATAAATAATCTTATTGTCTTGAAATTTTGGCCCTATGATTGTTCTTAAAATTTTTCTTTCCTTTAGCTCAAATTTCACCATTTGGCCTTTGAAATTCATGTTTAGTATTTCTGCTGCATACAGCGCTTCTGGCTTAATCAGTGTCTGGTAATGTGTAATTTTGGACCCTCATGAAAGGGATTTTTTATTGTATGTATTTTTTGTTAGTTGGAAGACCAGTTCAAGTTTATTTTTACTTGATTCCATTGATTTGCTTTCCCCAGCATTCCAACTAATGAATTCTCCGCGGTATTTGAATTCTTTTACTCTTTCAATCTTCTGTTCTTGAACTTTGAGGTATTTACATGAGTGCTTGATGTTTGACAAAATCTTAGTTTTTTCAAAGGAGATGTGAAGACATATTTTAGCTGCCTGTTCCTTTGGTTCAAGGATTTTCTTCCGGGCTTCTTCCATTGTTTCAGCAACCAGGGCCATATCCTCTCCAAAAGCAATGCAATTTACTTTAAGGTTCTTCTTTTTGCAACCCAGTCTTAATATTTGTGTTTCACTCTCTGACTACTTTCTCAAGCTCACAATTGATCAGCAACGGTGACAGCCCATCCCCCTGTCGCACTCCCGTTTTTATTTCAAAGGGTTCCGATAATCCGCCCATAAATTTAACTTTCGAAAATGTATTTGTAGGGGTCGCTTTTATAACATTAGTTGTTTTCTTATCCAAAGCCATTTCTTCCAGGACTGGTAGTAGAGGTTCTCTATCAATGCTTTTTTGAAATCAATGAAGGAGATTACGTATGACTTTGCCCTTGATTTTTGGTATGCCATAGTGTTTTTGAGGTTTAGTATTTGTTCCGAACATGATCTACCCTTTCTAAAAGCTGCGAGTTTGTTGGATGGTAACTCACTCAAATGGTGCGTTGACTACAATGGCTCATTCTTATTGGATAATGTGGTGTTTTACTTATTTTTTATGTAAACCAGTTCTGATTCTGTTATTTCCTTTATTTTAGTCATGAAGGTGGCTGTTTATAGCTGAAATCTGAATATTCAATAATAATAAAAAACAATGGGTTTGAGACTGATTGTTGCTTGGCATCCTTCCTTTAAAAAAAAAAAAAAAAAAAAAAAAGAAAGGGAATGGAACAGACTCGGGTGCGGGAACAAGTAAAAAGAGAGAGGAGGGTGAAGCTACTTTTGTGTGGCAGATATACGGAAAAGGCAGGGGATGGTGCGGACGAGTACTGCCGTGATTGTGAGGACGGCGATGACGATTATTGTGGAGATAGTGACGTGGACAATGAAACTCTGTACAGTTGGCTCCGGCAGGAGAGCACAATGGGGTTGGTTGGCGTGCGGCTCCTGAGGACCTGCGCCCTCGACGCGCCCCTCGCCGGCGGTCACTCCGCATGCGTGCTCACACTCGAGGGCCTCCAGAGCGCTCACGCATCCAGTCCAGTTTGGGTGGACAGCCCTGGCGGCGGAGCGGCACGTGCCTTTGTTAGCCGCGGCGGCTTTGTGCACCCCCGGCGGCCCCGCCAGGGCCGCACGCGCCGCGCCGCATCTCGTCGCATTCCGGGGGCTGGCTGTGGCGGCGCTCTGTGGCTCCCCGGCAGCTGTCGCCAGACCGCCAATCAGCGGCACGCGCCCACACCCCAGGTAGCCGCAGCTGCGCCCCGTCACCCCGGCCAGAGCCGTGTCACCCCGCGGCACCAAGAGGTTCCGGGTTTTTTACCCGACTTCTGCTGCCACTACGCTGGATGGGGACGTGGTTAAAAAGTCCACCTTCTTCGACAATAATTAAACAACATTTTGAAACCGTATTGACTATTAATCGACGGCTACTGTTTCAAAAATATGAAAAGGTTTTCAAATACCGCTACCAGTCACAAAATTTATGGACTACTAAATTATTTATTTAGCGACATGTTTCGAGGTGATACCCCGTTATCAGACGAATGGAAAAACTGGTAGAAGCCGACCTCGGGGAAGATCAGTTTGGATTCCGTAGAAATGTTGGAACACGTGAGGCAATACTGACCTTACGACTTATCTTAGAAGAAAGATTAAGGAAAGGCAAACCTACGTTTCTAACATTTGCAGACTTTAGAGAAAGCTTTTGACAATGTTGACTGGAATACTCTCTTTCAAATTCTGAAAGTGGCAGGGGTAAAATACAGGGAGCGAAAGGCTATTTACAATTTGTACAGATACCAGATGGCAGTTATAAGAGTCGAGGGGTATGAAAGGGAAGTAGTGGTTGGGAAGGGAGTGAGACAAGGTTGTTGCCTCTCACCGATGTTATTCAATCTGTATATTGAGCAAGCACAAAAGGAGACAAAAGAAAAATTCGGAATAGGAATTAAAATACATGGAGAAGAAATCAATACTTTGAGGTTCGCCGATGACATTGTAATTCTGTCAGAGACAGCAAAGGACCTAGAAGAGCAGCTGAACGGAATGGACAGTGTCTTGAAAGGAGGATATAATATGAACATCAACAACAACAAAACGAGAATAATGGAATGTAGTCGAATTAAATCGGGTGACGTTGACGGTATTAGATTAGGAAATGAAGCGCTTAAATAGATTGAAGTGTCAGGAAGTCTTTTCTGAAACTATTTGCATGGAGTGTAGCCGTGTATGGAAGTGAAACGTGGACGATATATAGTTTAGACCAAAAGAGAGTAGAAGCTTTCGAAATGTGATGCTACAGAAGAATGCTGAAGATTAGATGGGTAGATCACATAACTAATGAGGAGGTATTGAATAGAATTGGGGAGAAGAGAAATGTGTGACAGAACTTGACTAGAAGAAGGGATCGGTTGGTAGGACATATTCTGAGGCATCAAGGGATCACCAATTTAGTACTGGAGGGCAGTGCTGAGGGTAAAAATCGAAGAGGGAGACCAAGAGGTGAATACACTAAGCAGATTCAGAAGGATGTAGGTTGCAGTACGTACTGGGAAATGAAGAAGCCTGCACACGGTAGAGTAGCATGTAGAGCTGCATCAAACCAGTCTCTGGACAACCCCGTTATCAGGGTGATTTCCTAAATCGCTTCAGGCAAATGCGGGGATGGTTCCTTTGAAAGGGAATGGTCGACTTCCTTCCCCCTCCTTCCCTAATGCGATGAGACAGATGACCTCGCTGTTTGGTCTCTTCCACCTAATAAACACTACACATAAGATTTAACATATGTCTTGAGGCATCGCTATTTCCGTGGCCCTTTTGGACTTCTTCACCAGTGTTCACGGACTTCACAACGGTGTTTTCACAGCATGACACACAAAACAAATAGGCAGTGCTGAACACAAGATGGCGGTCAAAACAAGACTAGTTTCGGTTTTACTATCGATACCTCGTTCCTGGTGTTGTCATTACCAATGTGTTCTACATGTCTTGCTGTTGTATCAGTGACGTAGGTTTGCCTTATATATTACAAAATGAGTGACTCTGACAATGTTATAATACAAATGGCAGTATAAATACTTTTTATTTTGAGAATTACAAAGACATTTGTGAGATTATGCGTAAAATTTTAATGTCATGTACATACAGTTTTAAGAGTACTGAATTGAAATTCGTACGGAAGTGTGAAGTTTTGAATTCTGGCATTTCGTTTAGGATCTCGTTTTTCGATTTGAGCCATGGATTAATATTTCCATTTCTTCCAAGATGGCCTGTCTCAAGCTCTCTTCCAAACTATCAAAACTAGCCTTGTTTATACCTCTATTTATATACTGCACTGCTGATTTGTTTTGTGTATCGTGCTTTAAAGACACTGTTGTAAAGTCTGCGAAAAATTGTGATGAAGTCAAAAAGAGCCATGGTAATAGAGATACTTCAAGACATCACAATCCAAGATGCTACTCCAGGCGAGTGTAAAATGAATGTGCGCAATGGTAATACTGAACGCGAAAATGAAGATTTGGCCTTGTTTGACTACCCCCTGAAGCAGATCTTATTATCGCTTAATGGTGATTATCTCCTTCTTGCTCTATAACATATAAATTACAACATAAACATAAACATAAATGATTGATAGTAACTACCAAATGATAAATGCTGTTGCCGCTTAAACATTTTGAAATCTAGTGCTACAGAGCAATTCTGAAGGTTAGATGGGTAGAACGAATAGTCAATAAGGAGCTACTGAATTGAAATGGGGAAAAATAAATTTTTGGCACAGTTCGATTACAAGAAGCCATCGGTTGATAGGACGCATGCTAAAGCATCAAAGAATTGCCAGTTTGGTTATGGCAAAGGAGTGTGGGGGGTAAAAGTCGTAGAGAGTGACCAAGTTTGTAATACAGTGAGCACTTTCAAATAGATATAGATTATGCAGAAATGGAAAGGCTTGTGCAGACATGTAGAGGCTTGCACGAGATAGAATAGCATGGAGAGCTGCATCAAACCGGTCGTCAGAGACTAAAGATCACAACAACAACAACAATAAAAATGTGATACTACTCTTTTGCTTATAGTTGTTACTCTTCTAGTGATGTGAAGCGGAGTGTGACTAACAGGAAATCTCAAATCCGCTTTTAGTTGGAAATTAATGTTCTGGCGGCTAGGGCAGTTTTGGGCAACTGGCAGACTCTGTGTGTTGAGCAAATGAAAGCTGCGGTGGTCCAATGAGCTGAGGAGTGAGGAATGGAGAAGTTATGGAAGACCTAAATCTGGATCAATGGACGTGGTTTTCAATAACGTTCCCAGGAATGTTGGCCCAGTATGACGCGTTAATTAGCTACGAATTGTAGACTAAAACTGAACAAATTGTTGAAAGTTGGGATCTTACGGAGATGCAACCTGGATCTATTGAAAATTCAAGAGGTTCTTGTGAGGTTCAAAAGGAATACTAGGCAACGGTTGACTGAGAAAGGAGGAGGAATACGTTAGAAGACGAACGGGAATATGAAATTCAGCAGAGTATCACATAAGCAAGAGAGAAGTCTCAGACGAAATACTTGGATAACAAACGACATACGTAATCCGACTGAAGAGAGGGAAAATTTTTAAAAAAATCAGCAGATGAAACAAGGGAGCGGAAATGCAGGCGTCTAAAAATGACGTTGACAGAAACTGCAAAGTGGCTAAGCAGAAATGTCTAGAGAACAAATGCAAGGCTGTAGATACATGCATGGCTATGAGAAAGATAAGTGCCATCTGTAGGAAGAGAAAGAGACTTTTGGAGAAAAGAGAATCATCGGTCTGAACATTATGAGTTCAGATGGTAAACCATTACTATGCAAAGAAAGAATGACTGAAAGGTGGAAGGAATATGTGGGCCTATACCAGCAAAGCGCAACTGCAGAATGGAAGAGAAAATAGACAAGATGGGAAATACGATAATGCGGGAAGATTTTTGAAAATGGACTGAAAGGCCTAGGTTGAGACAACGTCCGTGGAGTAGACGACATTCACTCAGAGTTATTGAGGCCCTTATGAGAACATACCATGACAAAATTATTCCATCTGATATGCAACACATGAGAGGGGCGCGAAATATTCTCAGACTTATGAAGTATGTCTTAATTCCAAATCCAAATAAGGCATATACTGACAGGAGTGATCGTTACCGAACCATTAGCTTGACAACTCATGGCTACATATTGTTGATTCGAATGATTTATGGAAGAATGGAAGAAATGGTAGAAGCTGACCTTTGGGGAATTCAGTTAGTTCCGGAGAAATGTATGAACACGCGAGGCAGTACCAATCCTGTATGTCTTATAATTCAGGCTGGGGAAAATTAAAGCTACGTTTATGACATTTGTAGATATGACATGTCATTGTTGACTGGAATGGCCTCTTTGAAATTCTAAAGGAGTGAGGATTAAATACAGGGAGATAAAGGTTATCAACAAGTTGTACAGGAACCCAGATCCAGTTGTAAGAAGCAAACTATATCAAGGTGAAGCAGTAACTGAGAAAGAAGAAAGACAGGTCTTCACACTGAGCAAGCTGTGATGGTAATGAAGGAAAAATCATGAAAAGGATTTGAAGTTCTGGAAGAAGAAATAAAGTCTTTGATGTGGCCAATGACCATGTAATTCTGTCGTAGACGGTAAAGGACTTCGAAGATCAGTCGAACAGACAGTATAGTGACATGAAAAGAGGTTAAGATGAAGGTCATTATGTTATTCGAGACAGTGCTTGTGAGCTGCAGAGTAAATGAATGATAATCCTCTTGCTAACATCCCTAACTATGGGCGGAGTCTGAGGTTTAGCATTGAGAGTAGCTACACGCCTTCCGAGAGCATCTCAGACGAGCTCTGTGAGATTGAGGTTCAAATGGTTCAAATGGCTCTGAGCACTATGGGACTTAACTTCTGAGGTCATCAGTCCCCTAGAACTTAGAACTACTTAAACCTAACTAACCTAAGGACATCACACACATCCATGCCCGAGGCAGGATTTGAACCTGCGACCGTAGCGGTCGCATGATTCCAGACTGTAGCGCCTAGAACCGCTCGGCCACTCCAGCCGGCTTGAGATTGAGGGTTATACATCTAGCAAACTTCTCTCGCGCTGAAGATATTCGTCTGCTCCACGTGTGGTAGAACGCTGCGTTCTTGTGGGATGAAAAGATCACCTACTGACCAATGTAAAGAGGTGCGTAAGTATAAACTTGCAGTCACAGTTTCATGCAGAAAAACGCTGTGATAAACCAGCTAAACTAAATAAACGCCGCCCTCCACACATCTTCATCTACGTTGCACTCTACAGTACATAGTAAAGAGTACTGGGTACCCATATTACCTATTTTTTCTCCTTTTTCATTCGCGTCTTGGGCATGCGCCCTGATCGATCGTACCTTATTCTCACGATCCCTGAAGCAGGTATTCAATGATGGCTTCAAACTTCTCACAGGGTCTTCCTCAAACACAGATTCTCAAAATTTATTTAACTTGGTCTCCTAAGCACAACAGTCCATATTGTCCAAAGAAATAAGTTTAAGTTCCCAGGACATCAATGTTTAACTTTTGAATAGGCTATACCAACTTGTTGCTATACATGTTGCGCTCTGTGTCTTGTTTTGATGTTTTCCGTCAGATTAACTCCTCACTGAATTCGATGTCTGTTCTGGAGTCTACCTGTCTATTACTGTACAGACGCACTGCATTTTCCTAGAATCTTTCTGACAAATGTGAGTCTTCCATTCGCATTCCTTAATACTGATTTTACATGTTCGCTGGTTTGCGTATCTCCTGGATATTTAAAACATGTAATGTACTCCAGATGTTCGTTGCTAATCTTATGATCGCACACTGTCGGGTTGTTTCTGTTTGTTGTAGGCCTAACCTGAAATTCGTCCTGATTTAGAGCTACGTTTCCTTACACTAACATGTAACTTTGTACAGCTCCTGTCGCATTTCCTTACAGCCCTCCAATAATTATATTTTCCTGTATATAAGATAGTAAACAGCGAACAATCTGTCAATGCTGTTGATCCGATCTGATTATTCGTTAATTTGTTCGACAACATTAAAAGTCCTATTACGCTTGGTTAGCAGTCACTGACGTCAGAGTGGACCTTTAAGAAAGGTGACAGGAGAGATGTCAGTAACTACCGACCTGTTTCACTACTGACATCAAAATTTTTGAGAAGATAACGTATTCTAGAATAGTATGTCACCTCAGCAACAATCATATCCTCAGCAGTTTACAGTTTGGGTTTCAGAGGAGTTGCTCTACTTAAAATGCCTCTTACATGTTCACTCACCAAACCATACAACCATTAAACTGTAAAATGGCGCCTGTTTGTATTTTCTGCGACCTAAAGCATTTGACTACACGAATCGCAGTATTCTCCTAGATAAATTGAACTTTCGTGGGATTGAGTGTGCGGCCAGCCACTGGATAGTGTCATATCTAATCAAAAGAAAACAGAAAGTTGTACTTAGTAAGTCAATCAGTATAGTCGGGGGACGTAATTTTGTATGGGGAGAAATGACGTACGGGATTCCTCAAGGCTCAACTGTGGCTTCTCATATGTAAACGATCTTCCGTCTAATATACGACAAGCAGAATTAGATCTTTTGGCAGATTACCCTATATTGTATTCAGTCCAAGCTTGTACACAAAAACAGCGGAAATCGTAAACAATATTCTGAAAAAGTGTCATTGACTGGTTTTCCGGGAATTGTCTCACCCTCCGTTTTAAAAAGACAAAATATTGAGTTCTACACATCTAGAGGTACTACACCAATGATAAGTGTAACAGATGGTAAGAAAATAATGAATAGCGTGGAAACTTCAAAATTCTTGGGTGTCCATGCTGATGAGAATTTAAACTGGAAAAAGCACATTTCGGAACTCCTAAAACAACTGAGTTCAGCCACGTTTGCACTTAGAATCATTGCAAATCTTGGGGCGAGACAAATCAGTAAGTTGGCGTATTTTTGCATATTTTCATTCAGTAAGGCAAGAAGTTATACAACAATGTTATGGGGTAACTCATCTTCAGGAAAGAAAGTTTGCATTGTTCGAAAACGTGCTGTAAGAATAATAACTTGTGCGCGCCCACGATCGTCTTGTTGACATCTGCTTAAGGAGGTGGGCATTCTGACTACTACTTCACAGTATATTTATTTCCTCGTGAGGTTTGCTTACAGCTCAAAAGGAACTATGATGTATATAATTAAAATATCAGATAGAAAAATGAGATTTATTTCTCCTGATTAAGGTTGTCTTTAGTGTAAAAATGGGTTCACAATGATGCAAAAAAAACTTTCTGTTATTTATCCAGTGATAGAAACTGTCTGAAAGAAAAGTAAATTTTAAAAATAAGCTGAGGCAGTTTCTCTTTGACGACTCCTTTTCGTATAAGGATTTCTATAACATTAATGCGTGTAAATGGAGGTGGGTATGAGTTACTAACTCACACCTGCATGTTTAAAAAAAACTTATGAATGTTCAGCATGGTACCATATTTACAAATTAATTTGCGTTATGAATGTGAAATTACTCGTTCCACATCATTACGCTTTAACGTGCCAAATAATCCATGCAGCATGAAACTAACTAACTAACTAACTGATACTGTCTCGCCTGAAGACATCCATTCGATAAACATGGTTGAACAATAATGACTTTCCATTGGCGCCATATCAATACATGGCTGATGCCACTACAGAAACAACATTGAAACTCATCCGGGAAGAGGTCGGCCCTCTGTTGACCCGCAGTTCACTGCAAATATTGGCGTGCTACTGCAAACTCTGTGTCTGTGATGAGCGGTGAGCCGTGCGCAGGTGGCTGAGCGCTTTGCGTACACGCCGCCTTCATGAAGCCCTCTGCACACAGTACTCGGTAGTATCGCCGTTCCGGCACCTGCAGCTGAGGTCGGATCGGTGTTCGGGGTGGATGACGACGCGGTCCGTCCTGGCGAGCAACAGCAAATAGCCGTCATCGGCGCTTAATGCTGCCTAGGGCCATCCGCTGTTTAACCTTCTGTGGCCAAAGATGTCGTTAGAAACTCCTGTCAGAGTATGTGAAGGAAACAAATACGGGCATACAAAGTTTTACCAAATGTCGTTCTTTCCTCGCATTGTTTGCGATGTGGAACAGGACCGCAAGGTGGTTTACAGATGCAGATGTATTCATCTGACTGCCTGTATAAGTTGCCGTAACTCCGATTCGCCAATGACCCCACAGTGCATTTCGACCTATGAATGATACCTCGACAGCATTCTTCTGATTTGGCTATCCACTCCAACAGCACCAACACCTACGGTACTCGTAAACATGGAGTTGCTTATCATAAAGGTAGCAAATTACAGGGCCGCTTGTCTGTAAGTGGAAGTTTAGTGGAACATTCCCAAGATTTTGCTGCGTCTCCTCTCATTTATAGAAATCTGCGTATATAAATAATAAATTACCATCACAATGCCATTAACAATCTGGCAGCCACAGCAACGATGTAGCCAGTTACAGAGAACGTTCTTTCTTTCTTATTATGAATGTTGTTGTTTTTATTTTTTAGTCCCCTTTGTTTTCTGTCATGGGTCAACATCACAGCCCTTAGGGACTCGTCTGCGGAACAGTGCAAACCCCTTTCAGACAATCTTGCTGCAGTTTTCCCATGATTTTCCTCAATCGTTTTAGCAGAATGGTGATAAGGATTTTTCAACAAAGATGCATAGTTATGATTCTCTCATCGGTTCCCTAACTAAATAATCTAAGTAGAGTTTTTGGATCTTTCCATCAGACAGGCTAAATTCAATTAGTTCTGCCTCCGGTGCTCCAGATGGTAAAATCCAACTTCCATTTATTATGATGACAGAACTGTTTGTCTGGATATCTTTTCTCCCAGTCGTCAGTCATCGTCAGCTCCATCATCGTTTTTAATCTCTAGTTTCATAAGAGATCGCCATCTCTCCATGTATACACGTTGCTTGTCGACTTCTTCCCCTGTAAGAACTCATCTATTCACTACTTCCACGAAATATTTTTTCGTATACCTCTGGCGCCTTTCGTTTCAGTTTTCTGTAAACATTATGTTTTCATCATTCTCATTACGTGACCATTACGCTGGGGACGATATCTGCTTATTAATTCACAAGTGGTTCTTAGTATTACTTGTTTCTTTGATTCTTTATAATGAGATTTCTTTGTTGCATTCTTGTACGTATTTTTTAAATTCATTATTTCATAAGACCCCTATATCTACGATACACGATGACAGAAACTGTCACTAAAGACCAGAATTTTTTGAAAGAAAGCATTGAACTACTTACCGATTCATTTTTATGCAGTACATCTACAAAAAGTGATTGCGTATTCCGTCTCCAGAGAACCTTTTCGTTCTTTTTGGAGTAGTGCTACGGTCGCAGGTTCGAATCCTGCCTCGGGCATGGGTGTGTGTGATGTCCTTAGGTTAGTTAGGTTTAAGTAGTTCTAAGTTCTAGGGGACTTATGACCTAAGATGTTGAGTCCCATAGTGCTCAGAGCCATTTGATCCATTTTTTGGAGTAGGACTATATTTTTCAAAATTTGTGTTAAGTTCCTATGGGACCAAACTGCTGAGGTCATCGGTCCCTAGGCTTATACACTACTTAATCTAACTTAAACTAACTTACGCTAAGGACAACAAGCAGACCCATGCCCGACGGAGGACTCGAACCTCCGACGGGGGTAGCCGCGTGAACCGTGAAAAGGCGCCCTAGACCACGCTGCTACACCGCTCAGGCTAGTGCTATATATATTGAGAGGAGCATTTTCATGCAATATTCAAGCAGTTTTACTACTTATGGGTGTTTCGATGCAAACTGACGAATTGACATTTTGCAAAATCAAATGGCTCTGAGCACTATGGGACTTAACATCTGAGGTCGTCAGTCCCCTAGAACTTAGAACTACTTAAACCTAACTAACCTAAGGACATTCGCACACATCCATGCCCGAGGCAGGATTCGAACCTGCGATCGTGGCGGTCGCGCGGTTCCAGACTGAAGCGCATAGAAACGCTCGGCCACACCGGCCGGCTGACATTTCGCAGTTCACTTGCGAAATATGCAAGACTTCAATTGTGGCTGTGAAGTGTCTCGGCCAAATTTTGTTGTTCTACGTGTACTGGGATTTCAGTGTAAGAATAACTAGGTAATGTAATAGCGGGATATATGACATTCGTGAATTAACACCATATATTGCCGTCACGACTCGCTTTTGGACTAAAAATCTCACAACTGATTTTTAAGCCTACTTTCAGACTTGCTGTATTAAGCTGTTTCATTTGATATTGAGGTCTGTCTCCATTAGCGGTAAGAAATTAAACATCACCACCAAAAAGTAGTTAGTTCGAGATATGTTTCAATAAACCGCATTCATTCTTCACCTATCCAGTTTACGGACCTGCGAACTTTCTCTAAGGCTGTTGAGAATAATTTTGATGGCATATAACCTCGTTACTGATCCCTTAATCAGATCCGAATTTGCCACTGTCCTAATACCTAATTCAAGTTGAGCACTGAAGTACATATTCTTCGATATTAGGACACTGGTAAAATCAAGGCCTATTTTTCTCAACGCTGTTGAACTGAAAAGCTTTCTAGGCGTCAGGAATGTGGTAATTCACATTCATTCTTCCGATCAGTACATTAAAGTGGTCGGTTGCTCTCTATTCACTTCTAAAGCCGGTTTGTTATTTTTACAGCTACATCTTCGTGTGTACTTCGCAAGCCACTACACAGAGCATGGCGGAGTTGCTTCGAACCTATTTTCTCATCTGTTTGCAGAGTGAGGAAGCAGAAACGCCTGTAAGTATGTCTCTGAGCGCACCCAATCTCTCTTATCTTATTGTCTGGATGAGGTATGCAATGATGGCAGCGTAATAGTTGCACTGCCTACTTCGAGTACAGATTCTCTAAACCTGTACATCAGTGTTTTGCGAAAGTACGACCTCTTTCTTCTGTTAACTTCCCCGAGCATTTCTGTTGCACTTTAGTGTGGGCTACACTGACTTGTGTCCTAACAGCTCATCTCTGATGTAATGACCGTTGGCATGACTACTTGATTACGACTATAAAAACTGGAATAAGACAGGGAACAGATTTAAAACATTTGTATCTTCCAAATTACGAAGGGTAGCAGCATAATTCCAACGTTGTTGGACAGACAGCAGTTTAATATTCGAACAGTCCGAGTACACGTCCCAAACACGGCCGCATTGGCGTTGTTGCTTTCTTCTTCATGGAGAAAACTGTGACAGCTTTAACCTATCGAGACATGCTCCAGAATTGTTTATTTCCTCAACTTGAAAATGATTCGGATGAGTTCATCTTCATGCAACATGGTGCCTCGCTTCATTTCTCTAAGCGTGCACAACATTACCTGAATTACCATTCCAGGACGTTCGATTGGACCAGGAGGAGCAAAAGATGGATTTCATCGCCGGTGGCCTACCAGGTCTCCAGACCTCACACATTGTGACTTATTTGTCAGGTTATGTAAAAGACCGCGTTTTTATCCCCCCTATGCCTGGCACTCTTGACCGTCTGCGGCCTCGCTTTGTTGAAGCTATGAATTCGATAACGAGAGACCAGCTGCGTCATGTGTGGCAGGAATTGGGTCACCGTTTGATATGGTGCTCTCATTGAATGCATAAAAATTTGAACTTTCCTCTTTCCAGGAACTTTGGAATTGTGTTTCTATCGTTTGTAGTTTGGAAGCAATAAATAATTGAAATCAGTTCCTTCCTTTTTGGCTATCCCTGTATTGTAGATTTTGCCCTACAGACTCACTACATTTTCCGAGAAACCTTGGAACAAATCAGTCTGATTCATCTTCCCTAATACTGATGTGAAGTGACTGTCCCACTTCATATCTTTTCTTAGTATTATCTCTAAATATTTATATGATATCACGAGCTCAATATGTGAACAACTATCCTTGTAACCGGATAATATCGGATTTTGTATCTTTGTTACAGACATTTGTTTATATTTATGGACGACAAATCCCTTGCCGCTTAACCTGCCCGGACAGTCGTGACGGGGAGGGAGGTGCGATGACCCCGGATGGAATTCGCCACGCGCATTAGACCCGGTATATTGACCAGCCTGGACATGGTTTTTAGGCGGTTCCCCACATCCCATTAGGTGAATATCTGTCTGGTACTCAATTCCTGCCTCCTTTACACGACTGGCAAACACTTAGAGAACTGTCGCTCACATTCACATAATAAAAGTAGATGCAGTCAGTTGCGATACACATATTACTATCCGGCGGTAACGGGTTGGAGACAGGAAGGTCATCTGGTCACCTCTTAAATTAACCATGGTAAATCCATTAATAACCACTCCGACCCTGCACCGTTGCGGCACAAACGCTACACGTGAAAGAAAGAAAAAGAAACTTTCCTTGTCTTTGAACCTATCTGATAAATCTGATATTGAGAGCATTAGAAGCCCTATTACGCTTTCTTGGGACACACACGGGGGTGCTTTAGTTTCTATGTAACATTAATCGTCCAGTATCACGTATTGGGTACTGTTAGTCAAGTTTTCATTGAGCTAATAGCATATCCTAAAAGGTATTCGTTATGTAAGTAGGCTGTTTAGGTTTTAATGTTGGTAACGCCACGTAGCACTCTGTATGAAAATCACTGACTATGCTGTGTGTAATCTGTGGCTGGTTGGCCGGCCGGAGTGGCCGAGCGGTTCTAGGCGTTCCAGTCTGTAACCGCGTGACCGCTACCGTCGCAGGCTTGAATCCTGCCTCGGGCATGGATGTGTGTGATGTCTTTAGGTTAATTAGGTTTAAGTAGTTCTAAGTTCTAGGGGACTGATGACCTCAGATGTTAAGTCCCATAGTGCTCAGAGCCATTTGAACCATTTTGTGGCTGGTTGGCATTGTTGGAATATTCGCTATTGTAGTGTTGGGCAGTTGGATGTGAATAGCGCGTTGCGTTGCGCAGTTGGAGGTGAGCCGCCAGCAGTGGTGGATGTGGGGAGAGAGATGCCAGAGTTTTGAGAACAGACGATCTGGACGTATGTCCGCCACAAAAAGGAAACTTGTAAAGTTGGATGTCATGAATTGATAGATATGTATATATGGTGATATAAGATTATATTATGGTAAGACAGAGATTTAGGAACCAGGTTTTAAATTGTAAGACATTTCCAGGGGCAGATGTGGACTCTGACCACAATCTACTGGTTATGAACTGAACATTAAAACTGAAGAAACTGCAAAAAGGTGGGAATTTAAGGAGATGGGACCTGGATAAACTGAAAGAACCAGAGGTTGTACAGAGTTTCAGGGAGAGCATAAGGGAACAATTGACAGGAATGTGGGAAAGAAATACAGTAGAAGAAGAATGGGTAACTTTGAGGGATGAAATAGTGAGGGCAGCAGAGGATCAAGTAGGTAAAAATCCTTGGGTAACAGAAGAAATATTAAATTTAATTGATGAAAGGAGAAAATATAAAAATGGAGTAAATGAAGCGGGCAAAAAGGAATACAAACGTCTCAAAAATGAGATCGACAGGAAGTGCAAACTGGCTAAGCAGGGATGGCTAGAGGACAAATGTAAGGATGTAGAGGCTTATCTCACTAGGGGTAAGATAGATACTGCCTACAGGAAAATTAAAGAGACCTTTGGAGATAAGAGAACCACTTGTATGAACGTCAAGAGCTCAGATGGAAACCCAGTTCCAAGCAAAGAAGGGAAGCAGAAAGGTGGAAGGAGTATATAGAGGGTCTATACAAGGGCGATGTACTTGACGACAATGTTATGGAAATGGAAGAGGATGTAGATGAAGATGAAATGGGAGATACGATACTGCGTGAAGAGTTTGCAAGAGCACTGAAAGACCTGAGTCGAAACAAGGCCCCCGGAGTAGACAACATTCCATTGGAGCTACTGACGGCCTTGGGAGAGCCAGTCCTGACAAAACTCTACCATCTGGTGAGCAAGATGTATGAAACAGGCGAAATACCCTTAGACTTCAAGAAGAATATAATAATTCCAATACCAAAGAAAGCAGGTGTTGACAGATGTGAAAATTACCGAACAATCAGTTTAATAAGCCACAGCTGCAAAATACTAAGACGAATTCTTTACAGACGAATGGAAAAGCTAGTAGAAGCCGACCTCGGGGAAGATCAGTTTGGATTCCGTAGAAATACTGGAACACGTGAGGCAATACTGACCTTAAGAAAGACCTTAAGAAAGATTAAGGAAAGGCAAACCTACGTTTCTAGCATTTGTAGACTTAGAGAAAGCTTTTGACAATGTTGACTGGAATACTCTCTTACAAATTCTAAAGGTGGCAGGGGTAAAATACAGGGAGCGAAAGGCTATTTACAATTTGTACAGAAACCAGATGGCAGTTATAAGAGTCGAGGGGTATGAAAGGGAAGCAGTGGTTGGGAAGGGAGTGAGACAGGGTTGTAGCCTCTCCCCGATGTTTTTCAATCTGTATATTGAGCAAGCAGTGAAGGAAACAAAAGAAAAATTCGGAGTAGGTATTAAAATCCATGGAGAAGAAATAAAAACTTTGAGGTTCGCCGATGACATTGTAATTCTGTGAGAGACAGCAAAGGACTTGGAAGAGCAGTTGAATGGAATGGACACTGTCTTGAAAGGAGGATGTAAGATGAACATCAACAAAAGCAAAACGAGGATAATGGAATGTAGTCGAATTAAGTCGGGTGATGCTGAGGGAATTAGATTAGGAAATGAGACACTTAAAGTAGTAAAGGAGTTTTTCTATTTGGGGAGCAAAATAACTGATGATGGTCGAAGTAGAGAGGATATAAAATGTAGACTGGCAATGGCAAGGAAAGCGTTTCTGAAGAAGAGAAATTTGTTAACATTGAGTATAGATTGAAGTGTCAGGAAGTCATTTCTGAAACTATTTGTATGGAGTGTAGTCATGTACGGAAGTGAAACATGGACGATAAATAGTTTGGACAAGAAGAGAATAGAAGCTTTCGAAACGTGGTGCTACAGAAGAATGCTGAAATTAGATGGGTAGATCACATAACTAATGAGGAAGTATTGAATTGGATTGGGGAGAAGAGAAGTTTGTGGCACAACTTGACCAGAAGAAGGGATCGGTTAGTAGGACATGTTCTGAGGCATCAAAGGATCACCAATTTAGTATTGGAGGGCAGCGTGGAGGGTAAAAATTGTAGAGGGAGACCAAGAGATGAATACACTAAGCAGATTCAGAGGGATGTAGGTTGCAGTAGATACTGGGAGATGAAGAAGCTTGCACAGGAGAGCATGGAGAGCTGCATCAAACCAGTCTCAGGACTGAAGACCACAACAACAACAACAACATATATGATGACTTTTGAACATTATTAAGATAAATACGCAGTTTATTCTCTATTAGAATCTTTCTTTTGCCAGTTATGCCAGTCAGTATTTAGTGCCTTCAGTAGTTAGAATCTTTTATTTAGCTAGCAGTATTGGCGCTCGCTGTATTGCAGTAGTTCGAGTAACGAAGATTTTAGTGAGGTAAGTGATTCATGAAAGGTACAGGTTATTGTTAGTCAGGGCCATTCTTTTGTGGGGATTATTTAAAGTCTGACTGCGTTGTGCTAAAAATATTGTGTGTCAATTTAGTGATGATCAGAATAAGTAAAGAGAAAACTGTCTGAGTACGTTGAGTTTTGCTCAGCTGTTTGAAAATCTAATAAGGTAAGAGTTTTTCCAGCACTGTCATTCTTTACATTCAAAGGAGAAGTTTCAAGTATGATCGTATTTCGGTTAGAAATCAGCCAAGTGGTATTTTCTGGAACGCCTTTCGGAAATATAGAAAAGCGGGGTCTATCTGCAGAGCGGCATCTACTGTTTCAAAAATGGCTCTGAGCACTATGGGACTTAACTGCTGTGGTCATCAGTCCCCTAGAACTTACAACTACTTAACCTAACTAACCTAAGGACATCACACACATCCATGCCCGAGGCAGGATTCGAACCTGCGACCGTAGCGGTCACGCGGTTCCAGACTGTAGCGCCCAGAACCGCTCGGCCACTTTGGCCGGCCATCTACTGTTTGCTACGTGTTTTATATGAATAAAGCAAGTGTTTTACACAAGTGGTAATCAGGATTCCGTACTGTTTTTCTGAAAGACACTGTTTCACCCCAAGGAATGTCAGTCTTTGCTCTTAAAATGTGCTCTACGATCCTTCAACTGAGGAACGTCGCCAATATTTGCGTGGAATTCTGTGAATGCGGTGTTTCGCGATTTTTCTAAACAGGTGTGATTTGCTCTCTTTCCCAGTCAGGCGGGACGGTTGGATATGAAAGACATTCTCCGCAGATAGGAGCTAGGAACGCAGCTAATTCTTCAGTGTGTGAATGGTCTAGCAAACAAAACACATTCTGAAAGGAGAGAAGACTTCAGAAGTAAAAGCGTGCCCCAATGGTGTGTTACAGGAACATTACTTTTCACAACGTACAGGGCGTTACAAAACGACGCCAACAAACTTTGAGGTGTTGTGAAGGATGTCTTGAGGAACAAATTGTGGATAGGAAGTCGTTTCCGAAAACGTCATACAACGACGCTACAGAGCGTCGAAGTTACAGACACCGGGGCCTGCCAGTGGGCCACTCCTTCGGCACCAAACGTGAGCTTTTACGCTGACGGACCAAAGGCGGAACGTCTCGTAATGTTGTATGTTATCCAGTGATCTCGACTGGTCGCCACGATCGCTAATGTAGAAGACAGAGCTCGTTACTGAGCTCTGTTGCTTTGGTGGATGACGGTTTTGGACACGGGTTTCCATTTGCAGTTAATTTTTCCCCTGTGTACCAAAAAACATGGGAGACTTTAGAAGATTCCAGGAGAAAAATAAACTGCGGATAGTGTAAGGTGGCTATAATTTCGCACCTTACAAGCACTTATCCACATACTTTGCCGTGAACTACAACCACAATTAGGTATCATTTGATAGGTTGTACATCGTATATATGAATATTTTACGGAGACTGACATTGTCACGTAAGCCTTGTAAATAGTTGTTAACGCTCATTGCATGTAAGGTGACGGAGTGTCTTTATTATCACAACGGCGTAATGAATGATTACGTATACTAGTAGAGGTTGGATCGCCAGTGGAGATGAAACATCAGGCAGAACACAAGCTCTTGGTGGAAGGCCCGCACAGGTGTTGGTCCTGCTTAAAAACAGGAAGTAACTAGACGGAAGTGGTGGCACCTGAGCTCTGGAGCACAATAGGGTGACAGCCGGAAGCTATTCTAGCAGGACCGGAAGGATAACCGGGAACTCTGCAGATCTTGGACGTAGGTGAGAGGAACGAAGAAGCGGCACCTCGGAAAACACGCAGGCTGGGTTATTTCCAACGATTTTTACTCAGAAGCGTACCATTGTACGGCTATAGGTTTTTCCTCGCAAACTTTCCGCGCTGGACGACAAAAGACTTAAGTATGGTTGGTCGGCGTTCGGAAGAATCTGTAGAGAAGGAGAATATTCCCTGGTTTCGGGAATATGATTCGTTTTCGGAATTACAAGGGTGGGGAGCTGAGCCTTACTGCGAAGCCAGCGGTGGAGAGACGAGGTCTTCTGTTGTAAGCGCCGGTGTGCGACGGTCGCTCGGTATCAGCTTTGTTGGTGCAGACGGACTTGCTGTCTTTGCTCTCAGGAGAGTTTATAGTTAGAACTGTTAGGCACTGTACTGGTGCGAACTTATACGATACTGGACTTCACCTCCAGGTTGGAAGTCGTCGTTGAGTACACAGCGTTCAGTTCAAAAAAATGGTTCAAATGGCTCTGAGCACTATAGGACTTAACATCTGAGGTCATCAGTCCCCTAGAACTTAGAACTACTTAAACCTAACTAAACTAAGGACATCATACACATCCATGCCCGAGGCAGGATTCGAACCTGCGACCGTAGCGGTCGCGCGGTTCCAGACTGTAGCGCTTAGAACCGCTCGCCACTCTGGCCGGTGCAGCGTTCAGTAATTGAGTGGACTTCTTCTGCCTATACTTACGTTGAGACATTATCTGAACTCCATCCTTATGGCAGGGAGTTCACGTTTCTCGTCTATAGAACACAGAGAGGAGAAGACAGTATTAGAGTATATTAGTCAGAGGACCGCCTTCTGCCGTCTAGTGTTTGAAAGAGTTTATTTGTGGCTGGATTTCTTACATCGTTGCAGGCGAGTACGAGAACCATCATTTCGACGCACCGTACGCAGTACATACGGTGATATCGCAAATTGTTTCGACTTATTAGGGCTACAAAGCTAAACAGCTGTGGCCACGTTAGTTTATTTACACTGAGGTTCCACACCACCATAGATCATCTTTGAAAGTATTGCCTTCTAGTGTTTGGAACGTAGACGATGTCAGTCATTTCGTGGTAGTGATATTAGACCGCACAGTCATAATAAGGGGCAAAGCTGGGCAATTGATTAACAATTTGAGTTAAGAAATATAGGCAACTGTACTTAAAGGGTTGATTTAAATCTATAATAAATATATATTGAACAACAACATTTATCATTTAGTAGTATTAGTTGCCTTCATCATTCATTTATGTTTGGATTGTAATTTATATGTTAAAAAGAGCATTAAGAGATCCTAAGATCTGCTTTATGGGGTAGTTAGACAGGACTAAATCATCATTTCAGCGTTTATTATTTTCCGTTACGCACATTCATTTTTACACCCGCCTGGAGTAGCATCATGGAACAGAAACCCATATCCAAAACCGTCATCCATCGGCGCAAGAGAGGACGAGACCTGTCTATGCAGCAGCTAGCGCCATCTCCTCCGCTGGCGATCGTGGCAATCAGTCGAGATTACGGAGGAACAAACAACATACCAACACCTTCCGTCTACAGCGTACCATGTAATGTTTGCTGACGAAGGGCTGACCTAGCGGGAGGCGCCGTTGCCCATAACTTCGACTCTGTTGCATTGTTGGATGATGTTTCCGGACACAGGTTCCTTTCCTCAGGTTGGTTCTCAAGATACCCTCTATACCCCCTTTAAGTTAATTGGTATCGTTTTGTGACACCCTGTGTATCAATGACCTAGTAGATAGCGTCGGAACTTCCATAAGGCTTTTAGCGGATAATGCTGCTGTACACTCGTACGTAGAAGTTGCAACGCTATAAAACCGTATCAAAATGCAGGGAGATCTGCGGAGGATCGACTCTTGGTGTAGGAAGTGACAATTGACCTTGAACATAAACAAATATTGCGCATAAATAGGCAGAAAGACCTGTCATTTTATAATTACACCATTGGAGATCGCTTCCATAAAATGTCTATAAGTACGCGTACGGAGCGATTTGAAGCGGAACGTCCACATAAAATTAATCGCGGGTAAGGCAGATGCCAGACTGAGAATGTAGTGCATCAGCAAAAGGAGTAACTTACGAAACACTCGTTCGGCCAATACTTTAGTAATGATCGCCAGTCTTGAATCCATACCAGATTTGATTGATAGAGGGAATACAGAAGAGCCAAAGAAGATTAGCACATTTCGTTACAGGTTCCCTTAGTAAGTGCGAAAGCGTCACGGAGATGCTCAGCCAACTCCGTAGCAGACGCTGCAAGAGATGCCCCCTACATCACAGTGTGGTGTGCTGTTTAAGTTCCGAGAGTGTATGCTTCCAGAAGAGTGAACCAATATATTGCTGCCTCCTACTTACATCTCGCTCAAACACCACGGAAATGAAATTAGAAAGATTCGAACCCACTCGGAGGCTTACTTGAAAACGCTCTTCCCGCGAACCATACGCGACTGGAACAGGAAAAGGCTGAAGTGACACTGGTACTCAAAGAACCATTCACTGCACACCGTCAGGTGGCTTCCGACCTACAGATGTAGATGAAGTTTCAGCTTCGGCCGGATCCCATCACTTTGTTCCCTCTGATTTTTGAGTGTCCTGCTTGGTTCAGAGTGGAAGTAAACCGCAGCACAGCCCGCCCGCCTAGCCGCGCGGCTTAACGCGCTGCTTCCCGGCCGGGAAGGCGTGCCGGTCCCCGGCACGAATCCTCCCAGGGGATTAGTGTCGAGGTCCGGTGTGCCGGCCAGCCTGTGGATCGTTTTTAAGGCCGTTTTCCATCTACCTCGGCGAATGCGGGCTGCTTCCCCTAATTCCACCTCAGTTACACTGTGTCAAGCCGGCCGGGATGGCCGAGCGGTTCTAGGCGCTACAGTCTAGAACCGAGCGACCGCTACGGTCGCAGGTTCGAATCCTGCCTCGGGCATGGATGTGTGTGATGTCCTTAGGTTCTAGGGGATTGATGACCTTCAGATGCTAAGTCCCATAGTGCTCAGAGCCATTTGAACCCATTTTAACACTGTGTCAGTCATTGCTCTGCAAACACCGTTTCCACGTATGCGTCCACCATAATTATTCTACCACGTAAACATCTGGGGCTACAATCGTCTGGTATGAGACGTTCCCAGGGTGTCCGATGGGGGCCGAATCGCACGCTAACCCTGGGTTCGGTGTGGGGCGGCGGTGGGGTGGGTGGACTGCTGTGGCCTGTTGTGGGGTTGTGAACCACTGACGGCTGCGGCGGGACGAGGTCTCACCGTCGTTTTCAGGTCCCCAGTTTGATACATACATACAAACCTCACCATGTCCTAATTTGGAAAGCTATACCGTTTTTGTGCAAAATTTTGAACCATTGTTTCAGTTTAGGAACGCAATGTGACAACTAAATGATAAAGACAAGTTACCTGATCAGTTAACACTAGCTTTAGATGCAGTTTTAGCTTCTGTCGGATCCCATCACCTTGTTCCCTTTGATTTTTAAGTGTCCTGCTTGGTTTAGAGTTGGATTGCTGGTGGAAGTAAACCTCAGCACAGCCTGCCCGGCTAGCCGCGTGGTTTATGGCGCTGCTGCTCGGGTGGGAAGGTGTGCCGGTCGCCGGCAACGGTTAATAGCAGGTATAGCAAAAGTGAATCGAACGTGAGTATAAAAAATCATCTGAAGTGTCTCCGATGAGTGAACGTGTTTTAGCAACTTGGCTTTTAGCCATTTACTGTGCTATGAGAATAAGATCCCCAGTCTGTAATTATACCAGTCAAATATGATGCATCGAGCAATACACTTCTGTAGAAGCAAGTGCAGCGTCTCTGCAAGTTAAGCAACGTCCCGACGTACCTTATTTGGTGAAAATTCGTAGAAGAAACGAGACATGTAACATCCTGAATGGTGGGCGGTATCTTTTATGTGAAATATCGTAAGAAAATGAGGAATGTATCAGTTAATAACGTCACAGTTTGCGTTTAGCTGCAGAGTATCGGTCACAGTAATGCGTTTAATTCAGAAATAAGTGACCAGAGAAATTAAAGTGAGAGAGAATATTTAGATACCATTTCACATAATTGACTTGAGAAAGCAAGTGCGCAGAGAAATATATGTCTTATTTGTGCACAAACGGCATGTGGCAGGTGAAGTTCAAATAAGTAATCATCACATAAACAGAGTTTCATTACACGGCAAGAGCCATTTAGGAAGCTAAACTGATGAGAGAAGTAATTAAACTGACTTCGGATTAATTGACATTAAGCACTCTGTGTATCAAGCGTGGTAGCTATTATCCTCACAAAAATACCAAAAAGTCAGTAATGACACGTGGAACGCAAGTCCACTCGCGCTGTTTCTAGCAATTTCGAAACGATAATTAATGAAAATTTAACAATTAAATGAAAGTACGTCAGAAATGATTAACAAAATCGTGTCACAGAATTGTACTACCTACGCATAACCATAGTACATGCAATCATCTCACCAAAAAGCAGCCGGGCGTTGTGGCCGAGCGGTTCTAGGCGCTTCAGTCTGGAACCGCACGACCGCTACGGTCGCAGGTTCGAATCCTGCCTCAGGCATGGATGTGTGTGATGTCCTTAGGTTAGTTAGGTTTAAGTAGTTCTAAGATCTAGGGGACTGATGACCTTAGAAGTTAAGTCCCATAGTGCTCAGAGCCATTTAAACCATTTGAACCAAACAGTAATCCAGCAACCGTTCGCATTCAGCACCAAAGCACCTCTCGACCTCGCTGCAGCGGACACCAAAGTAACGTATTTCGATGAAGCTAGCTAGCTGGTCCCAGCATACTTATTGAGCGGGCAGTGCGTTCATTGGCCCGTACATTCTGATGTGCAGAGCATACTTCCCTTAGACCTCGCAGGCAAAACCTACAAAGGTAACCAGTGTTTTTAGTCAATACTACGTACAGAATCATCTTTACAATAATCCTGCGATGACAAGTTCGCTCAATAATGGCAATATAGAAAACAGTATAACTGAATATTGGAAGTTGAGATTTACCAGGCAACACTCAGAGTAGTATTATTTTCGTTTGTTCAATGCGCGGGGCGCTAATATCTTCATTGCTCATTTGTTAATCGGTGTGTCGGCCAGACAGTTGCTTACTAGTTGGGGCTCTCAGGCCCGTATCTTTAAATTGACATAACTCGACAATATTTTGACTACTTAGTATGTGAACGACTTTTTAGGTATAAATGCTACTAAATAATGTTATTTATTTAAAGCTTACATTTCAAAAAGACAATTTTTGTACTTTCACTGATGGGTTTCATTTCCATTGCAAATTTCCGCAGGGTCTACAGACAACAGCAGAATGTTCCGACCATACAGGTTTGGTGCACTTATAACACGTAATTTGACTTTTTCTATCTTTCTTCTCTATACAGTGTGCACATTTTCTCCCTTTCTTAGCCGATGGTTTCACTCTCCTTCCTGTAGCCGGTGCTACTAATGAATTCAATAACCTCTTTACCCCTGCTAGGTGCTATCCCAAGTTGATGATGGAAGTCCAACGTCTCATATTTTTATTGGTAGCAAAAAACCATCCAAATTATGTATGCATTCATTGCACATACATTGATCATGTTGAAGAAAGCCACCAATGGCCAGAGCCTTATTTTTTCTTCACCCTGTAGCATTGTGTGTTCTGGTCCATGGTGTGACTGCCGTCCTTTGTGGCACTCTATGTCATTAAAACTTTAGACTTCTTTACTTGTGATGATGACAACATTGGTTGGTCATGAAAAGAGCTAAGCACGATAGCAGCTTTGCTTTTTCTTAGAAGCATAAGAGGCTATCGTCACATCGATTGAAAACCAAAGAATGTTGAGTACACTTCACCTCGTTTAGGTGTAATAAAATCGACAGGCAGTTGAGCTTTGTTTTTCAGATAGTATCGACTTGTGTCAGGTCTTTTGACAACAGTTAATGAGCTAAAGAGAGAGATGTAAAAAAATTATCACAGATTATATTACGTCCATACTTTTCAAATTCAGTCAAGTTCCGCGGCTCTGGTTTCTTCCTCCTTCTCCAATAACACTTTCATCTTCCGGCAGTAGCTCGTAGCACTGCCACAAATTTCCCAGAACTTTATTCCTTATCTATCAGGTTTTGTTGGGATCTATTATCGAAACGGTCAGCGACATCGAAATGTGATCAGCTGTTCATTCATGGTCATGCACCATCCTGGAACACAGTCTAAGGGTAATTTCCCACATATCACAAACTTATCTGATTGGTTCCAATTTGTCGCTTGACCTATGTTCTCGTCGGGCGGCAGCGTTGTCAAAGCTCAACACCCTCAGAATAGCATGGAAGCGGATGCGACACATAATTTCGTTGAACACTACCCGGTCATTCTCAACACTCCAAAGCGGACTGACATCTTCATTTCTTGTCTTGTAAACTCCAGTCAGGATCAGAACCCCAAGAAACTCTTTCATTTCATGCATATCTGTATCCACCCATTCTTCGTAAACTATTGGACCTTCCTTGTTGCTCCTCATACACACTTTGTTTATGAGGGGTACACGAAAGAACAACATAAAACAAGATTCTTCATGAAACTTCCTGGCAGATTAAATTGAGTTCCGAGTCGAGACTAGAACACGGTATCTTTGCCTTTCGCAGGGAAGTGCTCTACCAACTGAGCTAGCAAAGCACGACTCAGGACCTGCCTCCACAGCTTTAATTCCACCAGTACGTCATCCCCTACCTTCCAAACTTCACAGAAGCTCTCCTGCGAACCTTTCAGAACTAGCACTCCTGGAAGAAAGGATGTTGCGGAGACATGGCTTAGCCACAGCCTGGGGGATGTTTCCAGAATGAAAAATTCAGTCCACTCAGAGTGAAAAGTTCATTCTGGAAGATTCTTCATTATCACAGTTCCTAATCGAATAGCTCGTAAGTCTCTGGTCTTTTTTCGTTACATCCTTTTAACTCCGCCTACTAGAAATTCCAGCTTGAGGACTGTAGACCATATTTCATTCCCATTACAAGAAAACAACTAATCAAAGTCAGTAGAATTTGGATTAAATTGTTCTTCTCCATCTTCGTAAAGAGATTCGTCATGATTATCATCTTCGTGTAGTTCTGAGTTTTCAGCGACACCTTAGTATCGTCATCATTGTAAGATTCACATTCACTAGGTGTGTTTTCAGAATCAGAAGACTGCTCCAACTATTCCCTTATCTCCTCATCTGATAGTCCTCGTCTCCGTAACATTTCCAGTTTGTAGAACAGACAACTATTATGAAATAATGCACTAAAATATGCATGTGCTTAGTACACACATAAGGAGGGCTGCTGAACACTGAAAGAGTAACAACGTGTGTCAACAATGGCAAATGACGTAACAGACGCTGCGCAGACAGACATCTGCTTGTTGAAACTTTGCTTCTAACCGCACGGGCCTGCGAGGCTCTATGGGAGGAAAAGAGCACCGAAACTTTAACACAAAGCCATGGGTAAATTTTTATAATCATCATCATCATCATCATCATCATCATTTAAGACTGATTATGCCTTTCAGCGTTCAGTCTGGAGCATAGTCCCCCTTATAAAATTCCTCCATGATCCCCTATTCAGTGCTAACATTGGTGCCTCTTCTGATGCTAAGCCTGTTACTTCAAAATCATTCTTAACCGAATCCAGGTACTTTCTCCTTGGTCTGCCCCGACTCCTCCTACCCTCTACTGCTGAACCCATGAGTCTCTTGGGTAACTTGCTTCTCCCATGCGTGTAACATGACCCCACCATCTAAGCCTGTTCGCCCTGACTGCTACATCTATAGAGTTCATTCCCAGTTTTTCTTTGATTTCCTCATTGTGGACACCCTCCTGCCATTGTTCCCATCTACTAGTACCTGCAATCACCCTAGCTACTTTCATATCCGTAACCTCAACCTTGTTGATAAGGTAACCTGAATCCACCCAGCTTTCGCTCCCATACAACAAAGTTGGTCGAAAGATTGAACAGTGCACAGGTAACTTAGGCTTGGTACTGACTTCCTTCTTGCAGAAGAGAGTAGATCGTAGCTGAGCGCTCACGGCATTAGCTTTGCTACACCTCGCTTCCAGTTATTTCACTATGTTGCCATCCTGTGAGAATATGCATCCTAAGTACTTGAAACCGTCTACCTGTTCTAACTTTGTTCCTCCTATTTGGCACTCAATCCGTTTATATTTCTTTCCCACTGACATTACTTTCGTTTTGGAGATGCTAATCTTCATACCATAGTCCTTACATTTCTGATCTAGCTCTGAAATATTACTTTGCAAACTTTCAATCCAATCTGCCACCACAACTAAGTCATCCGCATATGCAAGACTGCTTATTTTGTGTTCACATATCTTAATCTCACCCAGCCAGTCTATTGTTTTCAACATATGATCCATAAATAATATGACAACAGTGGAGACAGGTTGCAGCCTTGTCTTACCCCTGAAACTACCCTGAACCATGAACTCAGTTTACCGTCAACTGTAACTGCTGCCTGACTATCCATGTAAAGACCTTTAATTGCTTGCAAAAGTTTGCCTCCTATTCCACAATTTCGTAGAACAGACAATAACTTCCTCCTAGAAACCCGGTCATATGCCTTTTCTAGATCTATAAAGCATAGATACAATTCCCTGTTCCACTCATAACACTTCTCCATTATTTGCCGTCTAAGAGGCCATCTAAGAGACCTAAACCCACACTGATTTTCATTCACTTGGTCCTCAACTAATACTCGCACTTTCCTTTCAACAATACCCGAGAAGATTTTACCCACAACGCTGACTAAAGAGATACCTCTGTAGTTGTTACAATCTTTTCTGTTTCCATGTTTAAAGATTGGTGTGAGTACTGCTTTTGTCCAGTCTGATGGAACCTGTCCCGACCCCCAGGACATTTAAATTATCCTGTGTAGCCATTTAAGACCTGACATTCCACTGTATTTGATGAGTTCCGACTTAATTTCATCCCCCCCCCCCCCCAGCTGCTTTATTGCACTGCAATCTATTGACCATTTTCTCCACTTCCTCAAATGTGATCCTATTTCCATCATCATTCCTATCCCATTCTAGCTCGAAATCTGAAACATTACTGATCGTATTGTCACCTACATTGAGCAACTCTTCAAAATATTCCCTCCATCTGCCCAAGGAATCCACAGGATTCACCAGCAGTTTTCCTGACCTGTCCAAAATACTTATCATTTCCTTCTTACCTCCCTTTCAAAGACTGCTAATTACACTCCAGAATGGTTTTCCAGCAGCTTGACCCAAAGTCTCCAACCTGTTGCCAAAGTCTTCCCAAGATTTCTTCTTGGATGCTGCAATTATCTGTTTGGCTTTGTTTGTTTCTTCAACATAACTTTCTCTGTCTACCTGAGTTCTAGTGTGTAGCCATTTTTGATACGCCTTCTTTTTCCTTTTACAGGCTGCCTTGACTGTGTCATTCCATCAAGCTGTTTGCTTCATCCTACTTTTACACACTACTGTTCCAAGACATTCTTTAGCCACTTCTAGTACTGTGTCCCTGTACCTAGTCCATTCCTTTTCCAATAACTGTAATTGACTGCATTCAACTAACTGGTACCTTTCTGAGATCATTGTTATGTACTTGTGCCTGATTTCCTTACCCTGAAGTTTCTCCACTCTTATCCTCCTACATATGGACCTGACCTCGTGCACTTTCGGCCTCACAATCCCAATTTCACTGCAGATTAAATAATGATCAGTGTCATCAAAGAATCCCCTGAATACACGTGTGTCCCTCACATCCTTCCTGAATTCCTGATCTGTTATTATATAGTCAACGACAGATATGGTTCCCCTGCCTTCCCAAGTATACCGGTGAATGTTCTTATGTTTACAAAAGGAGTTTGTGATTACTAAGCCCATACTGGCACAGAAATCCAAAGTCGTTTCCCGTTCCTGTTGGCCTCCAGATCCTCTCCAAATTTACCCATAACCTTTTCATACTCTTCTGTTCGATTTCCAATCCTGGCGTTAAAATCACCCATGAGCGGAACACTGTCCTTGTCCTTTACTCTAACAACTACACCACTGAGTGCCTGATAAAAACTATCCATCTTATCTTGATCTGTCCCTTCACAATGCGAATATACTGACACAATCCTAATTTTCTTGCTAGACACTGTCAAATCTATCCACATCAGTCGTTCGTTTACATACCTTATTGCAACTACACTGGGTTCCATTTCTTTCCTGATGTAAAGCCCTACACCCCATTGTGCTATTCCTGCTTTGACTCCTGACAAGTAGACCTTGTATTCTCCCACTTCCTCTTCTTTCTCACCCCTTACCCGAATGTCACTAACAGCTAAAACGTCCAGCCCCATCTTACTTGCAGCCTCTGCCAGCTCTACCTTCTTCCCAGAGTAGCCCCCATTGGCATTAATAGCTCCCCATCTCATTACCATTTGTTTGCCAAGTCGTATCTTAGGAATCCCTGGTTTGTCAGTTAGAGGTGGGACTCCGTCACCTCCAAAAGTCCGAGGCATTTTGCTCTGATTGTTGCGAGCATCATACTTAAAGTACCAGGGAAGCAGGTTGCTAGCCTTACTTGCCCCGAGCCCCATTGAGTTTTACCCCTAACGGTTGAGGGACTAAGTGGTGGGTTTGGTAGTCTTTGCCGTATGAGCACAAAGGTGACCACGACTCAGAATATGTCCGAGATGCCGAGCCTTATTCCAAAGTAACTGGTATCCCGACTGTCGGGACCACTTACTTGGCCACTCATACGTTGCCCGTGGTTCATGAACTAGGACATGACTACAGGAACCCACACCATGAACCACATTTTTATAATTTTTTTCCAAAATTATGACTAACTTGACAAGTTGAGAAATGTCATAATATTTCATTAAAATAAAATGTATAGTTACTAATAGAGAAAATATTAACCATCACGGAAGGGCCTCCGAGGCCCGATGGTCACGGTTAATATTTCCACTTTTCATCCGCTGTCTTCAACATTACACCCAGTTACTTTCATAAGATAATGAATGGAAGCTTTGGACCCATGCATTGACTTTACATATGACATAAATATTTATGATTTTCTGATAGCTCTTCAACAAGTATCTGACTGTACAAATTATTGTAGTCTTCACGTATGGCCTTTTCATGGATACAGCAGAGCCTTATCGAGGTGACCCTGCGGCCCTGACAGAAGTGCCGAGGCTGTGCCCCCTCCCCCCGCCCCCACGCCCCCATTCTTTGTCTAAAACTATTGTTTCCGCTGAATTTGGAAAGGTTCGTGTAAGGAGAAAGCCACCTACTTTGCATGATACAGGAACGTTTTATAGATTGGTCTGAGTTGTATTATAAAATAATCTTACAGAAACATATTATCTGCCGCTTATACCATGAACAAATATTATTTATAAAAAATAGTCTGTGATTGTATATGTAATGTATCGATTTACTGAGACATAATTTTCCATAGCACGAGTTTATCAGTCATTTGTGCAACAGACCGGTTGCAAAGACTTCATCTTTCTTAGATACATTTGTAAAGCTTGGACACATGAAAGGATACATTACATTGTGTTGTTATAATTTTATTTAGCATTTTCTTGCTTTGAGCGAAACAAGTTAATTGATTATGTCATGAAAGAACATTAAGCTGATGTGTCATATTTTGTTGACAAGATAGCTAAATTTGAAGTCTGCTTGCGCCAGTATTTGACCTTAAATAGCTTTTTATCATCTTTCATTTACTGAAACTACATTCACAAGATGTTGCAGTCACTGATACGGTGTTAATACCATCACTGCTGTTTCGATGTTTGGATAAGCATTTCTCAATCAATACTTTGAAAATCTTCAAAATATCCAGCTCTTTCACTTGCAATTTGAAAGCAGCCGTTTCGCTATCTCTGTTGTATCAGTATCTCTGCTACATTTGGCATCAAAGTCAGTTGCACGTTTTCCAATACAAGATACAGTTTTCATATACAGCTTTCATTTAAAGTCTTAGGAGATATAGAAGATATAAATATGGGAGATATAAGTATAGGAGATATAATTATAGGAGATATAAATGTAGGAGATATAAATATAAAAAACTGGAATATTTGGCATATTTTCACTCCATTATGTCATATGGTATCATATTTTGGTGTAACTCCACAAACCGAGGAAACATTTTTGGAGTACAGAAGCGTATAATAAGAGTAATGTGTAGTGCAAATCCAAGAGCATCATGTCGAAACCTATTCAAAGAATTGGGCATACTAACCACAGCTTCTCAGCGTATTTATTCCTTAATGAAGTTTGTTGCAAATAATACGCATCTTTTTCCAACAACCATTAAGAGTTTAGTTTCAGATAAGGCACAATTTAAACATAATTTAAAAGAATTTTTGGTGGCCAACACCTTCTATTCCATCCATGAATTTCCCAACAAATGCAGTAGACCATTTTAATGAAAATTTATTATACTTAAATTTTTGACAATACCTGGTTGTAACAGCCAAGTAACTACCTACTGTGTGGATGATGAATTTAATGAAAGCAGATGTAAGTATTAAACTTGTAAGTATTAGAAGTTTAATTTTAATTCATGTACATAATTTTACTGTTTATTGACTGAGGATTATTAAAATTAATGAAACTCAAGTTTTTCTAATTACATTTTTGTAATGTGTTTAACTGACATGTTCCACACCCAGGAGGATCCCCTCTTTTGTGGGTCTATGGAATGAATAATTAATCTAATCTAATCTTTCTTGACAGGAAAGTGACGTCAGACGAAATGGCGTGATGAATATGAGACGAGTTTTACATTTGACTTATTATTCTATCAACCGCTTTGAATCATTCTAATTCAATCTCGCTCTACTCTTCAGTAGGCGAAAATTGTAATTCTTTGGGTAAACAATATACTTGTTTCAGCGGTTTGGTCACCAACCTTTGAGATCTTACAACACGGTAGCAGCTCCATACATGTAGCTGAAGACGACAGAGTTGTTTAGGCGGCAGCTGTGTGAACTAAGCGTATTGTTTCCACACATACCATGTTTGAGCCGTGGCGGCGTTGTGCTATCTTTAGATCCCCTGACTAACTGGGGTCCCGGTAGGAGGCCCGAGTGTCGCACTCATTCGCTCGGTTTATCGCTGTTTGCTACTGATGAAAAGGCGGGACCCGTGTCGCGGTTGGGGAGCCGGTGTTGGTGCGAGGCAGCGGCAGGTACATTGTGGCCGTGGCGCCTCTTAGTTTATTCGGAGCCGTATGCACATAGCATCCATTATGGCTGGTTTCTGGGTTTTGGAGAGAGAGTGCATCAGCATTTTGCCTTCTGGTATGTTCTCGCCGTGTGCATTTTGGATGTTTGCGGCCGGTATTGCCCTTTGAATGATGCTAAATGGAGTACTAAAGAAGTTGTGGTACAGATTGTGTTCACTTCCTCAGTTAACCTTAGAATAGAAAGGCTTAGGGCTTATTCACTTAACTCAGAGTTAAGTAATTGCTTAGCGAACGTTACGTTACTTTTAAGGGCTTTATTGAGTCTTGAAAGACGTGGACACCTTACTGCAAGAGCTCTCGATTTAAGTGTCGTAATGTGTATGCAATTTGTTGATAGCCTTGGCTTTTGAACCGTGTCGTTGTAATTGGCGCGACGTTTGCCCGCGTGTACGTAATCGTGCGTTTCGGCCTGTGCATGTACAAGGACGGCACTCCGGTAGCTGGTAACTCTCGCTGGAATATGATTCCACCTGCAGCTGCTAGACGAATGGTTTTAAGTAACTGCCTTTTCGAGCTTGCCCCGTCTTGTGACCTAAAGTAACGAACCAAAGAACCTATTTTCTTGATAATTTATTGAAACCCTCAGCTACCGGCAGGTGTTGTTGATATACCTCGATGTATGCCCCGACCGGGACTCGAACCCAGGATCTCCTGTTTACATGGCAGACGCTCTATCCATCTGAGCCACCGAGGACATAGATGAATAACGCGACTGCAGGGACTTATCCCTTGCACGCTTCCCGTGAGACCCACATTCCCAACTGTCCACAATCTACATACGTAATGTACCTAACAGATATTTACCCATCCACTCATTACTCGCGCACACTAAGGTGACGATTCCCGTAAGAGTTCGGGCAACCTGTGCGCATTCGCGCAGATGAAGGTCAATGGCTGGGTAGCCGTTACTATATATGAAAACAGTAACTGCTCTCGAAAGAACAGATACTATTGATGACGGTGCAGCTTCTCTAGAATAACTGATAATTAATTGAAACCCTCAGCTACCAGCAGGTGTTGTTGATATACCTCGATGGGGACAGCTGAAAATGCGTGCCCCGACAGGGACTCGAACCCGGGATCTCCTGCTTACATGGCAGACGCTCTATCCATCTGAGCCACCGAGGACACAGATGAATAACGCGACTGGGTGTTCGAGTCCCGGTCGGGGCACATATTTTTAGCTGTCGCCATCGAAGTATATCAACAACACCTGCCGGTAGCTGAGGGTTTCAATTAATTACCAATTATTCTAGAGAAGCTGCACGTTCATCAATGGTATCTGTTCTTTCGAGAGCAGTTACTGTCTTCATATATAATCTATTTTCTGTACTTGAGTTACGAACATTTACGGTACTTAAGTTACTGAACATTTAAATTCCAATTGTAATTCACTGCTTTTGATAGTCAGCTTAGCCTAAATTGGTTGCACACTTCTTGTAACTCACTCAAAGATTACGAGGCTTAAAGTTACTTCGATGATTGGTTCTTGTAATTTGTAATTTGTTTGAGGAACATTTACTTAATTCTGTTGTTATACCTGCTTGGGTTTTATTTTAGGGCCTTATGGTCGTTTAAAATTTTATGTGACTGTAACCTGTCTTCTATTGAGTTTTAACAGTGGCTTCGGCCTACTTACTGTGATAAACAGTAGTTATTTCACTTATTGTGTTCTAAATTTGCTTGTATCTAAATTGATATTTCTCTTGTCTAAAGACTGTTTGTGTAAGAGAAACTTGCGTCATTATTGTAGAGAAGATTGTGGTTTTAACTACCTTTCTGATTGTTGGCATGTTTGAAATAAATTTGTAATTTCTTGAGGAAAAATGATGCGCTTAGTCTGGGTTCGCCCTTCCACGCTCCTATCCTTTGTGCTTCCTGTACATTGGCATTTCAGTGTTTACATCTAGTGACAGGCGTCTGTTAGACATATGTCGTTAATTTTAAATGCTACCTGGACGAAATGTCATTGTAGAAATCGCACTGTGACAACAGCGTGCGTTTACAGTCGCGGATAAAGGCTACCTCTCGTACGCAGAAGATACCAACGCGATGGTTAGGAGAACCCATGGACCTCTCTCCCGGTTGATTCCTTTTCTTGGCATTTACACGTAGTGGGGCTGTAACTATCCTTCTGTGAAAACCACGTGGAGTGCTTTAGAAGCAAAAATCACTTAATGGTAAAGAAATCTGCTACTTCACAAAAGTTATTACATGTTGTTATAGAAATCAATTACTTTTCAGTTCAGTGAAATAGGATAACCAGTAAATATCGCAGCACTTGGAAGAGGACCATGCCGCGCAGAATTAGCCGAGCGGTTTTAGGCGCTTCAAAAAATGGTTCATATGGCTCTGAGCACTATGGGACTTAACTGATGTGGTCATCAGTCCCCTAGAACTTAGAACTACTTAAACCTAACTAACCTAAGGACATCACACACATCCATGCCCGAGGCAGGATTCGAACCTGCGACCGTAGCGGTCGCGCGGTTCCAGACTGGAGCGCCTAGAACCGGTAGGCGTTGCATCATTGATAAGTCATTTTCGAGTTGCAGTTCGTCCTACAATTCCCTGCTAATGGAGTTCTCTTCATGTTCATAACAGTTTGTCAATTTTATTTGGACTGTTGAGCTCCGTGGCTGTGGATAATGATATTTTACTGTAAAAATACAGCGACCAGCCACTTTTTTTAATGCGTTTTATTTATGCCAATACGCATTTTGGGTTTGCACCCATCTTCAGCTGGCAAAATACATGTATCTTTAGTTTCTACAGTGGTACAATATCGACAGGAGTTTCGATGCTGCAAGCTGGCCTGTGCAAAACATCGTACTTAGAAAAAAAAATTCTGTACATCGTACTTGGAATAGTTCTATCACCCAAGTCAATGTTTACTAAACAGTAGCTTAGCTAGAACCTCAAAACTTTCGTAAAATATAACTCTGTCCATAGATAAACTGCTTGTATGTGAACAAAAACTGTCAGTCGACAACATGGCGGATAATGCAGTGCGTCTGTGTAAAATACGTGACAAAAAGTGTTTGTGCTGTTACAAAAAAAAGAAGAAAAGCCAAGAAAAAACAAGGAGAGGAGAATGTAAGTAAAATGAACAACTGCTAGTGCGTAACTTTAAACTCGCGAAATTGAAGCAAATGATTGGAATCGTTGCTTTTGCACAGGCCAGCTGCAGCATCCAAACTGCTGTCGATATTGTACCACTGTAGAAACTGAAGATACATGTAATTTGCCAGCTGAAGAAGCGTGCAAACCCGAAATGCATATTGGCATAAATAAAACGCATTAAAAAAAAAGTGGCTGGTCGCTGTATTTTTATAGTAAAATATCTCTTCATGTTGTTTTGGTGCTGACAGGGTTCCGCAGGGATGAGCTAGGCAGTAGGGGATTTTACTTTATTATATTAGCTTTCGAAAGGTAACTTTATTTTTCTTGCTACAGCCAAGCCTCGGCCAGCAGCGTTGGCTGCTTGTAATTTTTCTGTCCCATGGTCCAGCAACAGGAAGTCAGCACCAAGGTAGGCAATCTTGATGACGCGCCTCCCTCGTGTGGTAACAAAGTAACGCCATCTCTGCGATGCTGACCAGACCACGCTCTGGAAAGTTCCATTGCCACCCCTGCACGTTTCTCGGTCCTGACCAATGAGGGTGGAGGAAGCCGCGTGGCGTGTTGAATGTACCCGGCCGCCCGTCGCCGGGGCCGCGCTTTTGGATGCACGCCCTGTAGCAGTGAACATCTCCCGCTTCTCCTGGTGCTGCAGCGCCCTGGACTTAGTTTTCATAGCTGGCATGCCACTCGAACTTGCCCGATTGGCAGACACCAACTTTCGTTAGCTTCGTGAACTATGTTTCGCCAAACTCTACGCTCTGGCTAACCCTCGCCTCCCTAGGCCTGACGATGTGACCCTTCATAAGGCAAAAGTGGTCAATAAAAGACCTATTACTTCAACTCTTTTAATCATTCCTTCACGCCCACAGTCTCTCCATCTGACCGTACTGTACAGTTTGTTACTGTGACCTTCATTTCTGCAGACTTTTGCAGGTGTCGTTTTCTTATTTTTCGTCACAGCCCTCTTCAATGGCCGTCTGTCACGATCATGCAACACACACTTCCGTCCGGATATGGTGGCGTTTTTCCGTTTTCCCTGTATGCGGTACGAATCTTCGACATGGTGTCTCTTGTAACACCAAACAGTTCGACTCCCTAGGTCATGGAAGCACCCGCCGTACGAGCGCCAACAATTTTCCCATGCGCTGAGCTCCGAATTAATGTATTCACAACGATACTGAAGACTGCTCTGTTGACGACTGACCCTAGTAACGGATTGAGAACATTGCAGATGCCGTTCGTGGTCAAATATAACGGCGCAACCTTCAAGCTTGTCTAGCATCTGCATTTGCGTTTCAGCATGCATTTCTCGCATCGTTTCCATAGTTTCGTCCACATCCTTTAGCTGCATGGCTTGTAATATGGTTCAAATGGCTCTGAGCACTATGGGACTTAACTACTGTGGTCATCAGTCCCCTAGAACTTAGAACTACTTAAACCTAAGTAACCTAAGGACATCACACACATCCATGCCCGAGGCAGGATTCGAACCTGCGACCGTAGCAGTCGCGCGGTTCCGGACTGCGCGCCTAGAACCGCTAGACCACCGCGGCCGGCGGCTTGTAATAAAGTGACTGACTTATTACTGTTGTTTTACTAAGCTGCCACCGACCTGCACCCTCGGCAGACCACCGCCGCCACCTAGGCCAGCGCATCTGTGGCCCGTCACCCCTGGATCCACCTCACGCCGTCTGAAAAAACTATTGCTTCAGAAATTTTCAAGTAAAGGGCAGTTCATGTACATGGTAAATATGAGCCACTCAATAAAGTTGAAGTACCTTTTACTAACTTGTTGGAATTCGTAGACCTTGAGCGTTGTCATCATCGCCCAACATTCAATCACTGAGTGCATCTGTTCCACTATATACCTGTTGCTGTTTCACTTGGGGAATCCACACTTAACCGGCTGTCTTGAGGTGTCTAATTCGCAGTATGCCATCTTCCAGTTACATTGCGGTCAACGTGCATCTGTATGCAATTCATCTAGTGTAGGTGCCTAGAAACGCCAGCGAATTTGGTCCTTCCGAGCTTCTGAGCTCTCCCAACTGTGAGAGACCCTACATAGTCGCTTTCCCTATACGCTGTTGATTCCTAAGGTTTTTCACGACAATACATTTAAGGAGAGTCACATCTGTTTATCGTCGTGTACATTGTGAAGAGTGGAAGCGTCAAACGATCTAAGTGTTATCTTTTCACAAATCACTTTTTCAGTGCTGTTGTGTTTTCGGTACTTTGTTGCATGTCACTAGCCTTGGTCCAAGTACCAAATCATGGACAGAATGTTTCAGACATTCGTTACTGTTTGGCACAGGGTAGAAGAAAGATAAACAAGGCCTCTGTGCAGCAAGATTGTTAGTCAACTAAAGTTATGTACCCATTACGTTTAATTTCAATGAGTACAGCTGACTTCTTTGCTGATAATGATGTTGTTGAAACATTATTGTCAATGCAGGCGCGTAATGTCTAGAATGCATTATCATCAAAACGTCTCACACCCATCCATCCCAAACAGAAGTTACGTACAAAAGGTGATATACTGTTTTTTGATTCACCTTACAGGTGTGAAATACGGAACTTAGAACATTGGAAATTTCCATTCTTCATAAGTTATTAAAAAATTCCACAGAAAATGGAAACATAGTTTTCATTATATGGTTCAAATGGCTCTGAGCGCTATGGGACTTAACATCTGAGGTCATCAGTCAAAAAAATGGTTCAAATGGCTCTGAGTACTATGGGACTTAACATCTATGGTCATCAGTCCCCTAGAACTTAAAACTACTTAAACCTAACCAACCTAAGGACATCACACACATCCATGCCCGAGGCAGGATTCGAACCTGCGAGCGTAGCGGTCGCGCGGTTCCAGACTGAAGCACCTAGAACCGCTCGGCCACACCGGCCGGCGTTTCCATTATAAAAAACAAAACAAAATGATGACATTATTTTCCCGTACAATAGTATACCAGTACTGACGAACTGTACACATAATACCAAAGCTTGGACAAGCCAAAAATTTTGGTTGTGACTCGGTCTTCCCCATAAGCCTTCGGTTTCACTTTCAGGACGTAGATTTTGAAGTTTATCAAAGTTTTTATTTGTTTTATCCAGAATTTTCTCCAGAAGAACAGAAAAAGTTGTCTGCAGCTTAATAAGGCTGCTTGAAATGTCGTATCATCATAGTTTGAAGACAAGTTTTTATAATCTCATTTTTTAGTCAAAGTTATTATTCTGTAATTTTATCTGCTTTTCATGCTTGTAAAACAGGAACAGTTGTAATCTTTCGATTCATCTGTCTATTAAGAGACGACATTGGTTCAACATAATTAAAACATACCCACATCAAAAAAAGTTGTGCATCACCCCGGTTCCCAGAACTCCTGGAGATGGACATTGATTGTGGATATATCACCGACACAGTCCCTTTGACTGTTCAGAGGTGTCACTAAACCCGCCCAGAGATGTAAACAACCATGCATGAGCAGCACCTATTAGACGGAGGGCGTTCGACAGCCGATCAGTTCGAGTTATTCCACCAGGAGTATGGTACACGGCTCGTGTTGTCTGTAGTTCAACCATGTATAGATAGTCAATATCGCGGTTCGATCGTGTCCGCATTGTTACTTTGTGACAGCAAGGGCTCTCAACGAGGGAAGTGTCCAGGCGTCTCAGAGTGAACCAAAGCGATGTTGTTCGGACATGGAGGAACTACAGAGGGACAGGAACCGTCGATGACATGCCTCGCTCAGGCCGCCCAAGGACTACTACTGCAGTGGAAGACCGCTACCTACGGATTATGGCTCGGAGGAACCCTGACAGCAACGTCACCATGTTGAACAATGCTTTTCGTGCAGCCACAGGACGTCGTGTTACAACTAAAACTGTGGGCAATGAGCTGTATGATGCGCAACTTCACTCCCAACGTTCACGGCGAGCTCCATCTTTGCAACCACGGCGCCACGCAGTGTGGTACAGATGGGCCCAACAAGAGGCCGAATGGACCGCTTAGGATTGGCTTCGCATTCTCTTCACCGATGAGTGTCGCATATGTCTTCAACCAGACAATCGTCGGAGACGTGTTTGGAGGCAACCCGGTCATGCTGAACATCTTAGACACACTGTCCAGCGAGTGTAGCAAGGTGGAGGTTCCCTGCTGTTTTGGGGTTGCATTATACGGGATCAAAGTACGCCGCTGGTGGTCATGGAAGGCGCCGTAACGGCTGTACGATGCGTGAATGCCATCCTCCGACCGATAGTGCAACCATAACGGCAGTATACTGACGAGGCATTCGTCTTCATGGACGACAATTTGCGCCTCCATCGTGCACATTTTGAGAATGACTAGAGTGGCCAGCACGTTCTCCAGACGTGAACCCTATCGAACATGCATGGAATAGGGCTGTGTATGGACGACGTGACACACCAACCACTCTGAGGGATCTATGCCGAATCGCGTTGAGGACGTGATCCAACAGTTCCTTGACGAACTTGTGGATAGTATAACCCCACGAATACAGGCATTCATCAATGCAAGAGGACGCGCTACTGGGTATTAGAGGTACCGGTGTGTACAGCAATCTGGACCACCACCTCTGAAGGTCTCGCTGTATGGTGGTACAACATGCAATGTGTGGTTTTCGTGATCAATAAAAAGGGCGTAAATGATGCTTATGTTGATCTCTATTCCAATTTTCTGTACAGGTTCCCGAACTCTCGGAACCGAGGTGATGCAAAACTTTTTATGATGTGTGTATATGATGGTAGCAGTTTATTTATGCCTATCATAAATTGCTGTTTAGAATACATTAACAATTGTCAATTAAAACTTTCCGCAATTCAAGTAAAAAAATAACAAAATACAGCTATTTATTCGGTTACTGGAAATTTCTTTTCGTCCCTGCGTGGCTTCGTCATGGATTATTTAGTGGAGAAAACCGCACTCGAGTGTCTTACGTAAAAATAGTTTTTGTTGGTCATCCGAAACAAAAGTGTGTGCAGAAAGTCGTAAAGACAACACAAATCCGTAAAGAGTGTTTATGGTGGACACAAAAGCACATCAGAACCATTACGCCATTCACTTTCCTTCATTTTATTACAAAAGAACCAGTCCCACATAACGGGAGCAGAGTCTTAAACGACTTGTTGACTGGTGTGAGTTGTAAACGACTTGTTGACTGGTGTTAACGTCGAGCAGGCTATTAAATGAAAATACTTGCTTAATTACTAGATTGGCCACACACGCCGTAGTCGTTCTTTGGCCTCGCCACTCAGGCTCCCCACTCGTCTTTGGTCCATATATCCTTTTCCAGCTAGTCCAGTCGTACTCACATCCTCTCTGATCCCGTTAGTCCATCTCAGTCGTGGTCTTCCCCTTGGTCTATTTCCTCTTATGTCTTCCTCCACCGCCTGCCTCGCGATCTGGCCTTGTCGACACGTTACGTGCCCATACCATTTCAGTCTCCTCTCTTTAATCACAGTCGCAATGTCCAGTGATATGTCCAACTACTGCATTTCGTGATTTTTTCTGTTTTCTCCTGTCGACTCTATCCTTCACTAGCCCAAAATCTGTCTCTGAACAGCATTCTCAAATGTCAGGAATACCGTTTCTGTCTTTTGGGTCAGAGTCCAAGTCCTGTTCCATATACGACCACGGGTTGTATCACATGCTATAGATTCTAGTCTTCGTGGATCTCGATAGAAGCTGAGACATGAGCAGCTTTCCTGGGACCTGTTTCCTGCTCGATTTCTTGCCGTTTCTTCCTAGTCTATCTCAGTCTTTCACTGAGTACTGCCCTGAGATATTTGAACTCTTTTAACCTTTAAAAGATTTTAATTTTATCTTCCACACTTAAAGGTCTGTCATTGTTCTGCCTGCTCATTACGAGTTACACGATCTTATCTGTACTCATCTTCGTGTCTGCTATCATTGGCTCTTCCATTAACACTTATACTAACTGAACCAGATCTTGCTAATTTTGTGCTATTAAAACTACGTTATCCGCATAGACAAAGGTGTTCGTCCTTTCACCCAGTCGAATTGCTTTTTCCAGGCTTGTTATCTTCCTCTGTGCTCTTTCCAGAACCAGATTAAACGAAGGGGGGGGGGGGGGGAGACAGTCTCCCTGTCCCACTCCAGTCATCACTTTGAATTTCTTCGACATCTTTCCATCCACTTTCGCTGTGCATGTTCTCTCTTGTATGTATGCTCGTCTTACTTTTATTAGTTTTCTGGGTACTTGCACCCTTTTCAGTTCTTGCCATATCACATGCCGGCCACACTACTATATGCTTTTTAGAAGTCCACGAAAAGACAGTGAACACCTCCGCGAAATTACCAGCTCTTCGATAACATTTGCCTTATTACAGTCGATCAACGGTTAATTTTCCCTTTCTAAACCCGACTTGCTGGAAACTGAGTACCTCCATCGATGTACTGTGTGAACAGTACAGCACGCTCAGGTCTTGTAAGTTGTAAATAGTAAGGCAATTCCTCTGTAGTTCTACATCTCTTTGTGTCTCCTTCCTAAGTATGGGGCAAAGGGCAGGCTGCTTCCATTCTTCCGAAATCCTTTCTCACCACTAAATTTAACAGATCAGAGGATACACTCTTTCTTCTTTCAAAATGGTTCAAATGGCTCTGAGCACTATGGGACTCAACTGCTGAGGTCATTAGTCCCCTAGAACTTAGAACTAGTTAAACCTAACTAACCTAAGGACATCACACACATCCATGCCCGAGGCAGGATTCGAACCTGCGACCGTAGCGGTCTCGCGGTTCCAGACTGCAGCGCCAGAACCGCGCGGCCACTTCGGCCGGCTTTCTTCTTTCAGCATCTCAGCAAGTATTATATCTATTTCTGGTGCCTTTCTCCAGTATTTTTATGACTTCTCTTACCTCTTCCTTGGTAAATCATTCTTCGCTATTGGCACCACCAAATACGGGAATCACCCCGGTAACTATGCATCAAACAAAGTCTTAAAGCATCAAGTCCCGACTCGACTTGAAAAGTATAACGTCTAAGAATGAAGCAATTGCGGAGGGGGGGAGTTAATAAACCCGAATTGAAACTCATTAGGAGACCGCAACCAACATCATGAAATCCTACTCTAGTTTGGACTTTTTTTAAGATTTTGTTTTATCCCCAGTTATCGCCAAGGAAACCTGCCAAAACTTCTCCGCTATCGCTTACAGTACGCCATGAACTGCCCAGAGGTTGGTACACTGTATATGCTGTGTCGCCACTCATTGGTTCAGACATTTACGTTACAACACCTATGCTGATGACCCTTCTGACTGACTGACATCATCCGGACAGTTAGATTCTAGAATTTTCCCAGAGTGAAGATGGCACAATGCCGGTGTTGTACATTTGCAACCACCTACAGGATACGCAGATTTGTCACACCAAGAATGCTCAGGGGACCTATGGTTACGCAGAAACCTTCCAAGACCGTGCCGCCTCGCGGACACTGGAAATCGGCCAGCATGTTGCTACAACATTTCTGCGAACCAGCAGCCCAGCATGGGAGAGCTCAAGCCGTCCCGTATTTATAGCCCTGCGACCACCCAAATCCGTCACTGAACCCTCACGGGCCTGCCTTGGCGAATGGAAGTTCACAAATCTTGCGCCAGAAGCCACTAACGATGTACGTGTTTCCCTCCGGCAAAGTTAAGGATCGTGAGCTGCCACTTTTACTCATTTTCAGAAAGCAATATATGTGATGGCACTGTCACAATATGAAAACAATTTTTCTTGTAACTTTAACTCCGCATTGTCAGTACTGCTCGTGATTCTGCATTTTCAGTACAGCCAGTAACAAGGTATGTATTCTTCTTCTTTTTCTTCTTACCCTTATCCTGTCACCTTATTCCAATTTTGTACAGGGTCAGCTTTGTTATATGGAGTGAGGTAATGTTAGTGACAGACTGGTCAAAGGCCCTTCCTTATACACCCCCTCGCTCCTAACGCCCCGCCTGCGGGTGAATCTGTGCATCCCACCTCCCTGCGTATAGAGTAATTCTTCGTTAAAGAGTAGAACGTTTTCTAAATCTTTGTGTAGCGTGTATCCGAGGCGGGACCTGGGTTCCAGGAAATTTTTAACGTAGTAGGATGTAAGAAACCACGTAAAATCTACGCTGAGGCAGGTCCTCATCGTTAATCCATGAGGCCAATTCTATCTGCAGGCTCTCGCTTCCACGTGTCCCGAAAGCGGAGTTAAAAGTGCTCGGTTAAGTGGAAAATACACTGGTATCCAAAGTTAAAGCAACAAACGAAAATTCTGCAAGATTGCGTTTGCTTTGCCACAAACCAGTATAAACAGGTGACAGTAAAGTAGAAACAATATAAAGAATACAGAACGTAAACAATTTCAGCATGCATAATGGTAGACAGAAACGTTCTTCGCTTTTGCCAACTTTACGGATTTACACACACATTCCGACAACTGGCGAATGTGCTCAGTACGGGGTGGGACCACCTTTGGTAGCAGTACAGGCGTGACAACAACGGGGCATGCTGTGAATGACGTCATCAATCTCATGTTGAGGCAATAACGTCAGTTCTTCCTGCAGAGCTGCTTGCAAGTGTTGGAGAGTGGTTGATGGATGCTGGCGTGACGCGACGTGTCTCCCTACTGCATCCGAGACGTGTTCTATGGGATTCAAATTGGGAGAGCGAGAAAACCACTCCATGGGTGTAATATCTTCCGTTTCCAAGAAAATATCAACCACCTGTGTTCTACGAGGTCTAACATCATCGTACACCAATGCGAAGTCTGGTCCCTCAGCACCTTGCAACAACCGCACGTGAGGTCCCGAGATCTCATCACGATAACTGATGGCAGTTAAATCTTGCCGATGCACCCGTATAAGTTCATGATGAGGTATTCCAGTGGTCAACATAAATCCTGCCCACACCATTAGGGATCTTCCCCAATATCAGTCTCTTTGCACAATGTTTGGGTCCCGAAATCGTGTTCCACTTTCCCTCCAGATGCGAATCTGTCGAAAATCACTCCCCAGACCAAATCGGGACTCGTCTGTGAAAAGAACATTGGCTCACTGTTCGACTGTCCAGATGGCAAGCTGAGGACTCCACTGTAGTCGTTCCGTTCTGTGAAGACGTATCAGAGAAAAACATAGCGCAGGTCTCCGGCAATAAAGGCCACTCTGCCGAAGCCTTCTGAACATCGTTTGCCACGTCCCCTGGATGCTGCGAGGTCAGATGCCATTTGCTAGTTGCTGTGCAATAAAAGACAATACAGTTGCGCTCTTACAGCCCAATAACAGTCCACTTTTCTGATGTCACACGTGGTCAGCCCTGCCCTGGTCTGCGGGATACAGTTTCGGTCTCTATAAACTGTCGCCACATCCGAGAAACAACAGAACGATTCACATTAAGCCATCGGACCACATCATTTTGCGACTGTCCTGCTTCCATTATTCCTATGGCCCTCCTCTGCAGAGAGTTTGGAAGGCGTCTTCTCTGTGCCGTATGCACCGTCTGTGACTGCGTTGTCGCGCCCCCGAGCGGAGTGGGACACGTTGCTATGTTACCGGGGGGCTTACCTCAGTCTTATCTGCTACTGAGTTGCTATTCGTGGGCAGCTGCTTTAAGACAGTGTGCACAGTGATTGTGGATGTGGGTCTACCCGGCAAACACAACCCCGTTTGGTAGGTGCCCTAATGTCATCGTTGGCATGATTGTCTGTTGACCGGAATGCCATCTCCTGTGCAGAACACGGTCGTATAGACATCTGTGGACAGCTCCTATGATTACATCGTGAATTAGACAGAGGACGGGGAAATAGCGACTTGTTGCTTTAATTTTGGGCACCAGCGTATATGAACATTATAAAATCGTGTATTAAGCAAGATATATATAAAAGGAGAGATTATGCAAGATGAAATAACTTATGTAAGAACAAACAACAAATTTTAAGGTGAAAATGCATAACAATTTTTCATATTAAGACAGATTTTTCTTCTTTTTCTTGTGCCTTTACCCCACATCGGCGGAGGGTCGGCATGATTATGAACGGATCTGACACGGTTAATTTAAGGAGTAGCCGGATGACTTTCCTGTCACTACCCCGTTACCGCCCGGGGTTGGAATATGTGTACTCTAGCTGACTGTGTGCAGTGTTATTCATGTGAACTGAGCGAAAGCTTTTTTCTTTTGTTAAATGTTTGCGAATCGTGTAATTGAGGCGGGACTTGGTTATACCAGCCCGATATTCACCTAGTACACTAGTGGGCAGTGGGAAACCGCCAGACAACCACGTCCGAACTGGACAGCTCACCGACACTCGTCGTTAATCCGTCAGGGGGATTCGTGTACCTCCCCGTCCCCGAAGAGTCGCTTCAACACGCACGCCTATCCAGGCACGTTCATATTAAAAAAGAGCATGCATCGTAAAAAAAGAAAAACAGGATTTCAACGTTAAAACAACTAGAACCACTGCAGTATGCGTATGTAGGAGGTCATGACGTAGAATGTTAGTCAGGCACTGGTGGCCCTGTCCTTTCAGGAGCATGGTGGTTACGCTGATGGAAAATAGCACGGCGGCGTCGCCGCGGCTACGGCAGGGCGTTACTGCACCCCACTGCCGGCGTATGGCTGCAGGCAGGGCGTGGCTTAGTGAGCCGGTAGTTTCAAATAATACTGGGCACAAATTTCACAGATATGTGTACGGGAGTAAATTTTACTGGGTGTAGCCCGTACGCATGCAGTTGCGTGCTTACCAATATGTCTCAGAACGCCGTGCATACGGGATTGTACTGGGGCTGATACCTCGGATTCTATTAGTAATAGAATGGTAGGGTCAAGTGTTCTGAATAGCCCTTGGGATAGGGATCATTTGTATACCGAACAGGAGGATCGTCCTAGTGTCACTATCCTACAATCCAAGATTAAAGTGTGAATGTTACACATTTCCTCCTGCTTAAGCAAATGGAGCAAATCGCTTGGTCCTGTCTTCAATTGATATAGGATAATTTTGGCCTCAGGGGTTTATGTAGCTACCATCAGTTCACGGGAATATCATTAAAGAAACCCGAAAAAAGCGTTTTTTACCACTTTTTCGTACCAAAACCGAGCAGAGGATTCCAAGTCTGCTGTGCGCTGCAAATGGCTGAGATTTTTACGATGTAGTCCTAAGATACTGATCTCGAAGAGTCTTGAAAATTTTCGTGATAAATTTACCGTTTCCGAGATACAGGGATTCCAAGTTACCCTAACTGTACATGTAAAACACGTATGTAAAATTCGGTGTGAGGCGAAAATGTAGTTTATAAAGTGACGCAGCGCGGATAAAAATGCTATAAAGTGTCTCCGTTATGGTTAGAAGGGTTCTGAGAACCATATGTTGTTGTACTGAAGCACAAGCAAAAATATTTTGCACGTAAAATCTGAGGTGTAAAATTAGTGTTATGTTATTTCAAATCCGCAATTTTACTGAGCAATACATTTCTTTTCATATGAGTGACATGCCCCGCTCCAGCAGAGAAAAAAAGCAAGCTAGCGGAAAAATGCCCTAATGGAGTGCAAAAAATGCGAATATTTTCCTGTTGTTTAAAAGATTCTGATTGATAAGGGAGGCACCTGCTGTCTCATTCTATCTTGCTCAGCACCTTACAAAATTTTCCCAAAGTTTTTGACTTGTGCAGTTTTTTATGCTGAGAGAGAACGAGACAGCGACAGTGGGAAATAGAGGGAAAAGTAATAAATACTGGAAGATGGTAGACAGTGGTTACGGTACAGATAGAACAAAGAAGACAACAGTATTGGGACATAGTGGTAATGGAACATAGTTGACAGTGACAGACTGCTTGGGAAAGAGTGAAGGAGATAATGTCAGTGGGAAAGGGATAAAGAGAATGATAAAGTGGATTTGGTTGAGAGCTAGTGATAATGAGAGACAGAGTCTGTGAGAATGACATCAGGGACGAGAGAGATAAGTGACAGTGACAAGAGACAGCAGCAGTAGGAAGCAAGGAATAGGGTAGTAGCAGTAAGAGAGAGCAACAGGGAAATAGGGGCAGAGGAGACTGTATAGTAGGACCGAACGAAGGAGACTGCGGCTGACGCAGGAAACAGTGACAGTTCGAGAGACACAGAGAGATAACGACAGTGAGTTGGACTCAGTGAGTGAGTGAGAATGGACAAGTGGGAGTGGATGTGTAAGAGCGACTTACAGCGATGGATCAATGGGTGTGGGTGAGTTACAGTTTGAGGAGCTTGTGGGAGTGAGTGGCGATTTGAATGTTAAAAAGAACTCAAATATGTTCGCAAGACAAAAATTTTAAGGTACTGAGGAAAGTTGAATGAGGTAGCTGGTACCGCTCTTTTCAGTGAGAGTCCTTTAAACAGATGTATATTCGCACCTTTTATTCTCCGATAAGAGCATTTTCCCTCTGGTTTTCATACATCTGTAGCTCTGTAGCTGTTGATGGCCAGTAAACTGAGCATCGGACTGCGAGGTGGTCGCGGGGGCGGCGCCGCAGAAGTCTCGTCGGCAGGAGGAGGCGGTCGCAGCCTGGACCGGCTCTGAGTGCCCCCTCAAGGCCCCCATAAATCTCCCATTGTCTGCCGCCGCCGGCCGCATAATGCGACGCCCACGCCCTGCCGGCCTCTCAAGTGGAAGCACGTCTCCCACAAATCACGCCACTCTGGCGCTCCTGCCCCTTATTACCCAGCAGTCCTTACCAGTAACGAATGAACTCGGCCAATTACTGACTACCAGCCTCACGGGTACGAACATATCACTGGGCACTCTTCGAAACAGTTCTGAGCTTTGCTGCAGTAGTTCGGGAACAGCGTCTGGAACTCAACACCGAACGGAAGAGCTGTCAGGCGTGGTTCTATGACTGATGGGCGTCTGATACCACTTGAATGGAAGGTAGGTAATCGGTACTAGTAGAGCTGCGCTCTAGCAAAACTATGGTACAGTAGCTTTGGTATACAACATAAATGACGGAGTAAATGGCAGGATTACCGGTAGTACTGGTTGCACTGGTAGCGAAAGAATTATAAATGAATGTGCAAGAGATAAACTCGGTGCCGACGACTTTTCCTTGTTTTTTGGTTGTTTGTTTTTCACTTAATTAGAACCACACACTATTCAGTGTTAGTCCATTCTGCATTTTATGTCCTATCAGGGTATAAGTTGCATTTTATGTGTAAAACAAATTAATTGATCACGTAACTTTTGCGCTTTTATGTAACAAAGCAATTATTTTTGGCACACACACACACACACACACACATTATTTTGTACTCAGTAGAACGTTCTTCATCGTGATGAAAGGTAAAAGGTCCTCGTTATTGTTGATAAATGCAGAAGTTGTTTATGAATAACAAAAACATGTTTTACATAGGTTCAACGAGGTATTGAAGCAATGTTAGATATATTTTGTTTTTGGTTTTTATATTGTTTTATCTTTTTATTGAGAAAATTGCGTTTTCTACCGTTGTATAATAAAACTGTATTTTTTTATTTATTTTTACTGCAACATTCCTGTCGTTCGTTTTACAAATCAACAATTTTAGAATAAAACCTTAATTAAACCTTAACCATTTAAGTTTTGCTATAACTACTGTTTATTCTTAAGTAACAGACATAGAACAAAAACGTTCTGTAAGTTACCTGGCCTTATGCATCCTTAGTCAGGTTCTAGACGGTTCACCACTTGCTGTTTTTAGGGAAATGTAGTAAGAGACTCAAAACTTGAGGAAAGCTATCGTTATGAGGTAACGCCTGGTACATATGCAACACACCTAACATGCAGGTAATGCAGGTACTGCCTTAACTGACCAAAGCTACTTCGAAAGCTACCGTAGTCTACATTCACTCGTTGTAGTCTACAGTAGCATGCGGTAGTTTTCCACCTCTAGATATTAGGAATATACCCGATCGATGTCACACAGCATTACACTGGTTGAAAATGGACACGTCTGATGGGTTACAGGAGGCCACTGGAGTACTAATTCACAAGCATGTGAGAGTGAAAACCTGGCAACAAGAACTGGAGGTTAGAGACAAATGTCGCCTTATTAACAACATATTCCTCATTATACAGGAGCAGCTGAAAATGGACTACGACACTCAGAGCGGTGGCAGGGTTCGGTTTCTAAGAGGACATGGCCATTACTCCATGCACTTACACAAGATGACAGGACATCGTCCTGATCTGTAGGCAGTACAAGTATAATAATCTTGCACATACAGGGCAACACAAAAACTCATTAACACAAGACAACATAGATCGCAATGAAGACTCTTGGAACACGCTACAAGTAATTACACTAACCGACACACCCTCTGCTGCACTACACACTGAATACCTGAAAATAAGACCATAACGTGGACAACAAAATATACAGCACTAAGGCAGATTCCACAGGATAGATCAAAGAGTAAGAGTCGAACACACACTTAATGTAAGACGTTTATTCACCAGCAAATAAATTCAAATTAAACAGATATAATCTAGGTACTGATAGTGACTACTTATCGTACCCAAATGTCACTATAAACCTGTAAATAAATATGCATTCTAGATTGTACCAGAGTGTCACGATTATCCGGCACGTATGAGTACATGTATATTCACATTTAGATCTTGATAATTGTAAACATAGTTCACGTAACATGGCACATACACTCCTGGAAATGGAAAAAAGAACACATTGACACCGATGTGTCAGACCCACCATACTTGCTCCGGACACTGCGAGAGGGCTGTACAAGCAATGATCACACGCACGGCACAGCGGACACACCAGGAATCGCGGTGTTGGCCGTCGAATGGCGCTAGCTGCGCAGCATTTGTGCACCGCCACCGTCAGTGTCAGCCAGTTTGCCGTGGCATACGGAGCTCCATCGCAATCTTTAACACTGGTAGCATGCCGCGACAGCGTGGACGTGAACCGTATGTGCAGTTGACGGACTTTGAGCGAGGGTGTATAGTGGGTATGCGGGAGGCCGGGTGGACGTACCGCCGAATTGCTCAACACGTGGGGCGTGAGGTCTCCACAGTACATCGATGTTGTCGCCAGTGGTCGGCGGAAGGTGCACGTGCCCGTCGACCTGGGACCGGACCGCAGCGACGCACGGATGCACGCCAAGACTGTAGGATCCTACGCAGTGCCGTAGGGGACCGCACCGCCACTTCCCAGCAAATTAGGGACACTGTTGCTCCTGGGGTATCGGCGAGGACCATTCGCAACCGTCTCCATGAAGCTGGGCTACGGTCCCGCACACCGTTAGGCCGTCTTCCGCTCACGCCCCAACATCGTGCAGCCCGCCTCCAGTGGTGTCGCGACAGGCGTGAATGGAGGGACGAATGGAGACGTGTCGTCTTCAGCGATGAGAGTCGCTTCTGCCTTGGTGCCAATGATGGTCGTATGCGTGTTTGGCGCCGTGCAGGTGAGCGCCACAATCAGGACTGCATACGACCGAGGCACACAGGGCCAACACCCGGCATCATGGTGTGGGGAGCGATCTCCTACACTGGCCGTACACCACTGGTGATCGTCGCGGGGACACTGAATAGTGCACGGTACATCCAAACCGTCATCGAACCCATCGTTCTACCATTCCTAGACCGGCAAGGGAACTTGCTGTTCCAACAGGACAATGCACGTCCGCATGTATCCCGTGCCACCCAACGTGCTCTAGAAGGTGTAAGTCAACTACCCTGGCCAGCAAGATCTCCGGATCTGTCCCCCATTGAGCATGTTTGGGACTGGATGAAGCGTCGTCTCACGCGGTCTGCACGCCCAGCACGAACGCTGGTCCAACTGAGGCGCCAGGTGGAAATGGCATGGCAAGCCGTTCCACAGGACTACATCCAGTATCTCTACGATCGTCTCCATGGGAGAATAGCAGCCTGCATTGCTGCGAAAGGTGGATATACACTGTACTAGTGCCGACATTGTGCATGCTCTGTTGCCTGTGTCTATGTGCCTGTGGTTCTGTCAGTGTGATCATGTGATGTATCTGACGCCAGGAATGTGTTAATAAAGTTTCCCCTTCCTGGGACAATGAATTCACGGTGTTCTTATTTCAATTTCCAGGAGTGTATTTCAACTATACACACCAAAACTCTTAGACTAAAACTCTTGGGATAAACAAAGTAGCATACGAAGATTAAAGGCGACGGGGCGTCAATGTCTCGACGATATATTCCGAGGTTTTTAACTCTAGCCGTCAAGGTGGCGGGAAAAATCTCTATTGTAAGGGGGGTGTTCAATAAATAACGCAACACTTTTTTTCTCTCCCAATTTCGGTAGAAAAAAATGCGCCATTTGTTGTGGCATAGCGTGGAATATTCCTGATTCTGCCCCTGTAGTTTCATGAAGTTCCTATTGGTAGCGACATTATAGATATACTTCAAAACGGTGTCTGTAACGGAGGTGCGTTCCAACAGCGACCTGTATTTGAATTTCTTTTGGCGGAAAACCTGAGCATCGCACATATTCATAGCGGCTTCCAGAACGTCTACAGAAACTTGGAAGTAAACAAAAGCGCGGTTAGTCGTTGGGCGAGGCGTCTAGCATTACCGTAGCAAGGTCACGCATGTCTGTGCGATCTCCCGCGGACTCGCCGGCACGGACGCTCTCTTTAGAAGTGATCGACGGATCACAAACACCTCACTACACAACTGGATGTCTTTGTCGGTAGTTCTGACACACTCGTCCACCATTTGGCGTACTGAAAGATGTGTACCCGTTGCGTTCCTCGCCACCCTTAGACCATAAAGAGGAACGAAGGACCACCTGTGAGGAATTGTTTCCACGTTACTAGTCTGATCTGTGACAATGTTTAGTCGAACATCGTTACAGGCGAGCAAACGTGGTTCATCACTTCGAACCAGAAACAAAACGGCAATCCATGGAATTGCGCCGCGCCACCACCCCTCCGAAGAAAAAGTTCAGAGCCGGTAAAGTCATGGCGAAGGTCTTCTTGGAATCTGAAGGGGTCATTCTGTTTGATGTCCTCCATCAAGTTGCAACACCCACTTTGAAGTGTACTGTGGTACCATCAGAAAATTGAAGAGCCGACTTCAGTGTGTTCGTCGTCCTTGAAAACCCAAGGCTTCCTCTTCAGCCCGCAGTGCCGATATCGCTCCTTCTGATCTCCATCTATTTGGCCTAATGAAGGACGCACCCCACAGAAAGTAGTAAGTGGACGATGGGGAGGTTAGTGATGTTGCAAGATGTTGGCGCCGACGTCTGCCGATACAGTGGTAGCATGCGGACATTCAGGCTCTCCCAGCAACGTGGCGTAAGGCCGTCGCATTGAATGGAGATTATGTTGAAAAATAGGGCTTTGTAGACAGAAGCGTGGGGAGTAATATGGTGTATTGGAATCCTGAATAAAACAAACCTGCTTTCAGGAAGAAAAAATGTGTTGCATTTCTTAGTGAACGTCCTGCGTATATTTTAACCTGCCCTATCCTCTTTTTTTCCTCATCTTATAAAAATATCATAATTTCCTATTTCCCGAAATGGTCAGATTCGTACCTTACATGAGACCTTTACACATCGCAATGACAAGGTGAAGATGACACCTAACTTAATTCGGCGGTTATGAGAACATTTGTCTATCAGTATGTTATGCAAAAAGGGATAACAGCCAATCGACAGTAATTAATACACCGTTCCTATGCAATGCATATCTTTGAGCGGAAGGTGGAACAGGGAATGCGACTCGCTTTTAGTTTTGAAAAGCCAGCCCCACAATGGCACTGCAAGGCCACACTGTGGGAGTTACGTCGGAAATCACTTAAAGGGATGGTTGGAGGAAGGGCAGTGACTCCAGGCCAGGTGATTCAGGCCAGAGGACCACGTGTAGCAGCACCGCAGGGAACATAGAAAAGCCTTAGAAAGCTGTGTTTCGTAATTCCAACGGGATACGAGCAAAACCAAGTGATGCATTTTCGTCCAGCGAGTGTGACACACGGAAAGGTCAATGTACTTTGGCGTCTGTAACGGGCACAAAACGTCCGATTGGCAGAAACTCACTAGGAAGGAGAAAAATACTGAAGTTTCGACGCAGTCTGATAGAAGCAACATTGCAATTGGTACATAGAGTTTCTACAAAACAAGAGGGATGCTCTTATTGGTCGAAAAAAACCGTGACGTGAAAAAGGAACCCAAGTGGAGGGAGGCATTACTGCCATGAGTAGTACAAGAGAGAAATTTTTCAGGGGGACTCTTCTCTGAATGAGCATCAAGTGCAGAAAGGAGCGCTTAATGCTCCATACGATGCAGAGAAGAAATTTGTGTGGACACTGCGTTCACAGCGGCTGCACTCCAGCTAGAAATTAGCTGTAGCAACGTTTAGCTCCAACTGTGGAGAAACGAACCAGCCATATTAGTTAATTGTTCTTGAGAGAACTGAGAGGGCACTATAATATGCACGCTGCTCCAACCATGTGCATGTATATCGCCACATAATAATACTAGGGCTGAGTACGTGTTTTCTTGCATAATGAGAAACATAGGGAAAGTTTCTGCTGGAAAGTTCAGCAAAGGCCAGATTAGGTTTGTAGGAATTTCAGTGGGAGAGAGCAACTTTGCAGTCGCCAGCACGTTGCAGCTTAAGGTAAATACCTCGTGCAGAGGCGTAAACTTTGTTGGTTCATCAACTTGTGTCCACTGTAAACTCGGGCGGCCTTGGGTAATCTTGCGCTCAAATTTTTCACTTAACTAACCATCCACCGTAGACTTGATTGTCATCCTAAATAGTAACGAACTCTGAACCGGATCGAACGATTTTCGAAGTACTGAGCAACATCATAACGTATGTGTAGGAGCAATTTTGTAAAGAAACTTCCAATTAAACTTTCATAATATTGTGTTTAGGATTAATGTTTTTTCAGAGAGTTAGTATTTAACATTGTTGTGTATAAACTTATTTCACTTTTTGATGTTGGCAAGATGCATTATCCACTGTGCTGATTTTATGTTGTCGAGTTGAAAACTGTGTAAAAACGTGTAATTTTGTGACAAAAATTGCGACATTAAACTTGTCATTTCACCTTACACATTTGTTCTCAATTATAGAATATGCAAAACCGCACCTTACGAGTATAAATGCCTGATATGCAAAAAATAACAATAAGAAGAGAGAAAGCGTATGCCTCCATGCGGCCAGGAAGGGTAATGGTACACGTGGCAGTTTGGGATGATGATGACCTCTTGGTAACCTCAATCCTCGGTTTTCAGCGCACTGGCTAACTGTCCTAAATGCCCGACAGTAAGATATCAGGCAGTCGACCATGAAAATACAGCAGCAGTTAAAAATAATGCCTTACCAAAGATATTTCCAAACAAGATGCTGTGACGTATAAACATTTGTCCGTCTGCAGATCAGGGGCGATTAGTCCAGCTCAGTGGTCGGGTACCGGAAAAGTAAGAGGAATATTCAAATTTCTGCAGGGCGAAAACTACGAGTAATTCTTTGCTGTGCCTCCCTAAATCTCTCTTGTTTGAGATCATGAAGACTAGCGCTGAATGTTCCTCACATTTCACGAGCACGGTCGTCCCGAACTTTGGCAAGGAGAGTTATGTGGAACTGACTACCAGTTAATTTACTCTTCACTGTCTGCCACTTTCAGGACATACGCCACGGAGATGGAGTACTTCAACACATGTCAGGAACTATATGGACCCACGTAGGCCGTAGAATCCGAAAACGATTGTATCTACTATAGCTGATCACTGATGCAAATTGCACGAAATAAAGACACTCTTTTTGCTTACATCTGTTGGTTTATATAGACTTAGATTTGTATTATTGTACTGCATGTAATACCGATCGTTAATAGTACACAAAAGGTTTTCGATTACCAGATAGGTTTGATGGAGCATACCGGGAAAGTTCAAAGAAGGGCAGTTCGTTTGGTATTGTCGCGAAATAGGAGAGAAAGCGTTACGGATATGATACAAGAGTTGGGATGGTAATCATTCAAACGAAGGCACTTTTCGTTGCGGCGAGATTTTTTCACGAAATTCAATCACAAACTTCCTCTTCTCAACGTGAAAATATTTTATTGTCACCAGTTTACGTAGGGAGACAGATCATCACAATGGTACAAGAGAAATCACAGCTCACACAGAAAGATTTTAGTCTGAAGGTGATTTTAAGAGCCGGCCGCGGTGGTCTAGCGGTTCTAGGCGCTCAGTCCGGAACCGCGCGACTGCTACGGCCGCAGGTTCGAATCCTGCCTCGGGCATGGATGTGTGTGATGTCCTTAGGTTAGTTAGGTTTAAGTAGTTCTAAGTTCTAGGGGACTGATGACCACAGATGTTAAGTCCCATAGTGCTCAGAGCCATTTGAACCATTTTGATTTTAAGAATCCTCTGCCAGGCACTTATGTGTGATTTGCAGAGTAGTCATTTAGATGTAGATAGTCATTATGTAATACACCTAAATCTTAAAAATTAATAAACAGGTCTCAACAGTTGCTTGGATAATGACAGAGAGCTTTTAACACTGCGTTATTTTTGCCATCATACATCTGCAATGAATGAACTTGACTTAGCGGATATTTGCTTCCCTTTAAGAAGTCATACAATTCCGAACAATGATATTTCAGATTAACTTTCACCATCATTATAGCTTTCAAAGTATCTACTTCTTTTGAGTTTAATTTCCGTATCTTACTCGTCAAAGAAAATATGCACACGACTTCTGCATTTGTAGCGGAAAACATAACACAAGCTCTACAATGTTAGAAATATTTTCGTAACATATATGTTTGAATGTGTAGTGCTGGAACATTTGTACCCAGTGCACGTCGATGAAAGATTTTTCTACGCTCCATTTCTCTATTTGCTGGGATGTGACAGAGTGCTGCGTAATAGCACGTTCTAGGAACAAGTAACTAACGTTAATTTTGCAGTTTGTTAACGCGTTTGTAGGAGATGCGTATCAATTTTGTACCTTATTCCATGTAGGTACATATTGCAAAAGAACGCATTTGTAGTCTGAAAAGAAATTAAAGGTTAGCCGACTGTTCAATGCATTGTGCACTGCTATCATACAATTCGCACACGGTTTCAATGAAATTAGTAACCTTTATATCCCGCTCAAATTTAAGTTTGCTTAAAGCACTTCGTATAGCGCGCGGCGTGACTGGTTTTTCGTTTTTCTGTCGTATTCATTCTTAAATCATGAAGTGCTTCTCCAGGCTCTAAAACTGTAACACGTTGTCTCTCTTCCTTCAACACTATCACATGAAAAGTCCTACGATACACATGCTAAGGAAGTACACGTGAAAGCATTAGGGTTACCGCTATGCAAATTGAGCTCAGCATAACTAACTTCAGCACAAATATTATTCAAGATCTCTAACTTGAACACGTCATCAAGTAGGTCGTGTGAACTCTTTCCATAATAGAGCATGTCATGGTATATTAGATTAGGGATAAAATGTTGAAATAATATAGGGATACTTTTTATGAAAATAAAATGTTATAATTACACCGAAACGTAACATGACGGAGAAATTCGATTGATTTTTAAAAACCGATACATTTTGGCGTCCCGGCAGAACCCGATGGGGACAAGGAGTCAGGGGTCCAAAAAACCGGAACTGTCCTGGACAAATCGGGACATTCGGTCACTTTCAAGTTCCCCTTTTCGCATCAAACAGGTATCTAGTCTAAATCACTTTGAAATTGTTTTTGATCTTCTGATCGCTTTACTAGACGATAGGCGACAGTATCATCTGCGAACAATGTGATGAGTCAAAACTTCGATTCTGTAAGAAGAAATCTGAAGAGGAACATGACACAGTCTAGCACTCTAGAATAATTTACCTTCAATGACAACGGTTTCTAACGCTTGAAGAGTTGAACTTGCAACATTTATGGTGCGTGAGACTTCTGGTGCAAAGATGGAACGTTTTGATATTCCTGTAGAGCCCAAGACACTTCGGGTGGTTTTTTCCTTTCACATTCCCTGGCTTCGCCTACTTACAACCAAACTGTGACATTCCTATCTAACCTACTCCTAGGACTAAGCTACGTATCAGTAAGTCAGTCAGTGCGGGTTTTTGCTTTCACACCCGCCGGCTTGGCAGCAGGGTTTGCCAGGTCCAAAAATAGAAAAGCCGTATTCGGCTTTATATTTAGCCGGACATTTTGTGCTAAAAGCCCGGCTGTGTATTTTAAATATAAAAAGAGTTAGGTATTTTTAGTAATTTATTAATTGCCAGTTACTCAGTTTCTGCGAGATGTATCTTAAAAATGCTAAAAAAAAAGAAATATCGACAAACAGTCTTATAATTAACAATTACGATACTAGCTAAGCGCTCAGTATTTTTAACTGCTACATCTTCTTCCTAAATTATAGCCTTATAACAGAACAGACTAACATTTCTTTGTTAAACAAAATGAACAATTATCTGTTCCTCTTGGGCGTAAATTGAAAAGATATTCAATAAATTTGGTAATTTCAATTAGATTTATAAAAAAAGAACAATAACCTGTAGTTAAATATTAATACTGAGCAAACCAAACTAACCAAATGTGAACCACCCTTATTAAGAACGGCGTTTTTCTTTGAAATCATTTCCTGGAACTCTTTATAGTATAATTCTAAATTGCACGACAGCAACATCATCTTTGTGATTGCGTCTGTTGGCAGTTTATTGTGTTCCTTTGTCCGCTGTGCGTTGGTGGAAGAGAACATCCTTTCGACGCTGGCATTATGGCCTGAAATTGCAAAGTAATATTCCGAAAATGTCAATAATTGCGAATTAAATTCTTAATTATCATGTGATTTGAAATTAGATGACCAAAGTTTTTTAAAGGCAAAATTTTATCATTCATCATAGAATTTACTGTCACCTATCCTTAACTTTTTTTCAGAATAGCAGTGGATGGTGTATGTATACGGGATGGGCCTTCAACGTTTAAAAACCCTCAAAGCGACTTAGATGACGCCGAGACAAGTAATTTAATATAAGATACATAGGGCCGTAAACGTCAGGATATACCCCCAAAAGGAGGATGACAAATAATTTTGAACATGTGACGTCAACAGGTGACATACCTCACGGCACGTGCGGCGGTTAAGCTTATTGGTCTGTCGTACCTGATCATACCAACGCCAGTCAAGTGCTCACGCCTGTGTGACTCACGGCCTACATGTGGGACTTCAGCTCAGGGTAGAGCCTCCCTCGAAAAGACTAAATAATTATAACCTTTTACACTATCAGGAGAAATGTACGGTCCCATTATATGGTTGCGTAAAATTCCCAACCACACATTAATTTTAAATTTCTTCTTGACGGCCGTGCGTCTATATTTCTTGTAGGTTAGCATCAGACAAATAAACGTTATTTTTGTTGCTGAAGATTCCTTCTTCATTAAATGTCGCTTTGGTGGTACACGTAACTACGGAAGTAAAATCAGGGCCTGTTACTGTCGCACACGAAACCATTCACAAAATTCAGTACGAGGTGCGTAGTCCCCTGCATAGAACTTGTGTGCTTTAGCCTCGTGGTATGTTTTCAGGCCCTCTCCGTCCCACACACACTATTGAGTAGACTGCGACACACACCCAATTGGCCCGTGCTTTGACGTATACTCGTTCCTGGGTCCTGTTGTGCTCTCGCAGATTTCTCCATTTGGTCTCTTACACGCAGGCAAGCACCAACACTACCGTCACGTCCGAGACCCTGTAATGTTGAAATTAGTGATAAACGTCCCACGCGATGTGAAAATAAACATCTCATGCGATGGGAAAATAAACATCCCACTCGATGGGAACATCTTGAAACACAGTATGAATAGAAAAGTTGCAATGATATTTATGTTTAAACACTCGAAACAAAAACAAGGTTTCAAGTTACTGTACGTATTTGCAACACATACTTTTTAACCGTTAACATAAAAACCCATAAAACAAGTAGCAACAAAGTACAAATCGTTTCATACGTTAGATCTTCTCTGATAATTTCAGAACACAGCATGTCTGACCGACCACTGTGTTACATTACCTCAATGCAGTTTTTGCCTTCAACTAAGCACAGTGACCTGTTTCATGCAGGCGACGATCCACAGTAGCAGACTATACGTGAGAAGGTAAAAGATGTTGTGGGAAACGTTCTGCGTAAATACGTCTAGCTGCAAGCACATTGGAATTAGCAGCACCGTAACAGAGATGCATGTGTGCAGACTCGTTAAACGTAAACCGGTTCCTCGTAGTCTCGTATTACCAATACCGCGAGCACTACAGTATCACGTCAAAGAACGTAAGAACGAAAAGAGTAGTCTAGCGGAGCCATGTGTAGCACTGCGGCCCGCACCCCCGCTCCATCCACCGTCGAGGGTGGACTCGATAAGCCGCATGTGCGGCAGATACGTCATTTGGTGACATCACATGTTAAATATTTGTCATTCACTTTTGGGGTGTTTCACAACATTTGTGGCCCCATGTGTCTTATATTAAGTTACTTACCTCAGTGCCATCTACGTCGCTTCGGGATTTACAAAGTTTAGTAAGAATCACTCTGTTTATCCTACTGGTACATCCCCTAATTCCTCCTTATGCTTATTCCTCGCGTGAGTTGGAATGGCACATAGTTGTGCGTTCTCTATTTCATCGCCAAAAAATTTAAAAAAAGCCGGACAGGCCGGACTTGTATACAGGGTGATATCTCCACCGTGTACAAACTCTAGGGATTGATCGATGACAGGACAGGGAACAAAAAAATGTCTAGTGAACTTAAATGCGGAAATGCACGGTTTCCATGGTAGAGACCATTATTCAATTATACTTTGTTACAGAGACTGCGGTCTAATACTGTATAGCGTGCAGTCACACTCACAGTATCCACGGTTTGCTCTTAGAGGGTGGTACTGTTCCTCACACGTCATAACCTAGCGCTCTGTCTTGCCGCAATAATTGGTAATGTTGAGTCCGATTCACTTCTCTTGCTGACTCACATTGTAGCGGATGTCATACAACGTTGTACACAATGGTTTCGTATTCGAATCGAGAGCTTCCCGACACGGAATTTACTTACGGAAAGGCAAATGGCAACGGGCGGCGGACAGCAAGGTTGTATCAGGAGAGCTTGGTTCAAATGGCTCCGAGCACTATGAGACTTAACTTCTGAGGTCATCAGTCCCCTAGAACTTAGAAGTACTTAAACCTAACTAACCTAAGGACATCACACACATCCATGCCCGAGGCTGGATTCGAACCTGCGACCGTAGTGGTCGAGCGGCTCCAGACTGTAGGGCCTAGAACCGCTCGGCCACTCTGGCCGGCTGCGGAGAGCTATCCCCGCCGACAAAAACCACAGCATTCAATGTTTGAAATAGTGATTCGCCGTTTGTCTGAGACTGGGTCGTTTCAGGAAGAAGGAAATAATGCAGGACGAACCCAAAAAGTTGGGACACCAGATTTGGAGGATACTGTGATTAACAGTGTGGAAGGCGACCGCCGTGTCAGTACCAGGCAGTTGGCCTGCTAATACAGGATAAGCCAGACGACCGTGTGGAACATTCTTCATGACAATTGTTAGTACCCTTATCACTTACAGCTTGTGCACGGCTTACTAGCAACAGACTTTCGACATTGAGAGCAGTTTTGTCACTGGTTTCTTCACCAGGCAACCACGATTCAGGGATTTGTGCCATTCGTCCTATTCATAGATGAGGCCACATTTACCGAAAGAGGTATCTTCAACTTTCACAACAGTCGTCTGTGGGACAGCAAGCACAACCCCAATCGTATGGTGACAGCGAATAGTCAGCATCGAGTGCAGCCGGAATGTGTGGACCGGGATAATTGGAGACCGTATTTTGGGGTCAGTCTTCCTTCCAGATTCCCTAGCACGTTGGCACTATCAGCGTTTATTCCCGGTGACTTTACCTTACCTGCTGGAAGACGTGCCATAGATGATTCGAAGGGTTATATGGCTGCTACCTGATGGTGCTCTAACCCACTTCGCCGTTATCGGTCGGACGCATCTGAATCGTGTCTTCCCTGGTCGATGTAGCAGACGAGGGGGTCCAGTTGCATGGCCTGCTTCTTCACCGGATCTCAACCTGTGCAATTTCTGGTTATGGGGCCATCTCAAAAGTGTCGTGTGTGCAAAGCCCATTGCAAAGGTGGAGACACTGTAGCAGCGTATTCACTCTGCCTCTGACGTTGTTCGGATGCAGCCTGGTCGGCATGAGCGTGTGAGACACTGAGGCACAAGGAAATCATTTTCAACAGATACTGTAACTGTGGTTCCATGGTACAGCGCGTATTAGGTCGCAGTCGCTGTAACAATGCATGACTGAATAAATGGTCTCTAGCATGGAAACCATCCATTTCCGGACGTAACTTCATTAGACCTTTTTTGTTCTGTATCCTGTCATCGATCAATCCCTAGAGTTTGTACACGATGGGGGTTTTGTGTTAGCAGAAGAGCCAACACCGTGTTACGAGTGGTGGCCGAAAAGCACGCGTTTTAGCTCACGCAGGCTGGCGTGAGGAGGGAAGAACTATACTAACGTGAAGTCTGGAACATGACAAGGAATGAGAATTCAGAAAGCGGACGTAATTAGTTTAATACTTAAGTTTAATCCATTAATAATGAACGTCGCTTTTGACGGTACATGAGTCACAATATTATCTGTTCAGAATACATTCTTGAAGATGGTACTTATAGTAAATGAATTTGGCGCCTTGCTAGGTCGTAGCAAATGACGTAGCTGAAGGCTATGCTTACCTGTCGTCTCTGCAAATGAGAGCGTTTGTAGACAGTGAACCATCGCTAGCAAAGTCGGTTGTACAACTGGGGCAGGTGCTAGGAAGTCTCTCTAGACTAGACCTGCCGTGTGGCGGCGCTAGGTCTGCAATCACTGATAGTGGCGACACGCGGGTCCGACGTATACAAACGGACCGCGGCCGATTTAAAGGCTACCACATAGCAAGTGTGGTGTCTGCCGGTGACACCACAGGGGGAGGGAAACATCCCCCTCTATATTTGGCGGCACACGACAGTAGAAAGCCGGACACGTCCGGCTAAAACCTGGCAACACTATTGCCAGCAAACACCTCCGCAAAAATCTCTCTGCGCAAAAGTTCGCTCCGATCAAGCGTTCCAGCGTCTGCAGTATTACATGCGTCGTAGTGTTTGGCACCAGAAAATGTTCCCAGTGAGCACGTCGCCATTTCAATGAAACGAGGAGAAGCGCCAGCGAAAGCGGCGCCGCGGTGCCAGCAGCGAGCGTCCTTGGCGGCCACCCGCGCGCCTGGGTGCAGCGCGGATTCGAACGCGCGTCCTTCGCTGGCGCGGCCGCCGGTTGGCCGGCCGGCCAGGAGCGGCCAGTTTGAACGGCGCGCCGGAGACCCGCTAACGGTCCGTAACGGCCGCGCTGGGCGGCGCAGAGTCCGCGAGCGCCGAGATGCGGCCGCGAGCCACAGAGATGCTGCTGCCGGCTGCCCCGCGGCTCGGGTTACGCAGCTACCAAGGACGGCGGCTTACGCGAGGGCACGCAACGCGGTGCGTGAGTGCGTGCCGGCTGGTGGGCGGCCGCTCCGCAAGACAAAGGAGGCCGCATGAAGGTGCCTGTCGGAGCCGGTCACGTTGACGACAAGTGCTGCTCGATGTCCAGGCCGAGCACGCAATGTACACTACTGCCCATTAAAATTGGTAAACCAAGAAGAAATGCAGATGATAAACTGGTATTCATTGGACAAATATATTATACTAGAACTGACGTGTGATTACATTTTCACGCAATTTGGGTGCATAGATCCTAAGAAATCAGTACCCAGAACAACCACCTCTGGCCGTAATGACGGCCTTGATACGCCTGGGCAATGAGTCAAACAGAGCTTGGATGGCGTGTACAGGTACAGCTGCCCATTCAGCTTCAATACGATACCACAGTTCATCAAGAGTAGTGATTGGCGTGTTGTGCCGAGCCAGTTGCTCGGCCACCATTGACCAGAAGTTTTCAGTTGGTGAGAGATCTGGAGAATGTGCTGGCCAGGGCAGAAGTCGAACATTTTCTGTATCCAGAAAGACCCGTACAGGACCTGCAACATGCGGTCGTGCATTATCCTGCAGAAATGTACGGTTTCGCAGGGATCGAATGAAGGGTAGTGCCACGGGTCGTAACACATCTGAAATGTAACGTCCACTGTTCAAAGTGCCGTCAACGCGAACAAGAGGTGGCAGAGACGTGTCACCAGGGGCACCCCATACCATCACGCCGGGTGATACGCCAGTATGGCGATGACGAATACACACTTCCAATGTGCTTTCACCGCGATGATGCCAAACACGGATGCGACCATAATGATGCTGTAAACAAAACCTGGATTCATCCGGAAAAATGACGGTTTGCCATTCGTGCACCCAGGTTCGTCGTTGAGTACACCATCGCAGGCGCTCCTGTCTGTGATGCAGCGTCAAGGGTAACCGCAGCCATAGTCTCCTAGCTGATAGTCCATGCTGCTGCAAACGTCGTCGAACTGTACGTACAGATGGTTGTTGTCTTCCAAACGTACCCATCTGTTGACTCAGGGATCGAGACGTGGCTGCACGATCAGTTACAACCATGCGGATAAGATGCCTGTCATCTCGACTGCTAGTGATACGAGACCGTTGTGATCCAGCACGTCGTTCCGTATTACCCTCCTGAACCCACCGATTCCATTTTCTGCTAACAGTCATTGGATATCTACCAAGGCGAGCAGCAATGTCGCGATACGATAAACCGAAATCTCGATAGCCTACAATCCGACCTTTATCAAAGTCGGAAACGTGATGGTACGCATTCCTCCTCCTTGCACGAGGCATCACAACAACGTTTAACCAGGCAACGCCGGTCAACAGCTGTTTGTGTATGAGAAATCGGTTGGAAACTTTCCTCATGTCAGCACGTTGTAGGTGTCGCCACCCGGGCCAACCTTGTGTGAATGCTCTGAAAAGCTAATTATTTGCATATCACAGCATCTTCTTCCTGTCGGTTAAATTTCGCGTCTGTAGCATGTCATCTTCGAGGTGTAGCAATTTTAATGGCCAGTAGTGTAATCACTGGTGCCCAGTCGTACACTCTGTAACTTCTACTGGCGAATGTGCAAGTAAGAGTGGCAGAGGGTCTCGAAACAAATAGAGAGTAAAGAAATGTACGTACGTCGTGGCAACTGAAATCTTCCGCTCGATCAGGAGCCGGATCTGAATTTCCTGCTCTTCTCCACCTGGTGTCTCAACTATCGGGCTACCTAAGCACGGCTCTGACAGCCACTGTCCACAGACCCTTACCGCTGAGAGAATAACTCAGCATGATGGATGATATTCGCTTACTATAGAACTTGACAATAAACCATAAGAAATTTTGGTCATGTATTAAATCAGTTAACATATCGACATCATCTGTCCAGACTGTGTCCATGTTGTTTAGTGATCTTCAGTCTGAAGACTGGTTTGATCCAACTCTCCATGCTACTCTATCCTGTGAAAGCCTCTTCATCTCCGAATAACTACTGCACCTACATCCATCTGAATCTGCTTACTGTGATCATCTCTCAGCCTCACTCTACGATCTTTTACCCCCTACACTTCTCTCCAGCAGTAAATTGGTGATCCCTTGATGTCTCAGAATGTGTCCCATCAACCGGTCTCTTCTTCTAGTCAGGTTGTGCCACAAATTTCTCTTCTCCCCAATTGTATTCAGCACGTCCTCACTAAAAACGTGATCTAACCATCCAATCTAACTTGCCTCCATGGCCGAGTTGAATCGAGCCTAGAGGCTGAGCGGTAACGTTCTGGTCTGGCATTCGGGAGGACCTGGATCCAAATTCCGATCCGGCAGTCTTGACTGAGGTTTCTATAGCTTGCTTGGTCTCTCTAGGCAAATACCAGGACTGTACTCTTTAGATGGCGACGGCGGGCATTCCTGCCCGATCCCCGATGCTTATCTCCCCCCCCCCCCCAAAAAAGTAAAGTGTCTTTAACACACTCTTGCGCGGTGGCGGTCGACCCGAGGGTTAGCCGCTTCGAATCCTAACAGTGGAAAAAAATTTCACTGCTGTATCAGGCCGCCAATGGGAGGAGAGGTGGTGGCGTAAAGTCCCTGATCACCTAACTTTGCGTCAATGTTCTGGCTTCAGTACGAAACCTCTCCTCAGTATCTCACGAAATGAGGGCAAGTGACACATTTGATCGTGATCCGTGGGGACGTTAAGATCAGTGGCCCTCTTGGTGCTATGCGCGAGGAGTAGGCTGTGTGCCGGCACAGGGTTTCACCCTCTCCCTTCTCCCATTATAATCATCATACAACACAAACGTTACACTCCAATCCACACATACACACACACACACACACACACACACACACACACACACACACACACAGAGAGAGAGAGAGAGTGAGCGAGGGGGGGGGGGGGGGAGAGAGGGAGATAGAGACAATACATACGCATGTTGTATTACAAATATTATAACGGAGCCAGTTGCAAATACACTACTGGCCATTAAAATTGCTACACCACGAAGATGACGTGCTACAGACGCGAAATTTAACCGACAGGAAGAAGACGCTGTGACATGCAAATGATTAGCTTTTCAGAGCATTACCACAAAGTTGGCGCTTGTGGCGACACCTACAACGTGCTGATATGAGGAAAGCTTCCAACCGATTTCTCATACACAAACAGCAGTTGACCGGCGTTGCCTGGTTAAACGTTGTTGTGATGCCTCGTGTAAGGAGGAGGAATGCGTACCATCACGTTTCCGACTTTGATAAAGGTCGGATTGTAGCCTATCGCGATTGCAGGTTATCGTATCGCGACATTGCTGCTCGCCTTGGTAGAGATCCAATGACTGTTAGCAGAATATGGAATCGGTGGGTTCAGGAGGGTAATACGGAACGCCGTGCTGGATCACAACGGCCTCGTATCACTAGCAGTCGCGATGACAGGCATCTTATACGCATGGCTGTAACGAATCGTGCAACCACGTCTCGATCCCTGAGTCAACGTATGGGGACGTTTGCAAGACAACAACCATCTGCACGAACAGTTCGACGGCGTTTGCAGGAGCATGGACTATCAGCCCGGAGACCATGGCTGCGGTTACCCTTGAAGCTGCATCGCAGACAGGAGCGCCTGCGATGGTGCACTCAACGACGAACCTGGGTGCGCAAATGGCAAAACGTCATTGTTTCGGATGAATCCAGGTTCTGTTTACAGCAACATGATGGTCGCATCCGTGTTTTGCGACATCGCGGTGAACGCCCATTGGAAGCGTGTATTCGTTATCGCCATACTGGTGTATCACCCGGCGTGATGGTATGGGGTGCCATTGGTTACACGTCTCTGTCATCTTTTGTTCGCATTGACGGCACTTTGAACAGTGGACGTTACATTTCAGATGTGTTACGACCCGTGGCTCTACCCTTCATTCGATCCATGCGAAACCGTACATTTCAGCGGGATAATGCACGACCGCATGTTGCAGGTCCTGTACGGGTCTTTCTGGATACAGAAAATGTTCGACTTCTGCCCTGGCCAGCACATTCTCCAGATCTCTCACCAATTGAAAACGTCTAGTCAGTGGTGGCCGAGCAATTGGATCGTCACATACGCCAGTCACTACTCTTGATGAACTGTGGGATCGTGTTGAAGCTGCATGGGAAGCTGTACATGTGCACGCCATCCAAGCTCTGTTTGACTCAATGCCCAGGCGCATCAAAGCCGTTATTATAGCCAGAGGTGGTTGTTCTGGGTACCGATTTCTCAGGATCTATGCACCCAAATTGCGTGAAAATGTAATCACACGTCAGTTCTAGTATAATATATTTGTCCAATGAATACCCGCTTATCATCTGCATTTCTTCTTGGTGTAAATATACAAAGAAATACCATCTAATCTACAGCATTCTACTACATCACCACATTTCGAAATCTTCTATTCTCTTCTTGTCTTAACTGTTTATCATCCACGTTTCACTTTCAAACACGGCTACATTCCATACAAAACTTTCAGAAAAGACTTCCTGACATTTAAATAGACAGTCGATTTAAAAAAATTCTCTTGTTCAGAAACGCTTTTCTTGTCGTTGACAGCCTACGTTTTATATCCTGTCTACTTCTGCCAGCACCAGTTATTTTCTGCCCAAATAGCGAAATTCATCTACTATTTTAAGCGTCTCGTTTCCTAATCTAATTCCCTCATCATCACCCTATTTAATTCGACTACATTTCATTATCGTTGTTTTGCTTTTGTTGGTGTTCTTCTTATTTCCCCCTCTCAAGGCACTATTCATTACGTTTAACTGTTCTTCCAAGTCCTTTGCTGTCTCTGACTGAATTACAATGCTGTTCCCAAACCTCAAAGTTGAAATGCAACCATTTTAGGTTAGTTATTGATATCGAATGAAACAACAAGTTTGCTCTTACCTGTCACTGTTTATTTATCTCCATGACGCGTTTCGAATTTTTAAACTTTCATCATCAGGTGGATTTACAGTTGTTAGTAACACATACGTGTGTGTTGTGGTACGACTTTGGGGAAACTTTTGCTGCTATCTAGTAGAGAAACAAAACACTATTTTAGGACGTGGTTTCGGGACATTTTTGACGAAAAACTAAACGTAAATCTAACAGTGAAAATAAAACAAGTAAAACAGAATACATCCAGTGGTCACAGATTTCTTTCACTGTCGTAACACATCATCTGTAAACTGTCATATTTTGTAATCAAAGATGGCGTCTGAAACTATTAGGTGCAAAGAACATACAGCAAAAGAGAGAAACACTATCACAAAGTACGATGAATATACATCATAACAATCTTATTATTTCGGAATAATTTTAAAGGATTGCGAAGATCTTCGTTTGATGTGCTGAATACAACATGTGTTGGAATAAATGTTTCAGATGGTATACAAATCCGATTCTGTCAAGTTTGGCTCTGAGCACTATGGGACCTAACATCTGTGGTCATCAGTCCCCTAGAACTTATAACTACTTGAACCTAACTAACCTAAGGACATCACACAACACCCAGTCATCACGAGGCAGAGAAAATCCCTGACCCCGCCGGGAATCGAACCCGGGAACCCGGGCGCGGGAAGCGAGAACGCTACCGCACGACCACGAGCTGCGGACCTCTGTCGAGTTTATATAGCTTAAATTTCATACTCGTTTACATAGTCAAGTGACATGTTGCAAACTTTATATATAATAATTATGTTGCAAACAGTGGTAAAATTATACATAAATGACAATTTGATTCTGATTCAGAGATAGGGATGAGACGCTGGAGGCGAAAGGAGAGAAGGAGAAAGAGAAAGAGAGGAAAAAGTGATTCGAAGAGAGCAAACTCCCAAAGATTATATCTGTTATATGCAATAACTAACTAAATGTTGGGGTAATAACATTGCTTAATGCTCTGAAATATGGAGACAGATGCACGCGCGCGCTCGCGCACACACACATACACACACACACACACACACACACACATAAACACCTCCCTTCATATTTACCATAAATATTTAGTTATGTTACCATCACATTCCCTAATTTACAATGGATTGGGCTCATTTATAAATGCGCCTTCAAACCAAGAGCTTGTAACCCCTTTCAACTTCAAAGTACTTGTACATCAACTAACAGCACACATTTTACATCTATCTGGATATTTTTAAAGCATTAAGCAATCTTTTACTCGAACATTTACTTAGTTATGACATGTAACAGGTATAGTCATAAGAATCCAATGGTGTTGAAAAGTTTCCTTTCACCCTCTGTATCTAAATTTCTTTCTCTCTCTCTCTCTCTCTGCCTCCATCCTGTCATCCCTATCACTGAATAGCAGCATGAACTGTTATTTACGTATAATCTTACCACTGCTGGCAACATAATTGTTGTACTTAAAGTTTGCAACAACGAGCATGAAATTTAAGCTGCATAAAAATGACACACTCGGATTTGCGTACCACCTGAAATATTAATTTCCATGCATGTTGTTTTCAGCACCTCAAACAGAGATCTCCACAATCCTTTAAAACTTATTCCGAAATAATAAGGTTGTTATGATGTATATTCTTCCTACTTTGTGATACTGCTTCTTTCTTTCTCTTTTGCTGTATGATCTTTGCACGTAATGGTTTACAGACACCATCTTCGTTTACAAAATATGACAGTTTACGGGTGATGAGTTACGAAAGAGCAGGGAGCCTGTCACCGCTGGTATTTTCACTGTTAGATGTACGTTTAGTTTTTAGTAAAAAAAAAAAAAAAAAAAAAGAGAAACCTCAAACCCATGTTCTGAAACAGCGCTTTGTTTCTCCACTAGAGAGCCCCAAAAGTTCCCCCAGAACACCACACACACACATATGTCATACTAACAAATGTAAATCGTCCTGATGAGGAAGGTTTAAACCTTCGAAACGCATCGTGGAGATAAACAAACAGTGACTGGTAACAATAACCTTGTTGTTTCACTCGAAACCTTAAAGTTTTTATTTCTGCTCCAAGAATTTTGATTTCTAGTCCAAATTCTCCCTTGGTTTCCTTCACCGCTTGCTCATTGTGCAGATTGAATAACATCGGGGATAAGCTACAACCCTGTCTCTTCTCCTTCTCAACCATTGCTTCCCTTTCATGCCCCTCGGCTCCTATATCTGCCGTCCGATTCCTGTACAAGTCGTAAATCGCATTTCGTTCCCTGTTGTATCGCTGCTACCTTCCGTAATGACATCGAAACAGAGGATGACACAGACAAGGCCGATTTACTAAATGTCTTTTTCCAAAACCGTTGCATTGAGGAAAATCAAACTGTAGTTCCTCCTTCGAATTGGTGCGCAACATCAAAATAACAGATATCGAAAGAACTTCAAGTAAGTTTATAATAAAAGCGGAATTCCTCGAAAGGGATATTTTCTGAAATCTTAATCATCGCTCTTTTTGTCTTAATTCTAATTTCTTATTTATAAGGACCAAATAAAACCTATTCTTTATTACACATCATACTAAAACAAATGCATAGAAGCTGCCATAAACAACAAGATACAGATTATACGAGTATTTACATTCACCTTGTTAGGAAGTTCACATAATTTATTTATCATTTACTGCAAAGATGAATGTAATTTGATACATGCAATATTTTTCATCAATACGGGTCTTTTAAGTAACCTTTTTAATAATGCTCTATTTTTTATTAAAACTAGTTACAAAATTCTAAAATTACAGAAAGATAGTTTTACAGCGGTAGGGGAGGGGCGGGGAGGGGAGGGGAGGGGAGGATTAGGGTGGTGGCAACTTTGACAGTTACGCCAGGGGCACAGGATCACCAAGGTACTCCAGGTACTCCTCTAGCTCGAGGATAAAGCCTTTCTATAGAACTTCATTTTCCCGTTTTTATTTACACCGTGTCAAGTGCTCTATACACGTAACAGGATTTGTTGATTTGTACGAAATGTATTCGCTGTTGCCTATGTGGACAATCATCAGCTGTACAATGAAACGACGACAGTGAAAATTTTTGCCGGACCGGGGCTCCAACCCGGATTTCCCTCTTATCATGAGCGGTCGCCTTACCACTAGGCCATCCGGCCGCATTTCAGAGCCACACCCAAACTTCCACATGTCGGCAGCCACGTATCTACAAGTCTACAACCTGTATTGCTGCATCCATTATGTATGTTCCTGCACAGGGGAGACGCTTTACTTGAATGTCGCTTGCCCAGTGTTGAAGGATAAATACGATATTGCAGTGCCTGTGTTATTCCGAATTACGACGCAATGTTTCTTCGCACATACATGTATATGAGATGAAATTATATTAGAACATATCATTCCAAAATACAGAACCTACAACGAGATGAATATGTCATCACAATTTAAAATTTGTCCCAGACTATAACCCGAACCCGGCTTCTCGCTTCTCGAGGGCAGTTACGTCAATCATTACGCTAAGTGAGACCACATCCAAACCCGATTCGAGCCTCAATTGTCACTGATGTATACACCTAAAATCTCCGAATACTGCTTCCAGAAGCTAGACAGAAGATATTCCGGCCGCGGTGGCCGAGCGGTTCTAGGCGCTTCAGTCTGGAGCCGCGAGACTGCTACGGTCGCAGGTTCGAATCCTGCCTCGGGCATGGATGTGTGTGATGTCCTTAGGTTAGTTAGGTTTAACTAGTTCTAGGGGACTGATGACCTCCGATGTTAAGTCCCATAGTGTTCAGAGCCATTTGAGCCATTTTTGAACGGAAGATATGTTGGAATAGTACTAACAGGGGAGCAGGCAATGGCCTACCCTGCGATGATTCGCATTACATTTCAGCAAAGAGCAGTACACCAACTTCCTTGTACTGTCACGTTGTGGTAAAGGTGCTATCACCAGCTTTGGACAGAGGTGTGGCCCTGCGTGGCGCAATCGGAACGGTGTGATAATGTGGGCTGACATCTGCTAGGTCACCTTTAAGGGAGTGAGAGGGGGTAACCTCCTAGGATGCTTAGCACAGGTGGTTTGGAAGAGCAGTTTTTGGCTTCATAGGAAGTTAATATGGCTACAAAAGCTTAACGATTCACTTTAAAAACAATTTATTTTCGCAATAGCTCTAACTTATTCGGAGAGGTGTCTTACAGTCGCCTTAAACATCAGTGAGTACACCTTATCACTCTATACGATAGTCCTTCCCAACGACCCACAGTTCCTGAGTTCCTCTTTTCGATATCAGAGACGAGCGCTCTGTTTCCAATCCGTTCCGAGCTCAGAGAACTCTACAGAACTTGTTCTTTTCTAACGGACAGAAACCTCAAGGTAATAACTGTTGCTGTATACTTATCGGACATTCAGTTGTCCTCCCTCCAATGTGTGCAGACTTCTCGAAGTTTTTACTGCAGGAGCATCTATATTGACTGCTCCCGACGACTCGGCTGTTGTGCTGCTCCTAGCTGCTTCTTGGTAATCACTGCTTCTACGAGAAATGATCGACAAAGACTTACACAGATTTTTCCCTTTAGTTTCCATGGTAGTTTCCTATGTGTATCATGATCATTTGACAAGAGCGGTTTTTTTGTGTAATGTCCATAGGGGCAGCACCCTCGTATCGCTGGGTTGGTAGTAACGCTCTGTTTTGTAGATGCTCTTTAAATTTTGCATACCACACACTGCAGATGACGCTAGCGGGGCAGTATCGCTCAATAAAATTTTATGGTCGTTTTAACCATGCAGACACTGAAACTTAAGAAAAGCTGGAGCAAGCGTGCGGTGAAGATGCACGACCTGGTGCAACAGTGTTTAGGTGGTTCAAGGACTTCAAAGAAGGGCGGCTTTTTTGTTTTTAGCAAGGTGGGCCTGGTGTTTCGTCTTCTGCTGTGACTGAAGTGAACATCAACACTTCTGCTGTGATTGTCCGTGAGGACCGGCGAATAAGATTATGTAACCTCAGTGAAGTGTTGAGAATTTCATATGTTAGCCTCTTTACGATTATGCATGCTGATCTCCATTAAGACTCGTGTTTGTGCCCGTTGGGTGCCACAGCTGTTGACTCCCGGACAAAAGGTTGTGCGAATCGGGCGAAGCCTTGAGGTCTCGCGTCTCTTTGCTGATAGCAAGGATGCGCTTCTGGAATCGGTTATGACCGGTGATGAGTCAAGGCTGCATCATTACGATCCTGAAGGCAAACGAACCAGCATAGTGTACAAATCGCCACGTTCACCAACAGCAAAAAAAAAGGCGAAAGTGGTGATGATCACATTTTTTGACTGTCATGGAATGATTTTCCGGCATGCAGTTCCCCTCACACTACTGTTACAGTAGCACATGTCAAGTCGGTATTGGCTAAACTGAGGAAGCACATGGCAAGCAAACGACTACAACTTTCTGCGCCTTGGTGGCAATTTCATCATGACAACGCGCGCTCTCACGTCGTAAATCAAGTCATGCAGTTTCTGGCTCAACTCAATATCATCTGCGTACCTCAAACGCTTTATAGCCACTGTCTTGCACCTTGTGATTTTTTTTATTCCCTTCACTAAAGGCAATATTTAGGAGCATTCGATTTGAGAACTCTGAAGCAGAGTTCAAGAAAAATGAGGTCGTTCTCAAGGAGCTGACAAAGAATGGCCTGCACCATGTGTTCGACAACTGACAGAGACGTTACAAAAAGTGCATCCAAGTAGAGGACAGTACTTTGAAAAAGATAATGTAAGCCCTGAAATGGAGTAATTAACATCTGAGAAAAAAAATCAGTCTCGGTCTTTGTTGTTCAGCCCTTGTAACTCATGATTCTGCCTGCGACCTGCTTGGTCCTGCGTGCTAGTCACCTTTTTACTGATTTCTCAGGGATTTCTGGATGGGTTTCTCTAGCGGTCTTGCTTTCCCATGACAGTATAGAAAGTCTACGTACCGATCGAAATATTTACAGAACCTTTCAGAAGTTTCTCATACTCTCTGGCTGCAGGCCCACGTTTGCTGTTGACCTTTACGCCCGAGGGTGTTGTCCTCGCTAGCACTTATCGCACTGTCGTGAGCCCAACAGTCTTGTCAACAAGTCTTTCTTCATACGGAGTGCTGGCTCCCTTCCGGATGCCCACTTGGTATTCGTGCTTTGTGCGTCGTCTGAATATTAGAGATTCTCTCCTTACTTCATAGCCATGACACATATTATATTAATAATTTTTGAAAGCCATGACATAACAAATTGCTCAAATACCAGCATCAGTTACGAACTGTTCCTGGTGTGCTGCCTTCAAAGTCCATGAAGAGACATTCAGCTGTGAACCCATTTGAGTTATCATAACGAAATACAAGAGTTCTGAAGAATTTAAATGGTAAGAGTACCTGTAGTTCTGTTAAGTGTATGGGAAAACATGCCCATAGAAAGACCTAATCTTCCATTTTAGAACATGTTCGAAATGTACAAAGTGGGTGCACCATCTTTATGTAGCTCAAGTGACGATTCTACAAATTGTAATCATCCTAAGCAGCAGTACCAATCCATTGATCCGACAAGCTGACAGTGATGATGTTGATCAGTCCTACATGAAGTGGATACCATCTGTCATCAAAAGCCGCACTGGTAGCTGTGAATTTCAGTGGGCATGCCTCCTTCAAGCGTCCCAGTTATTCCAAGTGATATTCGGGTCGGTGTACAAAGCTAGATACAGCAACGCTCGAAATTTTCCCCGTTTAAGGTAGTCGTCCATGAGATGAGTGCTGTGTGGTCGAGGGTCGTCGTATTATTGGATAAAATGCTCACTTGCTGTTGTAAGGCGACCATATTCACCTCACGTTACTTCTGCATAGATGATTAAACGTTTTCAAACGTAAATGAAAATCTAAATTTGCACCCGAACTCAGTGGCCCTTTTGACGTAGCCGTTTGATTGTAGAAATACCGTAACGAAAAGAAATTGCCCAGTGTACCTCTAATGACTACGTGAAAGGCACTTGTTTTGTTGCTTTGCTACCGTTAACCCCTGCCGTCTGTTCTCGTGATTACCGCGTGCCACGCAGATCGACGCACCGCAGCGTGACCCCGCCAAACAATGTAGATCCAACGGTAGCAGTGAAGGGATCGACGACGGATGAGGTGGGTGGTGCGCAAATATTTCATATTTTAACAGTCGATTCCGATAAACAAAGAGAAAAATAAAAATTTACAAATCAAAATCAGTAATTTTCACTCGTAGAAGATGGACCACGGCATACTTGTAGCAAAAACACTATGAGAGTCATTGATCAAGTACATATATCTTTCACTAACATATCCGTTTGCAGTCAGATTAGACGATACAAAAATTAAATGCCATTGCACAAATGAAAGTAAAACGTCTCCACCAGAAAGACTGAGCAATTAAACTAAGGCTTATTAAATGATATTTTTGATTTTTTTTTGTGTTCCACAGGAAATCATGACCTGTATTTATTACGTTTTCCCCTTCACCCTACCCTATGTGTGCGTGAATGTGACTGAATGAGTGTTTTTTACGAGTGGTTTCGGGTTTCTTTTGTGGGGGACGCTGAGTTGGTTGGCGTCTGCTAGGGGCAGGTGATGTTTGCTTCTCGTTTGGAGGGTAGCACAGGATGACCAACTTAGGATCCCAGTACCTGGACAGAGAGCTTTACCCCTTTTAGTCTGAGGTTGGTTTGTCGGTCAAGTTGGTGGCGGAAGCCTACCGCTCTGGTAGCTTCCGTTGCACCGGTTTTTAGGCGAAGCTCGGTGGAGAAAGGACACCCTGCAGCTAGCGGTTAGTGAGTACAGTTCGTAGCTCCTAGAGAGGGTTTCTGTTGATAGGAAGTAGGTCGAATTAGGACTTCCCAATAGTAATTCATGGCATATTTAAGTACTTCAGCTTAACTGAAGCGTGCGTAGTTATGTATTTTCGGAATGTGGCATAATTATTTTGTTAAAAATCGGCGATGATGGTGGTTGAAATTAAATGTGTAGAAGCTGCTTTGTTCCTTTCGGACAGTCGTGGGTATGTAGATAGAATGATTTAATTATTGTGTTCCACTTCCCTTTTGTGTGTTTTTCCTTTTCAATTGCGCGATTCTACAATTTTTTGCGAATTATTTAGTTAAACATTTTTATTCAGGCACCAGTCATGTGTATTCATAGGATGTGCATCAAATTCAGTAATGAAATAAATATGCTACGTAAAAGATAAACTCTGCATCCTTTATCTTTCTCACTGATGCCGGTTTTCAAATTAATTTTCTATTACCTGATTTTTATAAGTTCATGTGCTTGCTTGTGATGAACCAAAATGGGAGGAAAAATCAAAGTGAACGGTGTACTGTCTCAAAAACAAAAAACAAAAAAAAAGAAATAATCACATTTAATTAAACAAGCTCATTGATATACGACATACAATGCTGTTCGTCTTGTTAGTTTCTTTAAAAAAATTACATTCTTACAACCAAATTCTGTATTTCATTAAACTGATAATTTCCAGTTCGGTCTTTTCTTAATTGTTAGGAAGGGTTTGGGCTGGTGGCGACCCTGTGATTTTTAAATTTATAATTGTCCTTGTGAGGTGGCTTAACCAGAAATTGCGCACAAGGGTTACATCTCCATTATTCTTGGTACGTTACGTATGTCGAGCCTTGGCCAGGATCCGTTTACAGTTCTACATCCATACTTTACAAAAATAGTAATTTAACATTTAAAGGATCATAAACAGGAACATTGTTATACAACAGAATAAACACTGAAAAGTGGTCCAGTTAACAGAATTTTGTATGACTGCGTATTAACTATGCACGAGACACATGTAGTAATGGTGTACATGACTCACTGAGCCAACTAACTATACAGCAGTTGTATTACGCTGCGCTGACGAAGATACTAGTACACGAGTATTTATAAACGTCACTACTGCCATACTAATAGTCATGTGTAGTAACTGTTCTACAGCACTGTGTCATTCGAAGATATACTTGGAGCCTGCTTTAGGAAGCGAGATGGTGTAGTGGTGACACAGTGCACTCGTATTCGCGTATACAACGGTTCAATTTAGTTTTTCCGATATTTCCCAAAATAACTTAGGGTGAATGCCAGCATGGTTCATTTAAAGAACACTGTCGAATCCCTTCCCTATCGCTGCCTAGTCCGAGCTTGCGACCCGTCTCTAATAATCGTGTCGTCGATGGGTCGCTCTTACCACCTCAAACCATGTTTCTATAATTTTGTAATCTGTATCACGTAGTCTCCACTCCGAATAGAACTGAGTCCCACTGACATGCAGTCCATCATTGTGCAGTTTGGCGTCCCCACACCAAACGATCTCTCATGTCACAAGTGTCCAGAGACACGTACTTGACGGGTCTCTCCGCACACCAGAGATATTCTTATGTAGTTTTGACAATAACCTCGACCGTCAAACTAGGTGTTAGCCTTTCTCTACGTGTTCACCTTCAGAACAATAAATTTTTCCCAACGATGAGAACTTGGCGGAAACCTTGCCTGTACAAGACCGCAATTTGCCTGTTGAATAAACGCCCCACCTCGAAAAATCACCTCGTCATTATTCTGGAAATGCCTAACACGCAATGGTTTCTCCATTAGAGGGAAGAGGAAAAATTCATTGGGTGCCAAATCAGTAGAAGACGGTGGGTGGGACAAAACTTGAGAGCCCAAAGAAACAGCATCGATGGCTACATCATTTGAAGAATGAGCTGGAGCGTTGTCCTGAAACAAAAAACCTCCTTGGATAGCTTTCCATTCTGTTTCGCCTAGACAACCCAGCGTAACCTCACCAGAAGATTTGAATGGATTGTTTCAGTGATGGTTCGCTCCTTATGAACAAAATCTTTTTGCACTATACCGTGGCAATCTCAAAAAAACACTCAGCATCACGTTGTCTGATTGAAGTTGGCTCGTCGCCTTTTCCGGCAGTGGTGAAGCTTCGAGGGTCTACAACGCGATTTTGTAAACATCTGTATGGCAACGCATCGTCACAGCTTTACAGACGGCTTTTGTTTTCGCCTACAACCGTATCCACTTCAAAGTTGAAAATGTCGAAATCGGTGCCAGGTTTCGAAGGATTTCCTTTTATTTCACTCGACTGTACGGGTATCTTAGTAGCAAAGAATAAATGCAACAGAACTTCACTGATTTTTTGACGTATCTCAGTGTTTATGACGTTATATGTCTTGAACTATATGTTGCACAACGATACATTTGTGTTTTTCACGAATATCGTTGATTATGAAGTCATATATCCCGAACTATGATAGGTACGTGGTTCTGATTCCCCCCCGCCCACAGCGTTGTTGCCTGACATGAGGGATATGTGTATCAAGTTTAGTTGAAATCGATACCGTGGTTTACGAGGAAATATGGAACACAAACACACATACATTTTTATAATATGTTTGAATTATACGTCTACCCTCACTAAACGTTATGTATCCACCCATCGGATCTCGGAACCTTCTTGATAGTAGTTAAATAGCTACAGGGCTTTTAGTTGTTGGTTTTGTGGTAGTAAATAAATAAATTCGGCGTGGCTCACTGGCCTGGTGCTATTCTTTCAGTCAGACGCCTCTTCGGCGACTCGCCTGTCTCTAACCTACTCGAGTCGTCCACCTAGAGAACGGGGACCTACACTGTAACGTGGAACCCGAATCACGTATCATTTCTGGTGACTCCTCGCGCCGTTGAGAGGTGAAGGCTAGGCTGAAACGCAGACTGAAAAATCTAAGGTCTTGCCCGATCGGTATACGATTCCGCGACCTCTTGGTTTCCAATCGAGCAGTCTCCTATCCCTCCCCTTGACCCCTACCCCCTCACAACTCCCCATTTGATCCTCTGGCCCTTCCTCCCACACAGTGGTCAGAATTTGTGTAGCTCACATGTCTGTATTTAGTGTTAACCCACATGAAAATGCTCCTAAAAACTACATCCAGGCTCGCTGACACACCAGCCGTTGTCGTTATCCGTCGGGTGGTTTCTTTCCGTGGCCGACAAGCCTCCCCTAATCTGCTGGTGACCATTTGGTTGGTTTCTCCATTATAGTGTAGTGGGAAGTTGTTTGGTAATGTAAAGAGAATAACTGCTACTAGTCTTCAGCAAGCAGTGTAAGGAGAGATGTTTATCTATGGCTAATTCATTCGTGCAACGGAAAGCCATAAACTCGTATTCAAAAATTCCAGCGCAAAATATCGTAGCTGATGACTAACTGTATTGCACGGAATGTTACCTGACACGTCAGCCGTTGCAGAACAGAGGAAATCACCCGAAGCTTGTCGGTTTCTCTGGTTGATAACACAGGTCTCCTCAGGAATATATGGCTGTTACATTGAACTGGGCGTGTTCTCAGCGATGTTATCTGTTTGTAGAAACGAGGGGAATGCATCTACTTCCAGGAAGCAGATAAGGGCTTCATAAAATGAATGCTACAACTGTTATGCAGCTCCCCGTTCACAGAGTGAATCCTGGATTACGCGCAAAATAGTGCCGAATCTCTGTTTTACTAAATTATTCTGTAGCTGCATTACGAAACGGCTTCGTAGTGCGACAAAGTGAAAGTGGAGAATCCGAAACAATGTGATGCTCCAAATTAGTCATTTATTTCACTTTAAAATATTTTTTGGGCCTAAATTATCCACTTTTACTTTATCTTACCATACATTTAATCCTCGGCCATCGCTATAGAAACTAAATTATTAACTGCAGATACGGACATTCTACGCCGTAAATACTACAGCAAGGTCTCCTATCGTGGCTCCTCAAGTAATCAGAATGGTTTGGATATACATATAATTTGCAGGTAATGAGCGGAACTGCCATACAAAATGTTATCTGCAGGGGAGAACTGCTCGGAAAATGTATACATTAAATAGATTGACTGACAGCACCTTCCTACACTACCAGATTTATCAAGCACTTATTTTCTATATAAATGGCCCCAAAGTCACATAAATTTGCCCTAAGGTATTAACTATTTATTGCTTTGAATCTCGATATTCTTCAACAAGTGAAGCGTCTGTTACTAGGACGATAGCTATTATTAGGCTTCTGTGTTACTTACCACTACTTTTGATCTTTTTCGATTTGCATCTGTAGCGGCAACAATTATTTACCATTGAAAGAAGAACAATTTAATGTAGTATTTTAAGTTTCCGTCTTAGCGCAAAATGTAAGTGAGGAATTTCAGGTAGATGTTGGCCACGTGGGCAGTACGCTATGCTCATTCCATAGTAGATAATCCTACTCTATTGGTTGTGTCCAATGTAAACTAGGCTTCAAATCGATTTATATCTATGCCACTAACCTAGTTAACTACATTTATATCTACGCCAATAACCCACCAGAGAACTATCTTCTATGGATTCGTAGACGTTGCCGTCTTTGGGGCGACTTGCGTGTCTCGTCGGTACATATAGATACAACCACAACGGAGGAGTATCTGTTGAGAGGCCAAACAAACGTGTTGTTCCTGAAGAGGGGAAGAAGCCTTTTCGGTGATTGCATGGGCAACAGTCGGGATGACTGACTGATCTGGGCTTGTAATATCAACCAAAACGTTAGATCCTTTAATCGGGCAGGTACGTTAGAAAATTTAAAAAAGGGAAATGATTAGGCTGAAGTTAGAATAGTGGAAATTAATAAAGTTCGGTGTCAGAAGGAACAGGACTTCTGCTCAAACGAACGTGGGGCTATAGATACAAAATCAAATAGAGGTAATGCGAAGGTAGGTTTAGTCATGAATAGGAAAATAGGAATGCGGGTAAGCTTCTATGAATAGCGTTGTGAATGCATTATTGCAGCCAAGATAGGCACAAAGCCAAGACTTACCACAATAGTACTAGTTTATATGCCGACTAGCTCCGCAGATGATGAAGAGATTGAAGAAATATACGATGAGATAGAAGAAACTATTCAGATAGTCAAGGCAGACGAACATTTAATTTTGATGGGTCATTAGAATTCGAGGGTAGGAAAAGGAACAGAAGGAAAAGTAGTAGGTGAAAATGCTAGGGGGTAAGGAATGAAAGAGGAAGCCGCTTCGTAGAATTTTGCACAGAGCATAATATAATCATCACTAACGTTTTCTTGAGCAGTCATAAAAGAAGGTTGTATACATGGAAGAGACCTGGAAACGCTGGAAGCTTTCAGACTGATTGTATAATGGTAAGACAGAGATTTCGGAACCAAATTTTAAATTTTAGACGTTACCAGGGGCAGATGTGGACTCTGATGACAATTTATTGGTTATGAACTGTATATTAAAACTGAAAAAATTGCGAAAAAGAAGGTAGTTAAGAAGATGGGACCTGGGTAAGCTGAAAAAATCAGAGGTTGTTGAGAGAGTCACAGCGAGCATTAGGCAACCGTTGACAAGAACAAGGCAAAGAAATACAATAAAAGACGAACGAGTAGCTTTAAGAGATGAAATAGTGAAGGCAGCAGAGGGTCACAAGGCCTAGTAGAAATCCTTAGATAACACAGGAGGTAATGAATCAAATGATGGAAGGAGAAAACACAAAAATGCAGCAATTGAAGCAGGCGAAATGGAATACAAACGTCTAAAAATGAGACTGACAGGACTTACAAAGTAGCTAAACAAGAGAGGCTAATGTAAGGATTTGGAAGAATATTTCACTAGGGGAAGATAGATACCGTCTACAGGAAAATTAGAGAGGTCTTTGGAGAAAAGAAAAGCAACTGTATGACTGTCAACAGCTCAGACGGAAAACCAGTCCTACGCAAAGAAGGGAATGCGGAAAGGTTGAAGGAGTGTATAGAGGGTCTATACAAGGGAGATGAATTTGAAGGCAATGTTATAGAAACGGATGGGGACGTAAATGAAGATGAGGTGGGAGATGTGATACTGCGAAAGGAATTTGACCAACACTGACAGACCTGAGCCAAAACAAATCCCCGTGAATAGATGACATTCCTTCTGAACTACTGAATAGCCTTGGGAGAGCCAGCCATGACTAAGCTCTTCCACCTAGTGAGCGACATGTATGAGACAGGCAAAATACCCTCAGACTTCATGAAGAATATAACAATTCCAGTTCCAAAGAAGGCAGGTGCTGACAGATGTATTACCGAACTATCAGTTTCATAAATCATGGTAGCAAAATATTAACACGAATTCTTTAGAGCATCTACATCTACACCTACATGGATACTCTACAAATCACATTCAAGTGCCTGGCAGAGGGTTCATTGAACCAGTTCTTCCGTTATTCCAATCTCGTAAAGTGCGCGGAAAGAATGAACACCTATATCTTTCCGTACGAGCTCTGATTTCTCTTATTTTATCGTAGTGATCGTTCCGCCCTATGTAGGTCGGTGTCAACAAAATATTTTCGCATTCGGAGGAGAAAGTTGGTGATTCGAATTTCGTGAGAAGATTCCGTCGCAAGGAAAAACGCCTTTCTTTTAATGATGTCCAGCCCAAATCCTGTATCATTTCTGTGACACTCTCTCCCATATTTCGCGATAATACAAAACGTGCTGCCTTTCTTTGAACTTTTTCGATGTACTCCGTCAGTCCTCCTATCTGGTAAGGATCCCGCACCGCGCAGCAGAATGGAAAAACTGGTAAAAGCCAACCTCCGGGAAGATCTGATTCCAGAGAAATGCAGAAACACGCAATGCAGTACTGAGTCTGCCATTTCCCTTGTTGTTGTTGTGGTCTTCAGTCCAGAGACTGGTTTGATGCAGCTCTCCATGCTACTCTGTCCTGTGCAAGCTTCTTTATCTCCCAGTACCTACTGCAACCTACATCCTTCTGAATCTGCTTATAAGATATATTAAGGAAAGGCAAACTTACGTTAACAGTATTTGTAGACTTGGAAGAACCTTATGGCAATGCAGACTGGAATTCACCCTTTGAAATTCTGAAAGTAGGATTGGTTGGACAGAAGATAATGATGAATCCAGGTGTCTGAGTGCCTCTCTTACTACTGCTCGGTCTTCACGTTTCGTGGTCTGTCCAGGTCGGCCGATTCCTTCTTGACGCTGTGTTCGGCCATGGTTCGGCTGTTCCTGCCACTATTGTCGAGTAGTGGCATCGTTCCTATTCAAACGTCGAGCGATTCGCCTATTACTGCAGGAGGGTTCTTTGAGCCCAACTACAAGTCCTCTCTTAAATGCTGAAATCTGCGTATTTGTTCACGCGCATGTCTGCCAGGCGAATGAAATTCGCAAAGACTTTATGCCCTGGTATCGACATATCCCCTGTTTACTATCCTTGCCGGATGCGCGGCGAAATTGCTCTGTAGCATCACACATTCATTCATCGGCCGCCAAAGTTTACAATTTTACATTTTCTGTCGATATCTGTATCAGTATCAATTTGGAACTGATTTGCATAACCTCCTTCGTGGTGCGTCGTCTTATTCTTCTGTTTTAGAGTCCTTAGCCGCAACGGCACGGACATTTAGAAACACCAACCGTCGCCCTTGAATTACGTACGTCTTTTTACAACATTAAAGACTTAATCTATGGTATTTTCTTTGTGGGTCCAACATTCTTTTCAGCTCCATGTTTTGCCAAATATTTCAATAATCTTGTTTGTAATGAGCTCCCGCTGACGGCTGTTGTTCTTAATTAGTTTCGGAAATATTTCTTGATGGTCGTACCTCTTGTTCCACTTTCTTACTAGGCTAACTAATTTACTTAAAAGGTGATTGTAAGAAATTAAAAATTTCCCTTACAGGTAATATAGCTCGCAAATTTTATTTGCCTTTACACCAGGTTTATATTAGACATATCTTCTGTTTTGCATGATGGTTCATTTCCTTGTGCACCGTATCGATCTGAATGTGTTACTTTTGTATGTACATTATGGCTCGAAGTCCCTTTCATAAATTTAAGTACTGATGCATCCAGAAAATTGAGCAGCCCATTGTTCTCTCTTTTTTCTCTCTCTCTCCATTTTATTGAGATACACATTGCCTGAATATTTTATTTATTTATTTATTTGGAGTAAGACTATATCACCAAAGAGTTTTACAGTTGTCTCAAATTACAAGCTAATATCCAGGTCACCAATGCAGTCTGTTCATCCCTCCGTCACCACCAGGAGCTCTGTTGGATCACCAGGGAAAGCTCTCGCAGGACATTCGTGAATGACATGGTCTGCTTTTCAGGGCCACAGTCACAACGTGGAGAAGTGGAAGTGTCTTCCACTAGTATAAGGAGTTGTCACACCTTCCAGTGTTGGTTTTTATTCGGTTAAGGGACGACCAGATCTTGTGGGCAATTCAAAGCCAGATGGTTTGGTCGATAAGCACGGCAGTTTTAGCTGTTCCGTAGCAGCATTAATCTGTCATCTGTCTCTCCAGCACGCATTAATACAGAAGCCGTTTTCAAGTAACGTTCTTGCCGTTTCCAGGGGACGATGACGAAGGTGAAACCTTTCTTTGCTAATGGTTGAAAAGTTGCGTGATCAGGGAGGTGAATTTCTACAGCTTTTTGTACTCCTGTACAAGTGCACTTTCCCGCCACAGAGATAAAGGTGGTATTTAACTAAGGTGATAGAATGCAGATGTAGGTTTTATTGTACCAGTTGTAAGATATGATCAGATGTCAATGTCACTTCGTGCACGTACGCAACATCAGCGGGTGTGTAAATGATTATAGTTGCAATTCTCTGTAACGGAACGGCCACCAGAGCGGATTACTGTTGTCTTAGCGTTGTTACAAGGTTTAGTAGGGATACAAGAGGCAGGAACAGTGTCAGATGTTGAGCGATCACTGTAAAGAAAATGGAGATGCTACGTAGTCGTGTGAGGTAGCACTATCAGCGCCTGACAGAGACTGAAAGTGGCCTTATTGTGAGACTCCATTTGGCCGGATGGTCGAATTCAGATTTTTGGAGCATTCGGACGTGACAGTGGCTCCTTGTTGGACTCCATGGAAACGTAAGGGCAGGTATTCTCATCACAAAGGTTCCAGTCGACCATATCTGATCGTCGCAAGGAAGAATCGCCGTATTTTTTTATGAAATCATGCCGTAACCCCTTTACGTCTGCATCTGCAGCCGCGCAGACTGGCTGCCCGGTTTGAAGCGCCATATCACGGATTGCGCGGCCTCTCCCGCCGAGTTTCGAGTCCTCCCTCGGGCATGGTTGTGTGTGTTGTTCTTAGCATAAGGTAGTTTAAGTTAGCTTAAATAGTGTGTAAGTCTAGGGACCGATGACCTCAGCAGTTTGGTTCCTTAGGAATTCACACAGATTTGAATATTTTTTTGAACATCTGCCATCCGATACCGAGTAATGGACTCCCTGCAACATTCTGTGCCACCCACACCATTGGTCGGAGACTACCAGCAGTCGGACTGTGAAACTGTAGTTCCATGCGCAAGCTACCATTGGCACCAGAAGAAAAACATCCTTTTGGAGTGGGGCCGCGACCGGAGAACATGGACTGCTGAAGAATAGCATCGCAATGTGTTCAGCAACGAATCACGTTTCTCCGCTGCCTTAGATGACCATCGTCGGAGAGTGCAGGTTTGCTCTGGCACGAGCTCTCGTTCTTCCAATTCTCTTCTCTGAAGAGACACAGCGGGTGTTACTCCTGGCGTCACGGTGTGAGGGAGCCACTGTGTTTGGGTTCAGGTCAGCCGCTGGTAGTGATTCAGGGAACCCTGACGGCAAACAGTGTGAGAACATCCTGCATCCTCATGTGTTATCTCTTCTCTGACAATATATTGTCGCCATTTTTCAATAGGACAGTTCTCATTCACACATGGCAAATATCTCTATGTACTGTCTGTGTGATGTATGGTAATGGTGTTGAGGTAATGCTAGTGGCCTGCAAGATCCCCATCTTGTAATATTTCTGGTTTATTCAGTCATCATATTAGGCTCCAGGAAGCTATTCCCAGGGCAGTGGAGATGCAAGAAGCATAGAGACGACGCAATGTGGGATGAGGTACCGGTGACAGATGTTAGATTGGGTACCATTCCCGTGAGAAAGACCGCCTGCATGATGCTGCTGCTCTGTGATTGGCTGCTGTGTTCGGCGGTAGAGCGCCAAAACGTTAAACTTTAGTTGCTATTATTAATTAAACCCGTCATCCAAATTACTTCATTTTTTAAAATAAACATGTCTCAACAGCCAGCTATCAATCAATCATTTCAAAATTATTAAAATCAAAGTATTACTACAACAAAAGACTGACGATATTACTGCCGATGCACTTCGGTGGCGTTCGGGTCACGCCTTGCTGGCTTGGCGCGCGAAGTGTCTCGGGCAGTCCGGCTCTCCAGTTCTGACCGTTCCAGTAGACAGACATGTTGTCTGTTATAGCAGTATTTGTTTCATGCAATTTTATTTACTACAGTTCCGATCGTCGCTAGGTACAGACATGTTGTCTGTAATAGTAGTATTTGATTCATGTAATTTTATTCTCCAGTTCTGACAGTTCCAGTAGACAGACATGTTGTCTGTGGCAGGATGTATTTCATGTTATTTTAGCCAGATGTAATGAGTGTGGAAAGATATGTTCAATACGTTGTGATCAAGAACCGTTTCTCGTGTCTATATCAATAAAAACACGAGTGGCATTCCAAATGAGTTATAGTTTATTCGTAGCAGCAGTTCCTTGCGAAGTTAATTTCAGCCTGAAGATAAAGAATCCACGACCTGCGTGCTGTTTTCTGCGCTGGGGACATCATCATGATGAAGACAGCAGGTTAGTGAAGTGTACAAGAACTTATGTATTCCACACAGTGCAGTGGAAACAACTAGGCACCTCACGTGTACTGCATGCACAGTACAAATGTGCTCAGTGACACATCATCTGCAGTAATGCAGAGGAGGTAAAGAAGGATGAATGTATTAAAACTATCTCACTTTAATTCCTTTTTCTTGCCGTAATCTCTGTCCACGATAGAACATGTGTGTACCAGCTGGGTCATCAAATCCGTTCAGTGCCAATATTAAGGATGCCAAGGACCAGTTACAACAGCTGTGTACCAGCATGGCTACGGAGAGAATACAACGGCTTTAGGACACTCTTCCCTATCGAATCAGTGCATTCATCCATGCCAGCTGCTGTTAAGCTTCATACTGATAACTGGGATTAACCCTGAAGTTCTTTGTAAATGTGGCTCGGCTGGGTAACACTGAAATAACATCACTCACCTTCTCAACCCGTGTTTCCTCTTACACCTCTTGGTGCTTTCCTTTTTTGTCAAGGAGTATACTAGAAAGACATTCAACCCATCTTATCCGTGGCTGGATACAGTGAAACTATCATCCAATTAGTGGTAAAGCTTAGATGGACTGCAGTTTACTAAAGTGTCTGTTATTCAAAGATGTCCATTTGAAGGTTGCATACAGCTGCATTAAGAGAGACGCCCATGAAAACCCAATTAATTTGTTCATGAAAGTTATAGTTGACATTAAGTAGGTTGTAGTAACACAATGTCTGAACAAAGGTACTATACGAGGGTTGTCCAGAAAGTAAGTTCCGATCGGTCGCGAAATGGAAACCACAGTGAAAACCAGAAACGTTTTATTTGTAACAGTTAGCTACACCTTCCACCTACTTCTCTAAATAGTCGCCGCTCCTGCTTCGAGTGTTGTCGTAGTGTTGTATCAGTTTTCCAATTTCCTCGTCATAGAAGGCAGCCGCCTGTGCTTTCGGCCAGTTATCTGCACTGGTCTGCAGCTTGTTGTCTGTGGAAAAATTTTGTCTTCATAGCCAGCGGTTCTTTTGAGCAGAGATGAGACTCAGGGGGAGCCAATTGCGGACTCTATTGTGGGTGGTCAAACACTTCTCGTCGGAAACACTGCAGGAGGGTCTTCATTGCCCATGCAGTGTGCGGCCGAGAATTGGCATGAGGAAGGAACTGATCGACAGTTGTGTTATGTGAGATGCAGGTGAAATCCCTAACCAGGCCCTCATACTTGGCGGCAGACGCCATTCCCTACGCATCTTTACGTGCTCACTGTTCACTCAAAACTGAAAAGAGCGACGCAACACTATCGACGAGCATACTACAGACACTGCCGAAAAATAAATAAATCGCCAGGTCCTGATGGGATTCCAATCCGGTTTTACAGAGAGTACTCTACTGCATTGGCTCCTTACTTAGCTTGCATTTATCGCGAATCTCTTGCCCAACGTAAAGTCCTGAGCGACTGGAAAAAGCGCAGGTGACGCCTGTATGTAAGAAGGGTAGAAGGACGGATCCTCAAAATTACAGACCAATATCCTTAACATCAGTTTATCGCAGGATTCTCGAACATATTCTCAGTTCGAATATAATGAATTTCCTTGAGACAGAGAAGTTGCTGTCCATGCATCAGCTTTAGAAAGCATCACTCCTGCGAAACGCAACTCGCCCTTTTTTCACATGATATCTTGCGAACCATGGATGAAGGGTATCAGACGGATGCCATATTCCTTGACTTCCGGAAAGCGTTTGACTCGGTGCCCCATTGCAGACTCGTAACTGAGGTACGAGCATATGGGATTGGTTCCCAAATATGTGAGTGGCTCGAAGACTTCTTAGGTAAAAGAACCCAGTACGTTGTCCTCGATGGTAAGTGTTCATCGGAGGTGAGGGTATCATCTGGAGTGCCCCAGGGTAGTGTGGTAGGTTCGCTGTTGTTTTCTATCTACATAAATGATCTTTTGGATAGGGTGGATAGCAATGTGCCGTTGTTTGCTGATGATACTGTGGTTCACGGGAAGGTGTCGTCGTTGAGTGACTGTAGGAGGATACAAGATGACTTGGACAGGATTTGTGATTGGTGTAAAGTATGGCAGCTAACTCTAAATATAGATAAATGTAAATTAATACAGATGAATAGGAAAAAGAATCCTGTAATGTTTGAATACTCCGTTAGAAGTGTAGCGTTCGACACAGTCACGTCGATTAAATATTTGGGCGTAACATTGCAGAGCGATATGAAGTGGGACAAGCATGTAATGGCAGTTGTGGGGAAGCCCGATAGTCGTCTTCGGTTCATTGGTAGAATTTTGGGAAGATGTGGTTCATCTGTAAAGGAGACCCTATCAGGTCCGATTGAGGGAGGACATAGAAGCAATTCAGAGGCGGGTTGCTAGATTTGTTACTGGTAGGTTTGATCATCACGCGAGTGTTACGGAAATGCTTCAGGAACTCGGGTGGGAGTCTCTAGAGTAAAGGAGGAGTTCTTTTCGTGAATCGGTACTGAGGAAATTTAGAGAACCAGCATTTGAGGCTGACTGCAGTACAATTTTACTGCTGCATATAGGCAGTCATTTTTCCCTCGCTCTGTTTGGAAGTGGAACAGGGAGAGAAGATGCTGGTTGTGGTACGAGGTACCCTCCGCCACGCACCGTATGGTGGATTGCGGAGTATGTGTGTAGATGTAGATGTAGATGTGGAACACATCTGTGCAAAGCTTTACCGGATTTTCCCAGTGGTTTCCATTTCGCGACCGATTGGAACTTACTTTCTGAACAATCCTCGTATTTGCCGAGAAATATCTTTTGACAGTTGCTGGTTTTCATCTCTGAATGTGGTCTTGGAGATGTGGACGAAACATTAGCGAATAACTTTGTGCATCGACCACGGAGTCTCAGTACTGAAGTCTCGATGCAGATTTGTCATTAATTTCGGAATAATTTCTTGTTTTATGGTAACTACTGTATTTTCTTCACAACACTTTCCTCCGCTTTAAGTAATTTTTGGGTGTATATAGGATGTAGTAGTGAAGCTGTCTGCAGGTAACGCTGTTGCGTCACAGAGCGGCTGAGTCGTGCTGTTTTACCCGGAGACGCGGGAGCTCTCGCCTGAGTCATTACCTGGGGGCCTATTGTGGCGGTGTGAATGGCCAGCACGTGCGGCGGCAACACGCCTCCGTGTATCATTTTTCACGCTGCGGTTGGCAGCAGCGATGACGGGGCGTACCCGCCGGCGTGGAGGAATCGATGCGAGCTCTTTTACCGTTACGCACAGGATGCCGTGTCGACACGGGAAAGGGAACGGCGGGAGGGGATCGAGAGGAAGGAGGTGTTCAGTGATATTAGGGGGAGCACGAGGTAGGCACGTCCCCTGCCGCCAAACACGGCTGCTATTGTCTGTGTCCGACCAATCATTTCTAAAGTTAATCGACCGGTAACTGCGGCGTGATGTGCAGACCAGGCACGTTATTATGACTGTCAGCTAACATCACGGAGAACCGCGCGCGTACATTGCCCACGCGTGTTGAGATACTGAGACCGGTCTGTTTTATGCGTGCTTACCTGTACATTGACTCGAGTACCTGTAGCAATGATATCGGTCGAGTTTCCGACCAGCTGCTAGAGAGAGCACAACAGAGAACTCAGTATGTGAGTCGATGGCGTGGATGGTTTAACAGATTTACAAATTAAACAAACTTTTTAATCTAGTATGGTAGTTCTTGGAAGTTGTGGCTGTTTTCATTACTGTCCGGTCACATATAAGCGTGTAGTGTATCACACTGGTTGGTCGTCCATAGAAGGAGACTCATCGTTACGGCCCGAATTTGAATGACAAGCCATATCTTTTCCTGAGCTTTGGGTTGATTTTACAACAATTTATGCAGGTATCTAGGTACTACAGTACAGAGAAATGTGTTTTTATTGCACATACTCAAATTTACACTCTTTTAAATAATAGGTCATATTTCATCTACATCCAAATGGATACTTTGCAAGTCACACTGAAGTGCCTAGCAGAGGTTCATCAAACCACCTGCACAGTAATTCTCTATTATTTCACTCTCGAACAGCGCACGGAAAAGCCGAACACCTACATCTTTACGGGCGAGATCTGATTTCCCATATTTTTTTATGATGATCGTCTCTACCTATGTAGGTCGGCGTCAACAAAATATTTTCGCATTCGGCGGAGAACGTTGGTGATTGAAATTCCTTGAGAATATCCCACCGCAACGAGAAACGCCTTTATTTAAACGATGCCCATCCGAAACCCTGTACTGTGTCCGTGACACTCTCTCCCTTATTTCTCGGTAATACAAAACGTGATGCTCTTCTTTGAACTTTCTCGATCTACTCGGTTAATCCTATCTGGTAAGGATTCCACATTGTGCAACGGTACTCCAAAAGAAGACGGACTAGCGTAGAGTAGGCAGTCTCTTCGGTAGATCTTATTTCGGCCAACTTTTGCCATAATAGGTCAAATTTCGAGCAACTTTGTCAAAAAATGCTTGTATTTGTTGTATCTTTAAGGACATAAGAATAGAAACATGAAAATGTTGCTGGCATTATGTTGTTTCAAGTGATAGTGTCACAAATAAATACCACAATTACAAAAAACCCTTATCTATCAGTACTTTAGAAGATAAGCAGCGTAACACACTTACGAATATCTCACGTAATACTTTGTTGTGCGGGGCCGACAATACGCTCTCGAAGCCAACGAGGGCGACTTCTGACGTAATAAAAATCGCACACGTACCCACACTGTTCAGTTGGAGTACAAACTTTGTCTGGTTCAACAGGCCGAAAGTATAGTGCTCTTACATATGAAGTTGCCAGGTTTTCTTCGTGATTTTAGAATGAAGTTCTTCAACACAGAAGTGGAACTATGTGAAGTTAAAATTTGTGCAGAAAAGCGCTTTAATGTGCAACAACATTCTAATATCGCCAAACACAGCAACTGTGTGAAGAGAAGTGCTGAAAATGACAGCAGACAAACTCTGTTATTTGAGTAGACCGTCCATCTTTAAGCGTGCAACCATACTTCAAGGACTTTTGTGCGTTTATGGTGTCTTGCAACATCCTATTTGAGAAGCTGTAGAACCCACATTTCAGACAGTTACAAAGGAATTCGCATTGAGAAATAATTACGGGGCCTATTCGAAACGTAAGGACCGATCGGTCGCAAAGTGGAAACCACTGTGGAAATCAAAAAATTTTTATTTGCAACAGTTAGCTACACCTTCCAGCTACGTCTCTACGTAGTTGCCGCTCCGATTTAGACATTTATCGTATCGTTGTACCAACTTTCCAATACCCTCGTCATAGCAGAAAGCCACCTGTGCTTCCTGCCAATTCTCTACGCTGGTCTACAGCTCGTTGTCTGTGCCAGAACGTTGTCTTCATAGCTAGCTGTTCGTGTGAATAGAGATGGAACTCATGGAGAGTCAATTACAGGCTCTGTTGTGAGCGATCGAACACTTCCTATCGAAAACTCTGCAGGGGCTTCTTCATTGCCCTTTCGGAGTGTGGCCAAGAATTGTCATGCAGAAGGAAATGCATGACAGTTGTGTTATGTGGGCTGCATGACATCAGGCGAAATCTCTCACCATTCTCTCGTCCCTGGCAGGAAACATTATTGTTCTAAGCATGTTTTCGTGCTCACTGTGCGCTCAGAACTGAAAATAGTGACGTGATGCGATCGACGGGCATATTAGAGACACTGCCCAACGTATCTGTGCAAAGCTTCATCGTATTTTCACTGTGGTTTCCATTTCCCACCCGATCTTACTTTTCGAATAGCCCTCGTATTTATCTGTGTGCTGCGAAGAGGTGGTCACCACAGTACGAATTACTATGTCTGACAGAAAGTCCTGGGTGTTCGTAGATGGCACCACCAGTGCAGGTCGACATTACGTTCCAAATGTTGTCGTTGGTAGTCTAAAAGTTTACAGGCCTGGAGAAACATTACTTATAACATGTGAATGTCTCGTGAGAGTAAACAACTCGACAAATGCCAGTTTGTTTGACAACTACAAAAAGCTGCTGTAGCCAGGTGGTGTAAACAGAGACTACGTTTTGCTGCTAGTAACAGATGGTCCTTCACACACCTACGTGAATGGTCTGCTATGGGTGCAGACATCCGAGGGAAAAGTACGTCTACTGCCCGTCCTCCGTCAGCCTGTTCTTGCACTGTGGGTTTCTTGGCTTAATGCTGCTAATTACTGCACCAAATACACCAAAATAAAGACAATCTTATGTTAGCTTGACAGCGGTGAATCAAGTGCTTCTAAAACAGTGAAAGAGATCTTCAACAATACTCTGTCTGGCAATGTGGCATAGACAAACGCCAACTTTTTAGTGGTATCAAAAACCATCAGACACTAGAAAGTTACTGGTACTCAACTGTGTTGACACCCTGTATATTGTACAAGTGCAGAGTGACTTGTGTCGGGCTCGTGGTCATGTTGCAGCCAAAGTGAACAGAAAATTGCAAAGTGTTCTCCAGTGTATTCCTGGATATTGCACAATGTGCCAAATCAGTAACAGCCTTTCTGGGAATGCCTCAACATTTGAAGACGACGAGTCGGCCGCTGTGGCCGAGCGGTTCTAGGCGCTTCAGTCCGGAACCGTGCTGCTGCGACGGTCGCACGTTCGAATCCTGCCTCTTGCACGGATGTGTGTGATGTCCTTAGGTTAGTTAGGTTTAAGTAGTTGTAAGTGTAGAGGACTGATGACCTCAGATGTTAAGTTCCATAGTGCTCAGAGCCATTGGAACCATTTTGAAGAAGGCGAGTGAAAGCCGGCCTGCAGTGACCTCGTCGCCTTCAAATACGCTCCTGTGGCGTCCTGTGATGTGGAGAGGAGCTTTCCCAGGTACAAAACTATCCTCAGAGACAACTGTAGATCTTTGAAAATGGGAAACCAAAGAATGCACCTTGTGATCCAGTGCAACTCTGCAGGAAATGAAGGCTGAAAGGACGTGTTAACTAATTTGTTATGCCCTAAACAAATGGTGTGCAGTAGTAAAAACATGTTTTTATTGTTTGGATAGGTGCTATTTTCACTGGACTTCGTGTTTTTTTCTTCAGACACATACAGACGTTTCAAAACTAAGTGGTAGTTGGTATCAAATGCTGCTATAAGTAAGTACTATACCTACAGTTTGTACAGAAGTGAATTTTGTATTCGCCCGGGTTCGATTCCCGGCGGGGTCAGGGATTTTCTCTGCCTCGTGTTGACTGGGTGTTGTGTGCTGTCCTTAGGTTAGTTAGGCTTAAGTAGTTCTAAGTTCTAGGGGACTGCTGACCATAGATGTTAAGTCCCATAGTGCTCAGAGCCAATTTTGTATTAACTGGTAAACAACAAAAATTGACAAAAATTGTAATTAAACTTACATAAAGTCATATATTATTTTTCAAAGACGTATTTATGTAAGTTTTAGTTCATAAATGTTTGTATATTTCGCTGTTTTCAGGTCATTAAAATCCGGGCCGCATTCGCCATTTAGGAAAAAAAAGAGGAAGATTATGATATGTTTCGTGTACAATGAAATGATTTTAACCACATTTCTTGGGTGGACCTAACATCCTAAAATATTTCCGAGAGGAAGTGAGAAGGTACTATCAATTTTTGATAAGATGAACGACGAAAAACACTGAGAGTTTGAAAGAAACAAAACAAACTTCACAGGTAGACATTACGTTCCATCAACAACAATAGGTGAGGTCTCAGTAAATAACAACAGAGACAAAGTGCACTAAGTGGCTGAAATCTATGCCGTACAGTCTTAGCACAAATGCCTCCCCGACACCCCACATAGAAGTCGACAGCGATCTGACTCGTTTGATCGTTGTGGAGCGGCGGAGGTGGCGTTATGTGCACCGCTTGTCGTCGTGAGGCGGTTTATGCCTGTGGGAACACTGTCTCTGCGATAATGAAGATACTGCCTAGACATACTTCATCCTGGGAACACTATCTCTTGTGTAAGCTCTCATCGCCGGTTTAAATGGCTCAAATGGATCTGAGCACTGTGGGACTTAACATCTGAGGTCATCAGTCCCCTAGAACTTAGAACTACTTAAACCTAACTAACCTAAGGACATCACACACATCCATGACCGAGGCAGGATTCGAACCTGCGACCGTAGCGGTCGCGCGGTTCCAGACTGAAGCTCCTAGGACCGCTCGGCCACAACGGCCGGCTTAGCAATAACAGAACCAGTACATGTATTCCACTATCTGAGGTATCAGGAAGGTTCGTTTCCAGTACAGGGACCCTTACATCAAACTGATGCATTTGTCTTTCTCCATCATCCTAGAACGTATGTAACGTCATCACGGACTCACCCCCTTTATACATACATTTACAGGCGCTAACGCCTACAAGTTTGACACTTTGCGCCCGCGGCGCATGCTGAAAAATTAGTAGTTCCAGTTTCTGCCACCTGGTGAAAATATGGGCGCAGGAAAAGGGGAGGAACGATCAAACAAATGCTAATGGTGGTTCTGGCACGTTTATTAGGGCATGATCACAAGTTACAACACGTGTTCAGTGTGGTCTCCCTATCCAGCAACATGTTGCATCTGTAACACGGCATGGTCGAAAGTTGCTCGTAGCATATCCAGTGTAATCAGAGTAATATGTCGTCGTATGCTATCCTTCAGATCAGAAAGAATCAGGAAACATCATTGATAAACACGATCTTTCAAATATCCCCACAAACGAAAAGTCATATGGAATTTGGACGGTGGATCTTGAAATTGCCTAGAGGTGGTGAGGCCGTTACCGAAAGTTCCTCGAAGTACATCTTTCAGCTGGCAAGCACATGTGGTGTCGCCTCATCTTGCATGAAAACAGTGGTGTGGACACAGTTGTGTTCTTGCAAAACTGGAATCATGTGTTGTACAAGGAGGTCCTTATAACGTTCAGATGTCACGTTTCTGTACATCTAATATGCCCGCGAGGTGTCATTTCGTCGAAGAAAAACGGACCGAGAATGAAGGAGCTTGTGAAACCTTAGCACACAGTCACATAAGCTGACTTCTGTGGTGTTCCTGCACAACAAGTGGCGGAGCAGCAACACATATGCGACAGTTCTGTGCATTCATGGCACCATGCAGAGCAAAATATGCCTTATCCGTCCAAAAGATGTTCTGCGGCCACATGTCATCCATTCCCATGCGTGCCAAAAGACAAAGGGCAACGTCGCGGCGTTGTAGTTCTGAATTTTGTAGGGATGCCAGTGTAAAATGTGCCGCAAAATCTTTTGAGTAGTTGACCAGGGGAGAGATAATTCCGGAGGAAGAACTCTAGCACTGGCTGCAGAACTTGAGGCATATGCTGCGTGGTCGACCATAGTTACACTTTCATCAACAACTGTCATGGGAACTGGCCACCTCCTTCTCTGTGCTGCACCATCTAACTCACCCATTTCTTCAAATTTTTTGATACATTCTGTAGCCCATTTGTTGACATCAGGCGTCTTTGCACCCGTTTCTGTCTGCGATATTCCCACAATGCAGTGCTACTATTGCTGCCGTTCTGATAAAACAACTTTACTATTCGTGCTCGATGTTTCTCCTCAACACCACTGCACATCGTATGGAAAACGTCAGCCTTTTTAACCCCTTTACACCAACAGCCACCTCACAAAAGATATTAATACGTACCGCGAAGCGGCAAACAGGATAATCATGTCAAAAGAGGAAACATTTCACATTGGCTGCTTATAATGCCACATTTTCATCTGCTGGTCGAAAGCGGTCGAAAGCAAGACTCTGAAGACTATTTCAGCACTAGGCGCTTCACCAGATGAGTGAGAAATACAGAATATGGAGACAGCAGCTGAATGGACAGTAACCGAAGTAAAGAGAAGTGTATAAATGGCTCGCAGTTGGTTGGGTTGTTTGGGGGAAGAGTCCAAACTGCGAGGTCATCGGTCTCATCGGATTAGGGAAGGACGGGGAAGGAAGTCAGCCGTGCCCTTTCCAAGGAACCATCCCGGCATTTGCCTGGAGCGATTTAGGGAAATCACGGAAAACCTAAATCAGGATGGCCGGACGCGGGATTGAACCGTCGTTCTCCCGAATGCGAGTCCAGTGTGCTAAACACTGCGTCACCTCGCTCGGTGGCTCGCAGTACTTTTGATAAACTAAATAAGCTATCACGTTTAAAATTGATAGAAAATGGTACCTAGCTTTCCGTCTTGTTTCTTACTACTCCCTGAGGAGACAGAGAGAGATTGTGTAAAGTTAAAACGAATGAGCAGGTCACTCAGACCTCAGAACGAGAGGAACCCACCTGTTGTGAAGACTCACAACATACGGCATGAAACTAAAGCCATCTGATGATAAATACTGCAGATGTCGATAATGTGGAAATCGACTGTAACTTTCGGTTCCTGTTCGCTGCTGCAAGTTAACTTTAACCTCTCTTTTTCAGATGTGTATACCCTGTGTGCTACGCGTTTTAGAACAGTTTCCATAGCCATATCGCTGAGAAGAAGGAAGAAGATGACAGAATGTAGTGTGATGCTGTTACATACCTCAGCTGTGCTCGCGATGTTAGGTTCCGTGTCTGTTTGACTTCCTATAATTACACTACATTGTATCCGCTCCTGCAGCGGACGTTGCTAATGCACATTTGCGTGATGACGCTTTTCTGGGACGTACGCGTGTGGTAGAACAGATGTTAACTCTCAGCATTTAGCCACGAAGGGGAGAACAGGTGGTGCCTTACGTTACCGATTGTCAAACTATGCGTCAGTGCTTTGGATTAATCTTGGAAAGGATAACATTAGTTGTTGTTCCACCTACATTGCTTAAAATAAAATGGCTCCAAGCACTATGGGACTTAACATCGGAGGTCATCAGTCCCCTAGAACTTAGAACTACACTCCTGGAAATTGAAATAAGAACACCGTGAATTCATTGTCCCAGGAAGGGGAAACTTTATTGACACATTCCTGGGGTCAGATACATCACATGATCACACTGACAGAACCACAGGCACATAGACACAGGCAACAGAGCATGCACAATGTCGGCACTAGTACAGTGTATATCCACCTTTCGCAGCAATGCAGGCTGCTATTCTCCCATGGAGACGATCGTAGAGATGCTGGATGTAGTCCTGTGGAACGGCTTGCCATGCCATTTCCACCTGGCGCCTCAGTTGGACCAGCGTTCGTGCTGGACGTGCAGACCGCGTGAGACGACGCTTCATCCAGTCCCAAACATGCTCAATGGGGGACAGATCCGGAGATCTTGCTGGCCAGGGTAGTTGACTTACACCTTCTAGAGCACGTTGGGTGGCACAGGATACATGCGGACGTGCATTGTCCTGTTGGAACAGCAAGTTCCCTTGCCGGTCTAGGAATGGTAGAACGATGGGTTCGATGACGGTTTGGATGTACCGTGCACTATTCAGTGTCCCCTCGACGATCACCAGTGGTGTACGGCCAGTGTAGGAGATCGCTCCCCACACCATGATACCGGGTGTTGGCCCTGTGTGCCTCGGTCGTATGCAGTCCTGATTGTGGCGCTCACCTGCACGGCGCCAAACACGCATACGACCATCATTGGCACCAAGGCAGAAGCGACTCTCATCGCTGAAGACGACACGTCTCCATTCGTCCCTCCATTCACGCCTGTCGCGTCACCACTGGAGGCGGGCTGCACGATGTTGGGGCGTGAGCGGAAGACGCCCTAACGGTGTGCGGGACCGTAGCCCAGCTTCATGGAGACGGTTGCGAATGGTCCTCGCCGATACCCCAGGAGCAACAGTGTCCCTAATTTGCTGGGAAGTGGCGGTGCGGTCCCCTACGGCACTGCGTAGGATCCTACGGTCTTGGCGTGCATCCGTGCGTCGCTGCGGTCCGGTCCCAGGTCGACGGGCACGTGCACCTTCCGCCGACCACTGGCGACAACATCGATGTACTGTGGAGACCTCACGCCCCACGTGTTGAGCAATTCGGCGGTACGTCCACCCGGCCTCCCGCATGCCCACTATACGCCCTCGCTCAAAGTCCGTCAACTGCACATACGGTTCACGTCCACGCTGTCGCGGCATGCTACCAGTGTTAAAGACTGCGATGGAGCTCCGTATACCACGGCAAACTGGCTGACACTGACGGCGGCGGTGCACAAATGCTGCGCAGCTAGCGCCATTCGACGGCCAACACAGCGGTTCCTGGTGTGTCTGCTGTGCCGTGCGTGTGATCATTGCTTGTACAGCCCTCTCGCAGTGTCCGGAGCAAGTATGGTGGGTCTGACACACCGGTGTCAATGTGTTCTTTTTTCCATTTCCAGGAGTGTACTTAAACCTGACTAACCAAAGGACATCACACACATCCATGCCCGAGGCAGGATTCGAACCTGCGACCATAGCAGCAGCGCGGTTCCGGACTGAAGCACCTAGCACCACTCGGCCACAGCGGCCGGCCATTGCTTGAAGTCTACTATTTTTTTCACTACCAGCTACTTACGACCTTGTGGCCAATTTCACTTAACACCGAAACAGTTCCAATGACCACCTAGTGCAAAACACATAATTCTAGCAACACCTGAAGCGCCCACAATTGTGTCATCATTAAAATAAGTAAAACTTGTGGCAGTACTTACGCATATTACGTGCATGCGTCATTTTCTAACATTCATACAATAACGGATAAAATGCTTTAGGATGGTTATTTTCAGTGACGATTCAATACTGTGCTGTGTGTACAGGGCTACTACAAATGATTCATTCGTTTTCAGAGTCCTGTATTTTCAAGAGTGTTACAGGTGCAAATGTGGCTGATGCATGAGTAGAGCTGTAAACTCACCGTGTTTGCATTGTTCCAAGCAGCTGACGTTAAGAGTGCAGAGCCTTATAAAAATGGCGACAAAGCAAGAAAAGAGTTTTTGTGTGTTGCAATATGCGAGATGTTTCTCTGTTACAGCAGTGCATCGTGTATTCAGAAGGAATTGTGGAAAAGAACCACATTGTAAACAGAGCACTGTGTGTTGGTATCGTTAATTTAGGGGTACTGGTTGTCTCTAAACAGAAAATTACCGGTCGACCAATTGTACCTGATGGAACCGTGTAAAGGATGAGCGAAAGTTTTGTACGAAGTACAAAAAATTGAACGATTCGCGCTAGTCACGAATTGGAATACTGCACTAAACTGCGTGGAAGATTTTCACTCGGCGGCAAAATTTTGAACTGTACCGTCTACAGATCGTGCAACACTTAAATTCGGAGGGTAATAGCCGGAATCTTTAATTTTGCGTCACAATGCGTTAAGCCCTTGAGGATGATCATTTCGTCTCCAGGCTGTGATTCAACGACGAAGCAACCTTTCCATTTATGTGGAAAGCTTAAACGCCGCAGTGAGAGAGCGTGCGGTGCTGTAAATCATCATGAAATCGTGGCGACTGAAAGAAGTTCTCCAAAGGTTAATGTTTTCTGTGCGTCGTCACAGACTAAGCTGCATGAGCGTTCGAGAGAACTGTGAAGGTACTTCTTACTTAGAATGTTGCAGTTGTGGCTGTTTCCACAACCTACTGAGGATACCGCGGATTTCATCTTCCGCCAAGATGCAGCACTACCGCATTCAAACATCGATGTTCGTCGCTACCTAAACGACGAACTTACGCATCGCTGGACTGGGCCTAGAGGTGAAGATGTCGTGGCTCTGTTCCCCTGGCACCCCAGATCGCCTGGCCTAGGCCCCTATGACTTTTTCTTCGCGGTTACATTACGGATCGGGTTTACGTACGCTCGCTGTCGAGAACACTGGGACAGCTCGGACAGCGCATCAATGCTACTGTGACGACCATTGACAGGATGTTGATGCACAAGATATAACACGAACCTGACTAACAGGAATGGCTAGAGGACATATATCACCAGCGGAAAGATTTATACATCCTACGGGAAAATTAGAGGCCTTTGGGGAAAACAGAACCACCTGAATGAATATCAAGAGCCCAGATGAAAAACAAGTCCTAAGCGAAGAAGGGAAAGATGGAAGGAGTACGTAGGTGGCCTATACAAGGGAGATGTACTTGAGGGCAGTTTTATGGAAATGGAAGAGGGCGTAGATGTAGATGAAATGAGAGATATGATACTACGTGAAGGACTTGACAGAGCACTGAAAGACCTGAGTCGAAACAAGGCCCTGGCAGTAGACAACATTCCATTAGAACTAGTGATAGCCTTGGGAGAGCCAGCCATGGCAAAACTCTTGCAGCTCGATAGCAACATGTTTGAAACGGACGAACTGCTGTCACATTTCAAAAAGAATACAATAATTCCGATTCCAGAAAAAGCAGGTGATGACAGTTGTGAATATTACCGAACTATTTGTTCAATAAGTCATGGCTGCAAAATTCTAACGCGAATTCTTCACAGAAGAATGGAAAAATGGTAGAAGCTGACTTTGGGGAAGACCAGTTTCGGTTACGGAGAAATGTAGAAACCGGAGAAATGTAGAAACACGCGAAGCGATGCTGACCCTACAACTTCTCATAGAAGATAGGTTAAGGAAAGGCAAACACACGTTTATAACATTTGTAGACTTGGAGAAAGTTTTTAACAATGTTGACTGGAGTAGTCTCCTTGAAACTCTGAGGGAGCGAAAGGCTATTTACAACTTGTACAAAAACAAGACGCAGTTATAAGAATCGAGGAGTATGAAAGGGAAGTAGTGGTTTAGAAGATAGTGAGACAGGGTTGTAGCCTATCCGAATGTCATTCAATCTGTACACTGAACAACCAGTAAGGGAAAACAAAAGAACTTTGAGGTTTGTTGATGACACTGTAATTCTATCAGAGTCAGCAAATGATTTGGAAGAGCAGTTAAAAGGACAGAGTCTTGGAAGGAGGAGATAAGATGAGCATCGAAAAAAGCAAAACGAGGGTAATGGAATGTTGTCGAATTAAATCAAGTGATACTAAGGGAATCAGATTAGGAAACGAGACACTTAAAGTAGTAGATGAGTTTTGCTATTTGGGCAGAAAAATAGCTGATGATGGCCGAAGTAGATACGATATAAAATGTAGACTGTCAATGGCAAGAAAAACGTTTCTGAAGAAGAGAAATTTGTTAACATCGAATGTAGATTTAAGTCTTAGGAAATATTTTCTGAAAGTATTTGTATGGAAGTGAAACGAGGACAATAAACAATTTGGACAAGAAGAGATTAGAAGCATTTGGAATGTGGTGCTACAGGAGAATGCTGAAGATTATATGGGTAGATCACGTGACTGATGAATTACTGAATATAGTATTGAGGAAGAAAGAAATTTGTTGCGCAGGATATATTCTGAGACATCAAGGGATGACCAATTTCTTACAGGAGGGAATAGTGGGGGGGGGGGGGGGGAAGGGGAGGGGAATCGTAGAGGGAGACCAAGAGGTGAATACAGCAAGGAGGGTTAGATGTATGTAGCTTGCAGTAGTTACTTACAGATAAGGAGGCTTTGCACAGGATAGAGTAGCACTGCATGAAATCAGTCTTCGGACTGAAGAACACAACAACAAACGATAACGTTGTATGCTTTGTATATATCGCTTGAAAACGCCGCCAAACCTTAACTAGCTAGTGAGAGAAGATAATAGACTAACTTACTCAAGAACAAATCAGCCTACGTGCGAGAAGAAATGGTGTATCTCATGCACGGGGTTTTGAGGTTGTGAAACCCAATAGGAATCATCATCATCATCATCATCATTTAAGACTGATTATCCCTTTCAGCGTTCAGTCTGGAGCATATTCCCCCTTATAAAATTCCTCTATGATCCCCTATTCAGTGCTAACATTGGTGCCTCTCCTGCAGTTAAGCCTATTACTTCAAAATCATTCTTAACCGAATCCAGGTACCTTCTCCTTGGTCTGCCCCGACTCCTCCTACCCTCTACTGCTGAACCCATGAGTCTCTTGGGTAACCTTGCTTCTCCCATGCGTGTAACATGACCCCACCATCTAAGCCTGTTCGCCCTGACTGCTACATCTAAAGAGTTCATTCCCGGTTTTTCTTTGATTTCCTCATTGTGGACACCCTCCTGCCATTGTTCCCATCTACTAGTACCTGCAATCATCCTAGCTACTTTCAAATCCGTAACCTCAACCTTGTTGATAAGGTAGCCTGAATCCACCCAGCTTTCGCTCCCATACAACAAAGTTGGTCGAAAGATTGAACAGTGCACAGATAACTTAGTCTTGGTACTGACTTCCTTCTTGCAGAAGAGAGTAGATCGTAGCTGAGCGCTCACTGCATTAGCATTGCTACACCTCGCTTCCAGTTCTTTCACTATGTTGCCATCCTGTGAGAATATGCATCCTAAGTACTTGAAACCGTTCACCTGTTCTAACTTTGTTCCTCCTATTTGGCACTCAATCCGTTTATATCTCTTTCCCACTGACATTACTTTCGTTTTGGAGATGCTAATCTTCATACTAAAGTCTTTACATTTCTGATCTAGCTCTGAAATATTACTTTGCAAACTTTCAATCGAATCTGCCATCACAACTAAGTCATCCGCACATGCAAGACTGCTTATTTTGTGTTCACATATCTTAATCTCACCCAGCCAGTCTATTGTTTTCAACAATATGATCCATAAATAATATGAACAACAGTGGAGACAGGTTGCAGCCTTGTCTTACCCCTGAAACTACTCTGAACCATGAACTCAATTTACCGTCAACTCTAACTGTTGCCTGACTATCCTTGTAAAGACCTTTAATTGCTTGCAAAAGTTTGTCTCCTATTCCATAATCTCGTAGAACAGACAATAACTTCTTCCTAGGAACCCGGTCATATGCCTTTTCTAGATCTATAAAGCATAGATACAATTCCCTGTTCCACTCATAACACTTCTCCATTATTTGCCGTAAGCTAAAGATCTGGTACTGACAACCTCTAAGAGGCCTAAACCCACATTGATTTTCATCCAGTTGGTCCTCAACTAATACTCGCACTTTCCTTTCAACAATACCTCAGAAGATTTTACCCACAACGCTGATTAAAGAGATACCTCTGTAGTTGTTACAATCTTTTCTGTTTCCATGTTTAAAGATTGGTGTGATTACTGCTTTCTGCTTTTGTCCAGTCTGATGGAACCTGTCCCGACTCCCAGGCCATTTCAATTATCCTGTGTAGCCATTTAAGACCTGACATTCCACTGTATTTGATGAGTTCCGACTTAATTTCATCCACTCCAGCTGCTTTATTGCACTGCAATCTATGGACCATTTTCTCCACTTCCTCAAATGTGATCCTATTTCTATCATCATTCCTATCCCATTCTACCTCGAAATCTGAAACATTACTCATCGTATTTTCACTTACATTGAGCAACTCTTCAAAATATTCCCTCCATCTGCCCAAGGAATCCACAGGATTCACCAGCAGTTTTCCTGACCTGTCCAAAATACTTGTCATTTCCTTCTTACCTCCCTTTCGAAGACTGCTAATTACACTCCAGAATGGTTTTCCAGCAAAGTCTCCAACCTGTTTCCAAAGTCTTCCCAAGATTTCTTCTTGGATGCTGCAATTATCTGTTTGGCTTTGTTTCTTTCTTCAACATAACTTTCTCTGTCTACCTGAGTTCTAGTATGTAGCCATTTTTGATACGCCTTCTTTTTCCTTTTACAGGCTGCCTTGACTGTGTCATTCCACCAAGCTGTTTGCTTCATCCTACCTTTACACACTACTGTTCCAAGACATTCTTTAGCCACTTCTAGTACTGTGTCCCTGTACCTTGTCCATTCCTTTTCCAATGACTGTAATTGACTACATTCAACTAACTGGTACCTTTCTGAGATCATTGTTATGTACTTGTGCCTGATTTCCTTATCCTGAAGTTTCTCCACTCTTATCCTCCTACATATGGACCTGACCTCGTGCACTTTCGGCCTCACAATCCCAATTTCACTGCAGATTAAATAATGATCAGTGTCATCAAAGAATCCCCTGAATACGCGTGTGTCCCTCACAGCCTCCCTGAATTCCTGATCTGTTATTATATAGTCAATGACAGATCTGGTTCCCCTGCCTTCCCAAGTATACCGGTGAATGTTCTTATGTTTAAAAAAGGAGTTTGTGATTACTAAGCCCATACTGGCACAGGAATCCAAGAGTTGTTTCCCGTTCCTGTTGGCCTCCATATCCTCTCCAAATTTACCCATAACCTTTTCATACCCTTCTGTTCGATTTCCAATCCTGGCATTAAAATCACCCATGAGCAGAACACTGTCCTTGTCCTCTACTCTAACAACTACATCACTGAGTGCCTCATAAAAACTATCCATCTTATCTTGATCCGTCCCTTCACAATGCGAATATACTGACACAATCCTAATTTTCTTGCTAGACACTGTCAAATCTATCCACATCAGTCGTTCGTTTACATACCTTATTGCAACTACGCTGGGTTCCATTTCTTTCCTGATGTGAAGCCCTACACCCCGTTGTGCTATTCCTGCTTTGACTCCCGACAGGTAGACCTTGTATTCTCCCACTTCCTCTTCTTTCTCACCCCTTACCCGAATGTCACTAACAGCTAAAACGTCCAGCCCCATCTTACTTGCAGCCTCTGCCAGCTCTAACTTCTTCCCAGAGTAGCCCCCATTGATATTAATAGCTCCCCATCTCATTACCATTTGTTTGCCTAGTCGTATCTTAGGAGTCCCTGGTTTGTCAGTTAGAGGTGGGACTCCGTCACCTCCAAAAGTCCGAGGCATTTTGCTCTGATTGTTGCCAGAATCATACTTAAAGTACCAGAGAAGCAGGTTGCTAGCCTTACTTGCCCCGAGTCCCATTGAGTTTTACCCCTAACGGTTGAGGGACTAACCGGTGGGTTTGGTAGTCTTTGCCGTATGAGCACAAAGGTGACCACGACTCAGAATATGTCCGAGATGCCCAGCCTTATTCCAAAGTAACTGGTATCCCGACCGTCGGGACCACTCACTTGGCCGCTCATACGTTGCCCGTGGTTCATGAACTAGGACATTACTACAGGAACCCACACCATGAACCAATAGGATAGGAAAAAAAAAATACTCATGGCACTGGATCAAATTCCAAACCTCTTCACACTGATTCACGGACTCTGGGAATGCCAATGGTTCAATACGACTCTTTTGGTCTATTTTACTATTCTTGCAGAGAGAAAAGATTGCTATCATATCCCTTCGAGCAATTAGATGACACCTACATCTGGTATCAAAGAGGGATCTGTCCAGCGACGTGATAGAAGAGAAAAAGGCAGTCGACATGAAATATATAGGTGATCCAGTATTAAAGTCAGGGCTGGAAAAAGCTATGGGGGTATACAGGGTGGCCCATCTCAAGTTTCGGATGAGATTATCTCGAAAACTATACATCGGGTAAAAATAGCGCGCACTTGTGAGTTATAACTAATTCTAATGAATTTCAGTTGACTTAGTTCAGAGACCATACCAAGATAAGACGCTGAAAACTTACAGAAGTGAAAACTACGTTCTGTAGATGTCTTCAAATGGGAAACCTACAGTTTTGTTTTACCAACTTTGACTTTTTTTAAAGAAAGTCGTGGCGCTAGTTATTTTTGTACCAAATGTTAAATTAAAGCACAGATAATAAGCTTCACTAATTCTTAAAAATTGTCGTGAATTACACTTATTCTCACACAAATGAGCAGTTTGTGATCCTATATTTATACACACAGCAGAGTCGAAAGAGAAGAGCAACAAATCAATAGTCATAACTCATATAAGCCCCTGTAGATAGATTCAACTTTCACGTATTATGATGCGACAGAATAACAAAGAATAATGCTGTGGAAAGAACCTCATACATCCTGATACAGTTTCAGTTCGACAACATTTCTGTCGTGCTTTGCCAACTCAATAGAGGCTTTCGTGCTTACCTACTTGGACTAGCTAACCTGGGAGAAACGACATCGTGGAGAATGGCTTGGGGGAAGCCTATGTGTCGTTATCAGAATATACATTCTCCTCTACCTTTTATTTTCACGTCCTCTGAGAGACAATTTTTACCGCACGTGCTTAATTTGGGGCCTTCCATGATACTTTCGCCCATTCCTCACCACCATAATTTGTCCACCTGTTTCTGATTAAATATGTGTTTCAGCTTTGCGACTTCCGGTAGATTTCGCATGTTGTGCAATGTTGTGAGAGCTCCCTACCTGGGCCGAAGCACAAAGCGTGGACAGGTGTTGTCTTGGCAGGGGGTATCGGGTGGCGGCCCCTGCTACGGACGAGAAGACAAGCTCAAAGCGACGGCTATGGCGGCAGCAGAGGCGCCCCTGGCCTACCAGCCGCTGGGGTGCGTCTGCGGATGATGCTGATATCACCTTGACTAGCTAAAGTATTTGTCGGGGTATTAATTGTGTATTAGGACTTACACGAAACACATTTTGCTTCATCTTCATTTATTGTCACGCATACAACACTAAACAAGTTTCTCCAATGAAAGTCAGCAAAACCACATCCTGTGGTGTTGCTGCACATGCTCTTCGAACGCGTTGCTCCACATCGTTTCGGAATGTGCGCTGTCTTTCATAAAATATATTTTTTAAATATTACAAGAAAAAATCAGGAGATGTTAGGTCTGGTGAATGTTGAGGCCACTGAATTGGTCCGCCACGCCCTATCCACCGACCAGGGTACCCTAAATTTAAAACGTTCCGCACATTTTTAGCAAATCCGAAGACATTCTGGTCGTAAGTCAAGTACACAAGCGGCAAGACGCAGTCAATACCTTCGCTGCGCAGTGCCGATGACCTTGTTACCGACGACTGTGCCGCTAAAGCGGAGTTATTGAACGCAGTTTCCCGAAATTCCTTCACCACGGAAGACGAATGGAATATTCCAGAATTTGAAACACGAACAGCTGCTAGCATGAGTTTCTTAGAAGTAGACACCTTAGGGGTTGCGAAGCAACTCAAATCGCTTGATACGAGCAAGTCTTCAGGTCCAGATTGTATACCGATTAGGTTCCTCTCAGATTACGCTGATACAATAGCTCCCTACTTAGCAATCATATACAACCGCTCGCTCACCGATAGATCTGTACCTACAGATTGGAAAATTGCGCAGGTCGCACCAGTGTTTAAGAAGGGTAGTAGGAGTAATCCATCGAACTACAGACGTATATCATTGACGTCGGTTAGCAGTAGGGTTTTGGAGCATATACTGTATTCAAACATTATGAATCACCTCGAAGGGAACGATCTATTGATAAGTAATCAGCATGGTTTCAGAAAACAAAGTTCTTGTGCAACACAGATAGCTCTTTATTCGCACGAGGTAATGGCCGCTATCGACAGGGGATCTCAAGTTGATTCCGTATTTCTAGATTTCCGGAAAGCTTTTGACACTGTTCCTCACAAGCGCCTTCTAATCAAGCTGCGGGCCTATGGGGTATCGTCTCAGTTGTGCGACTGGATTCGTGATTTCCTGTCAGGAAGGTCGCAGTTCGTAGTAATAGACGGCAAATCATCGAGTAAAACTGAAGTGATATCAGGTGTTCCCCAGGGAAGCGTCCTGGGACCTCTGCTGTTCCTGATCTATATAAATGACCTGGGTGACAATCTGAGCAGTTATCTTAGGTTGTTCGCAGATGATGCTGTAATTTACCGTCTAGTAGGGTCATCCGAAGACCAGTATCAATTGCAAAGCGATTTACAAAAGATTGCTGTATGGTGTGGCAGGTGGCAGTTGACGCTAAATAACGAAAAGTGTGAGGTGATCCACATGAGTTCCAAAAGAAATCCGTTGGAATTCGATTACTCGATAAATGGTACAATTCTCAAGGCTGTCAGTTCAACTAAGTACCTGGATGTTAAAATTACGAACAACTTGAGTTGGAAAGACCACATAGATAATATCGTGGGGAAGGCGAGCCAAAGGTTGCGTTTCATTGGCAGGTCACTTAGAAGATGCAACAAGTCCACTAAAGAGACAGCTTACACTACAATCGTTCGTCCTCTGTTAGAATATTGCTGCGCGGTGTGGGGTCCTTACCAGGTGGGATTGACGGAGGACATCGAAAGGGTGCAAAAAGTGGCAGCTCGTTTTGGATTATCACGTAATAGGGGAGAGAGTGTGGCAGATATCATACGCGAGTTGGGATGGAAGACATTAAAGCAAAGACGTTTTTCGTCGCGGCGAGATCTATTTACGAAATTTCAGTCACCAACTTTCTCTTCCGAATGCGAAAATATTTTGTTGAGCCCAACCTACATAGGTAGGAATGATCATCAAAATAAAATACGAGAAATCAGAGCTCGAACAGAAAGGTTTAGGTGTTCGTTTTTCCCGCGCGCTGTTCGGGAGTGGAATGGTAGAAAGATAGTATGATTGTGGTTCGATGAACCCTCTGCCAAGCACTTAAATGTGAATTGCGGAGTAATCATGTAGTTGTAGATGGGGAGCTGCTCTGTCCTGTTGGAACCACATTCGTTGCCTAGTTTCCAAATCAACATCTTCCATTAGCTCTAACAAATCATCACTGAGAAGTTGTAAATAAGATTCCCCAGTATCATTTCGCTCAAAAAATACGGTCCTATCAAGTAACCGTTTAAAATTCCACACCAGACCATTAACGACAATTTGTGTTGATTGTCAACGGGTCTGTGCCAGTGTAGATTGACAGGGGACCAATAATGACAATCATGATGATTTAATTCGCCATTGTTTTTGAATGTGGCTTCATCGGTGAACATAATGTATCTAAAAAAAAACATTGCCACCTCTTATAATTTCCAAGGCCCATTTGCAGAAATACACGCGTATTTGCATATCTTTAGGCGTTAATGCCTGTGTCAGTGTGATATGATACGCATGATATTTACGTGCCTCCAAAAGCGTCAAAACAGTTGATTTCGGTATCCCAGTTTGTCTCTGAATCGCACGACTACTAATTTCAGGATCCAGTTGAACACAGACGAGAACGGTATGGGTAACAGCGTCATTTACATTGTATTCGCGATGAGGAGGTGGACGGTGCACGTATCCATGTCGAGCTCGTTGAGTGCAATTTCGAATAATGTTTTCGCTTGGATGTCGTCTGTTTGGGAAACGATCCGTATACAATTGCGCAGCTGCAGCGTAATTGTTATGGCATTCACCTAAAATTAACATCATATCAACAATCTCTGTAGGAGGATAGTTATCCATGTGTCGCTAAAGAATAATTTACTTTCGTCAGTTGATGTTTACGGTTCACAATCTGAAAGTGAAGTGACGTCTGATCGCATTGCACCGACCTTTATACTGAGCCATAGTTCGCAGTTTGGCCACGGTAGCGCCACAATAGCGTGAGTAATATAATTGTGAAGAGTTCCCTAACGAAATCTTAATACCATTCCGTCTCCCTCCATCAAAAACTGTGTTGGGTAGGATACATTTTGTGAAAAAACTAGCTTAATTTGGCGTAATGAAAGAATTGGTGACATTTTGTACTAATTCGGTGTGTCTTTCTTGGATCATTCTACGTAAATCGGAGTTCTTCCCCAATTTTAATGTTTCTCGATTTCAGCGCCATCTGTCAATGGTTTGAAAATTGTTTGAGACAAAACTTGTTTACTTTTTTATTGAGAATACGAATCTACAATAAAAATTGGGGGTTTCCATTTAAGACTTAAAAGTTGCCCTCCACCCCACGCAAGGGGGCGGGGGCTGGGGGTCACATGTAGTATCATTTGATGTCCCCCTTTGAGATTATGAACTTGTCTTACCCACTATTTTTACCCGATGTATAGTTTTCGAGATAATCTCATCCGAAACTTCAGATGGACCACCCTGTAGATAATATTTCTTTGGAATTTCTAAACTCATTGAAGGAAGTAGCAACGACATCACTGTTAAAATTGGTTTCTAACATTTATGAGCTTGGAGATTCTATTCGACAGTAAGCCTGGACGTTTTGATTTTATGGCCCGTCACAGTTTCTGCAAAGTGTCTTCAAAGCGCTGCACACTGACCATGGTTCCACGCTCAAGGAACTCGATGAGCAGAGGGCCTCTGCAGTGGGTGAAGAGGGTCGTTATGACCGCACCGGAACTTGCATGAACAGCTCTGGATTTCTTTTGCATGTGGTATGTGGGATGTTTCAATTATTTTGTCGCTTGCCCTAAAACTGTCAGAATGCTGTCGGACTAGTTATCCTGTTCTACGCTTCAACTTCCTCCGCACAGCCCAGATCTTTCACCGTGTGATTTTCACATCTTTGAGGTGCTGTTGTGGATCCGTCAGCGGCCGACCGCGTTCTACGAAACAGTAATTGGTCATCTCGCCTCCCAGTGGGATAAATGTCTTAACGCGTCTGGTGACTGCTTTTGAATGGAACGATTCCATGGTCCCGTTGTGGCATGTGTTCGGTGTTTCACTTGGCTGTCCATACTATAAGATTCTCAGAAAAATATCGTCGATGCAATCTCGAAGACAGCAAGGACAGATAAGTACGAAGACTACTGTGCAGTCATCTTAATAGCTCATGCATCAGAATTGCTGATAAAAATTATATCGAGGAGGGTGGAAAAGAAAATTGGGGATCTGTTACATGACGATGAGTTTAGCTTTAAAAACGGACTAGGTGCTAGAGAGGCATATCTGATGTTGCACTTGATAATGGAAACAACACTTTAAAAAAATCTGGATAGCTGGGAACAGCATTCGAAAATGTAAAATAGTAAAACATCCTTGAAATTCTCAGGAAAATAGGAGTAAGCTTTAGCGAATGATGGTTAATATACAGTATAGTATACAAAAAACAAAGATAAGAATAGAAGATCAAGAACGAAGTGCTCGGTTTAAAAAGAATGTGAGACACGGATGCAGTCTTTCACCACTCCTGTATGAACTTCGAAGAAGCAATGACAGAAATAAAAGGAAGGTTCAAAATTGAATTAAAATTCGTGGTAAAAGAATACCACTGATAAGATTTGTTGATGACATTTTAGTCGTCAGAGAAAGTGAAGAAGGATTTCAGGACACGTTGAATGGAATAAACAATCTAATGAGTACAAAATAGGGAATGAGGATAAATCAGAGATGAAAGTAATCAGGAGTAGCAGAAATGAGATTAGCGAAAAACGCAAGATCAAAACTGGTGCCCAAGAAGTAATAGAAGTAAAGGCATTCTACTACCTTGTTGGAAGCTAAACAACGTGTGATGGACGAATCTCGGAGGACGTAAAAAGCAGACTAACACAGGCGAAGAGGGTACTCTGGAGCAAAAGAAGTTTGTTAATATCAAACAAAGACCTTTTTTTAGGAAGAAATTGTCAAGAAAGTACGTTTGGAGCACATTATTGTACTGAAGGGAGTAAACGACTTTGCGAAAACCGGGAAAGAACTCTTAAATCTTTCTGTGCGAGGTCGGATTTTTTTTCTTTTATTACAATGATAATTTCTACCTACGTAGATGGGTGTCAAAGAAATATTTTCCCATTCGAAAGAGAACTTTGGAGACTTAAATTTCATGAAAAGGTGTCGCAGCAATGAAAAACGCGTTTGTTTTATGATTGCCACCCCAACTCGCATATCATATCCCTGACTCTCTCTCTCTCCTGTTTCGAGGTAATACAAGACGGCCTGCCCTTCCCTGAACTTCTTCGTTGACCTTTGTCAGTCCTGTCCGTTGAGGGTCCCATATTGCATAGGAATGCTTTTGCAGTGGGCGGCGGTCTACGTGATCGTTCCAATTTAAGTTGTTCGTATTTGTGATTTCTAGGTGTTTACTTGCACTGACAGCCTTAAGCTTTGTGTAATTTAATGTGTAAGCGAAATGTAACTAATTTCTTTTAGTACACATGTGGATGACCTCACACTTTTTGTTATTTACGGTCAGTTACCAGTTTTTACACAACACAGATATCTTGTCTAAACCATTTTTCAATTGTTTTCTATATTCTGATGACTTTACTAGATGGTAAATGATAGCATCATCTGGAAACAATGTAAGATGGCTGCTCAGATTGTCTCCTAAGCCGTTTACGCAGATGAGGAACAACTGAGGGCGCCTTTACAAGACGGCAAATGATAGCGTAATCTGGAAACAATTTAAGAAGGCCGCTCAGATTGTCTCCTAAGCCGTTTATATAGATGAGGAACAGCACAGGGCGCCTAACTCTTACTTAGGGGAACACCAGATATCACTTCTGTTTCTCTCGATGACTTCTCGTCAATTACTACGATGAGATGTGCTTGCTTGTGTGTATGAATGGTGCGTGTCTCTCTTTTGCTGATGAAGACTATGGCCGATAGCTCTATGCAAGTCTCCTTTAACTGTACCTGTCTGCAGCTTAACGTGTCTTCTTTACGGTAAGTAGCAATCTATCATTTCCTAAGTTGTTGTTACTGTGTTTTATGTATAACGGCGGCGCTGTACACCGGCCGACATTTGTAACGTGTTGCCCTTGACTACGTGATGTAAGTTACCACTTTACAACCTGCTGAATCTGCGAAATTATTTTATTATGTGGTGGTATAACACCTTGTATTTCTTCAGTTCTGAGGATCCACTCATTGGTAGAGTGAAACATCTCAAAATAAAGAAAAGTTACTTGCGACTTGAGGCTGCTCTCTAATTTTAACTTGAGTTTGAATTGATGAGTAGTCACATAGACATGGATGTAGACGTAAACGCTTTGGTTCTCTTTTACTGACACAGCACTTTTGATTTTGACAAATCTAAATTGCTTCGTTCCATTGTTCGTTTAGTTTGACAATGAAAGAAACATATGATTCAAATAAATTAAATGTAATCGAAAGACACTTCACTGACCTGAGGATAATGCGAGAAGTCTTCAATACCCACAAACCAAAAGTCTAGGGCAAAATCTCTTATGAGTTTAGCCACGTATTAAGGTTATCAGCCGCACAAGAACGGGACAAGTGCGAATAGGACTCGAGCTCTGAGGGCTCCGTGCATTATGTGTATAGATAGTTCAGACATAGCTTTTGATGAGTGAGATGGGGGAATAAAATTTTGTGACATAAATGGCCACATCTTTTAGAAGCTTAAATTTTTTTGCACCGCCAAAGGACCAAAGACCTAAGTATTTGGCACAAATTTCAACTTCATACCTCTAGCCGTTACTGAGAAAAAGGGGTCTTAATAGACGGGCAACAAAGTGATCCTATAAGTATTCCGTTTTTACTGATTCAGGTATAGAAACATAAAAATCAGCATCGAGATATTTGTTGATGGTTTAGTGACCAAAACTGATCTTAGCAGGCCGGCCGCGGTGGCCGAGCGGTTCTATTTGCTTCAGTCCGAAACCACGCGGCTGCTGCGGTCGCAGGTTCGAATCCTGCCTCGGGCATGGATGTGTATGATGTCCTTAGGTTAGCTAGGTTTAAGTAGTTCTAAATCTAGGGGACTGATGACCTCAGATGTTAAATCCCATAGTGCTTAGAGCCATTCTTTTGATCTTAGAAAACAAAAAATCTGATTCCAAAAACTCCTACGTACTGGAAAATATAGGGATATTACACTATTCGATTACTTTGATATTAAAAAGATGAGTATTGTAAATACATATTGAAGTTGTTTAGAGGTAACTGGAATGGTCTGAATTCTTCAAGGCACCAGTGACTGGGAGAGAGAACAGATTAAATAAAGATACACGCAGATATACCGTCCAGAATCACTCCTTTCTGTGCCTAGCAGATTTCTAGAACATACTCTGCGTTGAATTATAATGACGTAGCTGTAATAAAACGATATTCATTGTGCAACAGACATGGTTTTCGTAGATACATACCATTCCAAATGCGACTCCCGTTCACGCTATAAGTGTCACAGATAGAGAGAGACGGTCGGTGATCACAGACCTGGTACAATTTCGACTGAGTGTCACACCGGCATCGGTGTAAGAAAATACGTTCATGTAAGTTATCCAGCTGGAAGTGCAACAGTGTTAAGTATTTCTTGGCCTACCCTAGCACGTTACCCTTGCCAGAAGGTCATCCAAAAACACAGAAGTAATTTCTGTTGTGTCCCAGGGAAGAATCATAGGGGAAATAAAGTTCGTATACTGAGTTGACGAAAGTGTTGGGCTGGAGGTATACACATACACAGATGGCAGTAGTACCATGTACACAAAGTATAAAAGGGCAGAGCATTGTCGAGGCTGCCATTTGTACCCAGGTGATTCACGTGAAAGGGTGTCCAATGAGATTATGGCAGCACTACGGCAGTTAATAGACTTTGAACTCGGAATGGTGGTTGGAGACAAACGCATGGGACGTTTCAATTCGGCACTCGTTAGGTAATTCGACATTCCGAGATCCGTAGTGTCAAGAGTGTGCCGAGAGTACCAAATTTCAGGCATTAGTTGCTACCACAGACAACGCACTGGCCGACGGCCTTCTCTCAACGACCGAGAGCAGAACCATTTGCGCAGCATAGTCATTGCTAATAGAAAAGCAACACGGCGTGAAATAACTACAGAAATCAATATGGGAAGTACGTTTTCGCTAGGACAGTGCTCCAAAATTGGCCGTTAGTGGGATACGGAAGCAGACGGCCGGCGCAAGTGCCTTTCCTAGCTGCACGGCATCGCCGGCTGCGCCTCTCCTGGGCTCGTCACCATATCGGTTGGACCCTAGACGACTGGGAAACCGTGGCTTGATCAGATGGGTCACGATTTCAATTGGCAAGGGTTCGAATTTGCCGCAGACCCCACGAAGCCATGGACCCAACCTATCAATAAAGCTCTGTGCAAGTTGGTGGTGGCTCCATAATGGTGTGATCTTTGTTTACTTGGAACTGACTGTTTCCTCTGATCAAACTGAACCGATCATTGACTGGAAATGGTTGTGTTCGGGTACTTGGAGACCATTTTCCGCTATTCATGGACTCCATGTTGCCAAACAACGATTGAATTTGTATGGATGAGAATGCGCTGTTTCACCTGGCCAAAATTGTTCGAGATTGGTTTGAACAACATTCTGGACTATTACGGTATATTGATAACATTTTCTTATGGACCGTCTGACCGTGTGGCGTTCTGGACAGTTCGAGAGAATGATTTGGCCATCTAGATCGCCAGACCCCATCGAACATTTATGGGACATAGTCGAGAGGTCAGTTTGTGCACACACTCCTGCACCAACAACACTTTTGTAGTTGTGGACGGCTATAGAGGAAGCATGGCTCAGTATTTCTGGAGGGCACTTCCAGCGACTTGATGAGTCCATGCCACGTAGAGCTACTGCACGACGCCGGGTAAAGCGAGGTTAGACACGGTATTAGGAGGAATCCCATGAATTTTGTTACCATGAATAGATGTGGAAGTTATGAACTGTGGAACAGAGTAGCCTAGGAATACGAGCAAGTAAATCTCAACAGGAACCAGCCACGCCGTATAGCTTTTGGGTTTTACAATAGTTGAGTAGATAAGGAAGTTATGAACTGCAGAACAGACTAGCCTAGGAATACAAGCAAGTAAATCTCAATAGGAACCAGCCACGCCATATAGCTTTTGGGTATTACATTAGTTGAGGAGATAAGGAGGTTATGAACTGCAGAACAGACTAGCCTAGGAATACAAGCAAGTAAATCTCAATAGGAACCAGCAACGCCGTATAGCTTTTGGGTATTACATTAGTTGAGGAGATAAGGAAGAACAGACTAGCCTAGGAATACAAGCAAGTAAATCTCAATAGGAATCAGCCACGCCGTATAGCTTTTGGGTATTACATTACTTGAGGAGATAAGGAAGTTATGAATTGCAGAACAGACTAGCCTAGGAATAAAAGCAAGTAAATCTCAATAGGAATCAGCCACGCCGTATAGCTTTTGGGTATTACATTAGTTGAGGAGAGAAGGAAGTTATGAACTGCAGAACAGACTAGCCTAGGAATACAAGCAAGTAAATCTCAATAGGAACCAGCCACGCCGTATAGCTTTTGGGTATTACATTAGTTGAGGAGATAAGGAAGAACAGATTAGCCTAGGAATACAAGCAAGTAAATCTCAATAGGAATCAGCCACGCCGTATAGCTTTTGGGTATTACATTAGTTGAGGAGATAAGGAAGTTATGAACTGCAAAACAGACTAGCCTAGGAATACAAGCAAGTAAATCTCAATAGGAACCAGCCACGCCGTATAGCTTTTGGGTATTACATTAGTTGAGGAGATAAGGAAGAACAGATTAGCCTAGGAATACAAGCAAGTAAATCTCAATAGGAATCAGCCACGCCGTATAGCTTTTGGGTATTACATTAGTTGAGGAGATAAGGAAGTTATGAACTGCAGAACAGACTAGCCTAGGAATACAAGCAAGTAAATCTCAATAGGAACCAGCCACGCCGTATAGCTTTTGGGTATTACATTAGTTGAGAAGATAAGGAAGAACAGACTAGCCTAGGAATACAAGCAAGTAAATCTCAATAGGAATCAGCCACGCCGTATAGCTTTTGGGTATTACATTAGTTGAGGAGATAAGGAAGTTATGAACTGCAGAACAGACTAGCCTAGGAATAAAAGCAAGTAAATCTCAATAGGAATCAGCCACGCTGTATAGCTTTTGGGTATTACATTAGTTGAGGAGATAAGGAAGTTATGAACAGCAGAACAGACTAGCCTAGGAATATAAGCAAGAAAATCTCAATAGGAACCAGCCACGCCGTATAGCTTTTGGGTATTACATTAGTTGAGGAGATAAGGAAGAACAGACTAGCCTAGGAATACAAGCAAGTAAATCTCAATAGGAATCAGCCACGCCGTATAGCTTTTGGGTATTACATTAGTTGAGGAGATAAGGATGTTAGGTACTGCAGAACAGACTAGCCTAGGAATAGTAAATCTCAATAGGAACCAGCCACGCCGTATAGCTTTTGGGTATTAAATTAGTTGAGGAGATAAGGAAGAACAGACTAGCCTAGGAATACAAGCAAGTAAATCTCAATAGCAATCAGCCATGCCGTATAGCTTCTGGGTATTACATTAGTTGAGGAGATAAGGAAGTTATGAACTGCAGAACAGACTAGCCTAGGAATAAAAGCAAGTAAATCTCAATAGGAATCAGACACGCCGTATAGCTTTTGGGTATTACATTAGTTGAGAAGATAAGGAAGTTATGAACTGCAGAACAGACTAGCCTAGGAATACAAGCAAGTAAATCTCAATAGGAACCAGCCACGCCGTATAGCTTTTGGGTATTACATTAGTTGAGGAGATAAGGAAGAACAGACTAGCCTAGGAATACAATCAAGTAAATCTCAATAGGAATCAGCCACGCCGTACAGCTTTTGGGTATTACATTAGTTGAGGAGATAAGGAAGTTATGAACTGCAGAACAGACTAGCCTAGGAATAAAAGCAAGTAAATCTCAATAGGAATCAGCCATGCTGTATAGCTTTTGGGTATTACATTAGTTGAGGAGATAAGGAAGTTATGAACTGCAGAACAGACTAGCCTAGGAATACAAGCAAGTAAATCTCAATAGGAACCTGCCACGCCGTACAGCTTTTGGGTATTACATTAGTTGAGGAGATAAGGAAGTTATGAACTGCAGAACAGACTAGCCTAGGAATACAAGCAAGTAAATCTCAATAGGAACCAGCCACGCCGTATAGCTTTTGGGTATAACATTAGTTGAGGAGATAAGGAAGAACAGACTAGCCTAGGAATACAAGCAAGTGAATCTCAATAGGAATCAGCCACGCCGTATAGCTTTTGGGTATTACATTACTTGAGGAGATAAGGAAGTTATGAACTGCAGAACAGACTAGCCTATGAATACAAGCAAGTAAATCTCAATAGGAACCAGCCACGCCGTACAGCTTTTGGGTATTACGTTAGTTGAGGAGATAAGGAAGTTATGAACTGCAGAACAGACTAGCCTAGGAATACAAGCAAGTAAATCTCAATAGGAACCAGCCACGCCGTATAGCTTTTGGGTATAACATTAGTTGAGGAGATAAGGAAGAACAGACTAGCCTAGGAATACAAGCAAGTGAATCTCAATAGGAATCAGCCACGCCGTATAGCTTTTGGGTATTACATTAGTTGAGGAGATAAGGAAGTTATGAACTGCAGAACAGACTAGCCTAGGAATATAAGCAAGCAAATCTCAATAGGAACCAGCCACGCCGTATAGCTTTTGGGTATTACATTAGTTGAGGAGATAAGGAAGAACAGACTAGCCTAGGAATACAAGCAAGTAAATCTCAATAGGAATCAGCCACACCGTATAGCTTTTGGGTATTACATTAGTTGAGGAGATAAGGAAATTATGAACTGCAGAACAGACTAACCTAGGAATAAAATCAAGTAAATCTCAATAGGAATCAGCCACGCCGTATAGCTTTTGGGTATTACATTAGTTGAGGAGATAAGGAAGTTACGAACTGCAGAACAGACTAGCCTAGGAATACAAGCACGTAAATCTCAATTGGAACCAGCCACGCCGTATACCTTTTGGGTATTACATTAGTTGAGGAGATAAGGAAGAACAGACTAGCCTAGGAATACAAGCAAGTAAATCTCAATAGGAATCAGCCACGCCGTATAGCTTTTGGGTATTACATTAGTTAAGGAGATAAGGAAGTTATGAACTGCAGAACAGACTAGCCTAGGAATAAAAGCAAGTAAATCTCAATAGGAATCAGCCACGCCGTATAGCTTTTGGGTATTACATTAGTTGAGGAGATAAGGAAGTTATGAACTGCAGAACAGACTAGCCTAGGAATACAAGCAAGTAAATCTCAATAGGAGCCAGCCACGCCGTATAGCTTTTGGGTATTACATTAGTTGAGGAGATAAGGAAGAACAGACTAGCCTAGGAATACAAGCAAGTAAATCTCAATAGGAATCAGCCACGCCGTATAGCTTTTGGGTATTACATTAGTTGAGGAGATAAGGAAGCTATGAACTGCAGAACAGACTAGCCTAGGAATACAAGCAAGTAAATCTCAATAGGAACCAGCCACGCCGTATAGCTTTTGGGTATTACATTAGTTGAGGAGATAAGGAAGAACAGACTAGCCTAGGAATACAAGCAAGTAAATCTCAATAGGAATCAGCCACGCCGTATAGCTTTTGGGTATTACATTAGTTGAGGAGATAAGGAAGTTATGAACTGCAGAACAGACTAGCCTAGGAATAAAAGCAAGTAAATCTCAATAGGAATCAGCCACGCCGTATACCTTTTGGGTATTACATTAGTTGAGGAGATAAGGAAGTTATGAACTGCAGAACAGACTAGCCTAGGAATAAAAGCAAGTAAATCTCAATAGGAATCAGCCACGCGGTATAGCTTTTGGGTATTACATTAGTTGAGGAGATAAGGAAGTTATGAACTGAAGAACAGACTAGCCTAGGAATACAAGCAAGTAAATCTCAATAGGAACCAGCCACGCCGTATAGCTTTTGGGTATTACATTAGTTGAGGAGATAAGGAAGAACAGACTAGCCTAGGAATACAAGCAAGTAAATCTCAATAGGAATCAGCCACGCCGTATAGCTTTTGGGTATTACATTTGTTGAGGAGATAAGGAAGTTATGAACTGCAGAACAGACTAGCCTAGGAATAAAAGCAAGTAAATCTCAATAGGAATCAGCCACGCCGTATAGCTTTTGGGTATTACATTAGTTGAGGAGATAAGGAAGTTATGAACTGCTGAACAGACTAGCCTAGGAATACCAGCAAGTAAATCTCAATAGGAACCAGCCACGCCGTATAACTTTTGGGTATTACATTAGTTGAGGAGATAAGGAAGAACAGACTAGCCTAGGAATACAAGCAAGTAAATCTCAATAGGAATCAGCCACGCCGTATAGCTATTGTGTATTACATTACTTGAGGAGATAAGGAAGTTATGAACTGCAGAACAGACTAGCCTAGGAATAAAAGCAAGTAAATCTCAATAGGAATCATCCACGCCGTATAGCTTTTGGGTATTACATTACTTGAGGAGATAAGGAAGTTATGACCTGCAGAACAGACTAGCCTAGGAATACAAGCAAGTAAATCTCAATAGGAACCAGCCACGCCGTATAGCTTTTGGGTATTACATTAGTTGAGAAGATAAGGAAGAACAGACTAGCCTAGGAATACAAGCAAGTAAATCTCAATAGGAATCAGCCACGCCGTATAGCTTTTGTGTATTACATTACTTGAGGAGATAAGGAAGTTATGAACTGCAGAACAGACTAGCCTAGGAATAAAAGCAAGTAAATCTCAATAGGAATCATCCACGCCGTATAGCTTTTGGGTATTACATTAGTTGAGGAGATAAGGAAGTTATGAACTGCAGAACAGACTAGCCTAGGAATACAAGCAAGTAAATCTCAATAGGAACCAGCCACGCCGTATAGCTTTTGGGTATTACATTACTTGAGGTGATAAGGAAGAACAGACTAGCCTAGGAATACAAGCAAGTAAATCTCAATAGGAATCAGCCACGCCGTATAGCTTTTGGGTATTACATTAGTTGAGGAGATAAGGAAGAACAGACTAGCCTAGGAATACAAGCAAGTAAATCTCAATAGGAATCAGCCACGCCGTATAGCTTTTGTGTATTACATTAGTTGAGAAGATAAGGAAGAACAGACTAGCCTAGGAATACAAGCAAGTAAATCTCAATAGGAACCAGCCACGCCGTATAGCTTTTGGGTATTACATTAGTTGAGGAGATAAGGAAGAACAGACTAGCCTAGGAATACAAGCAAGTAAATCTCAATAGGAATCAGCCACGCCGTATAGCTTTTGGGTATTACATTAGTTGAGGAGATAAGGAAGTTATGAACTGCAGAACAGACTAGCCTAGGAATACAAGCAAGTAAATCTCAATAGGAACCAGCCACGCCGTATAGCTTTTGGGTATTACATTAGTTGAGGAGATAAGGAAGAACAGACTAGCCTAGGAATACAAGCAAGTAAATCTCAATAGGAATCAGCCACGCCGTATAGCTTTTGGGTATTACATTAGTTGAGGAGATAAGGAAGTTATGAACTGCAGAACAGACTAGCCTAGGAATAAAAGCAAGTAAATCTCAATAGGAATCAGCCACGCCGTATACCTTTTGGGTATTACATTAGTTGAGGAGATAAGGAAGTTATGAACTGCAGAACAGACTAGCCTAGGAATAAAAGCAAGTAAATCTCAATAGGAATCAGCCACGCGGTATAGCTTTTGGGTATTACATTAGTTGAGGAGATAAGGAAGTTATGAACTGAAGAACAGACTAGCCTAGGAATACAAGCAAGTAAATCTCAATAGGAACCAGCCACGCCGTATAGCTTTTGGGTATTACATTAGTTGAGGAGATAAGGAAGAACAGACTAGCCTAGGAATACAAGCAAGTAAATGTCAATAGGAATCAGCCACGCCTATAGCTTTTGGGTATTACATTTGTTGAGGAGATAAGGAAGTTATGAACTGCAGAACAGACTAGCCTAGGAATAAAAGCAAGTAAATCTCAATAGGAATCAGCCACGCCGTATAGCTTTTGGGTATTACATTAGTTGAGGAGATAAGGAAGTTATGAACTGCAGAACAGACTAGCCTAGGAATACCAGCAAGTAAATCTCAATAGGAACCAGCCACGCCGTATAACTTTTGGGTATTACATTAGTTGAGGAGATAAGGAAGAACAGACTAGCCTAGGAATACAAGCAAGTAAATCTCAATAGGAATCAGCCACGCCGTATAGCTATTGTGTATTACATTACTTGAGGAGATAAGGAAGTTATGAACTGCAGAACAGACTAGCCTAGGAATAAAAGCAAGTAAATCTCAATAGGAATCATCCACGCCGTATAGCTTTTGGGTATTACATTATTTGAGGAGATAAGGAAGTTATGACCTGCAGAACAGACTAGCCTAGGAATACAAGCAAGTAAATCTCAATAGGAACCAGCCACGCCGTATAGCTTTTGGGTATTACATTAGTTGAGAAGATAAGGAAGAACAGACTAGCCTAGGAATACAAGCAAGTAAATCTCAATAGGAATCAGCCACGCCGTATAGCTTTTGTGTATTACATTACTTGAGGAGATAAGGAAGTTATGAACTGCAGAACAGACTAGCCTAGGAATAAAAGCAAGTAAATCTCAATAGGAATCATCCACGCCGTATAGCTTTTGGGTATTACATTAGTTGAGGAGATAAGGAAGTTATGAACTGCAGAACAGACTAGCCTAGGAATACAAGCAAGTAAATCTCAATAGGAACCAGCCACGCCGTATAGCTTTTGGGTATTACATTACTTGAGGTGATAAGGAAGAACAGACTAGCCTAGGAATACAAGCAAGTAAATCTCAATAGGAATCAGCCACGCCGTATAGGTTTTGTGTATTACATTAGTTGAGAAGATAAGGAAGAACAGACTAGCCTAGGAATACAAGCAAGTAAATCTCAATAGGAATCAGCCACGCCGTATAGCTTTTGGGTATTACATTAGTTGAGGAGATAAGGAAGTTATGAACTGCAGAACAGACTAGCCTAGGAATACAAGCAAGTAAATATCAATAGGAACCAGCCACGCCGTATAGCTTTTGGGTATTACATTGGTTGAGGAGATAAGGAAGAACAGACTAGCCTAGGAATACAAGCAAGTAAATCTCAATAGGAACCAGCCACGCCGTATAGCTTTTGGGTATTACATTAGTTGAGGAGATAAGGAAGAACAGACTAGCCTAGGAATACAAGCAAGTAAATCTCAATAGGAATCAGCCACGCTGTATAGCTTTTGTGTATTACATTAGTTGAGAAGATAAGGAAGAACAGACTAGCCTAGGAATACAAGCAAGTAAATCTCAATAGGAATCAGCCACGCCGTATAGCTTTTGGGTATTACATTAGTTGAGGAGATAAGGAAGTTATGAACTGCAGAACAGACTAGCCTAGGAATACAAGCAAGTAAATCTCAATAGGAATCAGCCACGCCGTATAGCTTTTGGGTATTACATTAGTTGAGAAGATAAGGAAGAACAGACTAGCCTAGGAATACAAGCAAGTAAATCTCAATAGGAATCAGCCACGCCGTATAGCTTTTGGGTATTACATTAGTTGAGGAGATAAGGAAGTTATGAACTGCAGAACAGACTAGCCTAGGAATACAAGCAAGTAAATCTCAATAGGAACCAGCCACACCGTATAGCTTTTGGGTATTACATTGGTTGAGGAGATAAGGAAGAACAGACTAGCCTAGGAATACAAGCAAGTAAATCTCAATAGGAACCAGCCACGCCGTATAGCTTTTGGGTATTACATTAGTTGAGGAGATAAGGAAGAACAGACTAGCCTAGGAATACAGGCAAGTAAATCTCAATAGGAATCAGCCACGCCGTATAGCTTTTGTGTATTACATTAGTTGAGAAGATAAGGAAGAACTGACTAGCCTAGGAATACAAGCAAGTAAATCTCAATAGGAATCAGCCACGCAGTATAGCTTTTGTGTATTACATTACTTGAGGAGATAAGGAAGTTATGAACTGCAGAACAGACTAGCCTAGGAATAAAAGCAAGTAAATCTCAATAGGAATCATCCACGCCGTATAGCTTTTGGGTATTACATTATTTGAGGAGATAAGGAAGTTATGAACTGCAGAACAGACTAGCCTAGGAATACAAGCAAGTAAATCTCAATAGGAACCAGCCACGCCGTATAGCTTTTGGGTATTACATTAGTTGAGGAGATAAGGAAGAACAGACTAGCCTAGGAATACAAGCAAGTAAATCTCAATAGGAACCAGCCACGCCGTATAGCTTTTGGGTATTACATTAGTTGAGGAGATAAGGAAGAACAGACTAGCCTAGGAATACAAGCAAGTAAATCTCAATAGGAATCAGCCATGCCGTATAGCTTTTGTGTATTACATTACTTGAGGAGATAAGGAAGTTATGAACTGCAGAACAGACTAGCCTAGGAATAAAAGCAAGTAAATCTCAATAGGAATCATCCACGCCGTATAGCTTTTGGGTATTACATTAGTTGAGGAGATAAGGAAGTTATGAACTGCAGAACAGGCTAGCCTAGGAATACAAGCAAGTAAATCTCAATAGGAACCAGCCACGCCGTATAGCTTTTGGGTATTACATTAGTTGAGGAGATAAGGAAGAACAGACTAGCCTAGGAATACAAGCAAGTAAATCTCAATAGGAATCAGCCACGCCGTATAGCTTTTGGGTATTACATTAGTTGAGGAGATAAGGAAGTTATGAACTGCAGAACAGACTAGCCTAGGAATAAAAGCAAGTAAATCTTAATAGGAATCAGCCACGCCGTATACCTTTTGGGTATTACATTAGTTGAGGAGATAAGGAAGTTATGAACTGCAGAACAGACTAGCCTAGGAATAAAAGCAAGTAAATCTCAATAGGAATCAGCCACGCCGTATAGCTTTTGGGTATTACATTAGTTGAGGAGATAAGGAAGTTATGAACTGCAGAACAGACTAGCCTAGGAATACAAGCAAGTAAATCTCAATAGGAACCAGCCACGCCGTATAGCTTTTGGGTATTACATTAGTTGAGGAGATAAGGAAGAACAGACTAGCCTAGGAATACAAGCAAGTAAATCTCAATAGGAATCAGCCACGCCGTATAGCTTTTGGGTATTACATTTGTTGAGGAGATAAGGAAGTTATGAACTGCAGAACAGACTAGCCTAGGAATAAAAGCAAGTAAATCTCAATAGGAATCAGCCACGCCGTATAGCTTTTGGGTATTACATTAGTTGAGGAGATAAGGAAGTTATGAACTGCAGAACAGACTAGCCTAGGAATACCAGCAAGTAAATCTCAATAGGAACCAGCCACGCCGTATAGCTTTTGGGTATTACATTAGTTGAGGAGATAAGGAAGAACAGACTAGCCTAGGAATACAAGCAAGTAAATCTCAATAGGAATCAGCCACGCCGTATAGCTATTGTGTATCACATTACTTGAGGAGATAAGGAAGTTATGAACTGCAGAACAGACTAGCCTAGGAATAAAAGCAAGTAAATCTCAATAGGAATCATCCACGCCGTATAGCTTTTGGGTATTACATTACTTGAGGAGATAAGGAAGTTATGAACTGCAGAACAGACTAGCCTAGGAATACAAGCAAGTAAATCTCAATAGGAACCAGCCACGCCGTATAGCTTTTGGGTATTACATTAGTTGAGAAGATAAGGAAGAACAGACTAGCCTAGGAATACAAGCAAGTAAATCTCAATAGGAATCAGCCACGCCGTATAGCTTTTGTGTATTACATTACTTGAGGAGACAAGGAAGTTATGAACTGCAGAACAGACTAGCCTAGGAATAAAAGCAAGTAAGTCTCAATAGGAATCATCCACGCCGTATAGCTTTTGGGTATTACATTAGTTGAGGAGATAAGGAAGTTATGAACTGCAGAACAGACTAGGCTAGGAATACAAGCAAGTAAATCTCAATAGGAACCAGCCACGCCGTATAGCTTTTGGGTATTACATTAGTTGAGGAGATAAGGAAGAACAGACTAGCCTAGGAATACAAGCAAGTAAATCTCAATAGGAATCAGCCACGCCGTATAGCTTTTGTGTATTACATTAGTTGAGAAGATAAGGAAGAACAGACTAGCCTAGGAATACAAGCAAGTAAATCTCAATAGGAATCAGCCACGCCGTATAGCTTTTGGGTATTACATTAGTTGAGGAGATAAGGAAGTTATGAACTGCAGAACAGACTAGCCTAGGAATACAAGCAAGTAAATCTCAATAGGAACCAGCCACGCCGTATAGCTTTTGGGTATTACATTGGTTGAGGAGATAAGGAAGAACAGACTAGCCTAGGAATACAAGCAAATAAATCTCAATAGGAACCAGCCACGCCGTATAGCTTTTGGGTATTACATTAGTTGAGGAGATAAGGAAGAACAGACTAGCCTAGGAATACAAGCAAGTAAATCTCAATAGGAATCAGCCACGCCGTATAGCTTTTGTGTATTACATTAGTTGAGAAGATAAGGGAGAACAGACTAGCCTAGGAATACAAGCAAGTAAATCTCAATAGGAATCAGCCACGCCGTATGGCTTTTGGGTATTACATTAGTTGAGGAGATAAGGAAGTTATGAACTGCAGAACAGACTAGCCTAGGAATACAAGCAAGTAAATCTCAATAGGAACCAGCCACGCCGTATAGCTTTTGGGTATTACATTAGTTGATGAGATAAGGAAGAACAGACTAGCCTAGGAATACAAGCAAGTAAATCTCAATAGGAACCAGCCACGCCATATAGCTTTTGGGTATTACATTAGTTGAGAAGGTAAGGAAGAACAGACTAGCCTAGGAATACAAGCAAGTAAATCTCAATAGGAATCAGCCACGCTGTATAGCTTTTGTGTGTTACATTACTTGAGGAGATAAGGAAGTTATGAACTGCAGATCAGACTAGCCTAGGAATAAAAGCAAGTAAATCTCAATAGGAATCATCCACGCCGTATAGCTTTTGGGTATTACATTAGTTGAGGAGATAAGGAAGTTATGAACTGCAGAACAGACTAGCCTAGGAATACAAGCAAGTAAATCTCAATAGGAACCAGCCACGCCGTATAGCTTTTGGGTATTACATTAGTTGAGGAGATAAGGAAGAACAGACTAGCCTAGGAATACAAGCAAGTAAATCTCAATAGGAATCAGCCACGCCGTATAGCTTTTGTGTATTACATTAGTTGAGAAGATAAGGAAGAACAGACTAGCCTAGGAATACAAGCAAGTAAATCTATATAGGAATCAGCCACGCCGTATAGCTTTTGGGTATTACATTAGTTGAGGAGACAAGGAAGTTATGAACTGCAGAACAGACTAGCCTGGGAATACAAGCAAGTAAATCTCAATAGGAACCAGCCACGCCGTATAGCTTTTGGGTATTACATTGGTTGAGGAGATAAGGAACAACAGACTAGCCTAGGAATACAAGCAAGTAAATCTCAATAGGAACCAGCCACGCCGTATAGCTTTTGGGTATTACATTAGTTGAGGAGATAAGGAAGAACAGACTAGCCTAGGAATACAAGCAAGTAAATCTCAATAGGAATCATCCACGCCGTATAGCTTTTGTGTTTTACATTAGTTGAGAAGATAAGGAAGAACAGACTAGCCTAGGAATACAAGCAAGTAAATCTCAATAGGAATCCGCCACGCCGTATAGCTTTTGGGTATTACATTAGTTGAGGAGATAAGGAAGTTATGAACTGCAGAACAGACTAGCCTAGGAATACAAGCAAGTAAATCTCAATAGGAACCAGCCACGCCGTATAGCTTTTGGGTATTATATTAGTTGAGGAGATAAGGAAGAACAGACTAGCCTAGGAATACAAGCAAGTAAATCTCAATAGGAACCAGACACGCCGTATAGCTTTTGGGTATTACATTAGTTGAGAAGGTAAGGAAGAACAGACTAGCCTAGGAATACAAGCAAGTAAATCTCAATAGGAATCAGCCACACTGTATAGCTTTTGTGTATTACTTTACTTGAGGAGATAAGGAAGTTATGAACTGCAGAACAGACTAGCCTAGGAATAAAAGCAAGTAAATCTCAATAGGAACCAGCCACGCCGTATAGCTTTTGGGTATTACATTAGTTGAGGAGATAAGGAAGAACAGACTAGCCTAGGAATACAAGCAAGTAAATCTATATAGGAATCAGCCACGCCGTATAGCTTTTGGGTATTACGTTAGTTGAGGAGACAAGGAAGTTATGAACTGCAGAACAGACTAGCCTGGGAATACAAGCAAGTAAATCTCAATAGGAACCAGCCACGCCGTATAGCTTTTGGGTATTACATTGGTTGAGGAGATAAGGAACAACAGACTAGCCTAGGAATACAAGCAAGTAAATCTCAATAGGAACCAGCCACGCCGTATAGCTTTTGGGTATTACATTAGTTGAGGAGATAAGGAAGAACAGACTAGCCTAGGAATACAAGCAAGTAAATCTCAATAGGAATCATCCACGCCGTATAGCTTTTGTGTTTTACATTAGTTGAGAAGATAAGGAAGAACAGACTAGCCTAGGAATACAAGCAAGTAAATCTCAATAGGAATCAGCCACGCCGTATAGCTTTTGGGTATTACATTAGTTGAGGAGATAAGGAAGTTATGAACTGCAGAACAGACTAGCCTAGGAATACAAGCAAGTAAATCTCAATAGGAACCAGCCACGCCGTATAGCTTTTGGGTATTATATTAGTTGAGGAGATAAGGAAGAACAGACTAGCCTAGGAATACAAGCAAGTAAATCTCAATAGGAACCAGCCACGCCGTATAGCTTTTGGGTATTACATTAGTTGAGAAGGTAAGGAAGAAAAGACTAGCCTAGGAATACAAGCAAGTAAATCTCAATAGGAATCAGCCACACTGTATAGCTTTTGTGTATTACTTTACTTGAGGAGATAAGGAAGTTATGAACTGCAGAACAGACTAGCCTAGGAATAAAAGCAAGTAAATCTCAATAGGAATCATCCACGCCGTATAGCTTTTGGGTATTACATTAGTTGAGGAGATAAGGAAGTTATGAACTGCAGAACAGACTAGCCTAAGAATACAAGCAAGTAAATCTCAATAGGAACCAGCCACGCCGTATAGCTTTTGGGTATTACATTAGTTGAGGAGATAAGGAAGAACAGACTAGCCTAGGAATACAAGCAAGTAAATCTCAATAGGAATCAGCCACGCCGTATAGCTTTTGTGTATTACATTACTTGAGGAGACAAGGAAGTTATGAACTGCAGAACAGACTTCCCTAGGAATAAAAGCAAGTAAATCTCAATAGGAATCATCCACGCCGTATAGCTTTTGGGTATTACATTAGTTTAGGAGATAAGGAAGTTATGAACTGCAGAACAGACTAGCCTAGGAATAAAAGCAAGTAAATCTCAATAGGAACCAGCCACGCCGTATAGCTTTTGGGTATTACATTAGTTGAGGAGATAAGGAAGTTATGAACTGCAGAACAGACTAGCCTAGGAATAAAAGCAAGTAAATCTCAATAGGAATCATCCACGCCGTATAGCTTTTGGGTATTACATTAGTTGAGGAGATAAGGAAGTTGTGAACTGCAGAACAGACTAGCCTAGGAATACAAGCAAGTAAATCTCAATAGGAACCAGCCACGCTGTATAGCTTTTGCGTATTACATTAGTTGAGAAGATAAGGACGAACAGACCAGCCTAGGAATACAAGCAAGTAAATCTCAATAGGAATCAGCCACGCCGTATAGCTTTTGTGTATTACATTACTTGAGGAGATAAGGAAGTTATGAACTGCAGAACAGACTAGCCTAGGAATAAAAGCAAGTAAATCTCAATAGGAATCATCCACGCCGTATAGCTTTTGGGTATTACATTAGTTGAGGAGATAAGGAAGTTATGAACTGCAGAACAGACTAGCCTAGGAATACAAGCAAGTAAATCTCAATAGGAACCAGCCACGCCGTATAGCTTTTGGGTATTACATTAGTTGAGGAGATAAGGAAGAACAGACTAGCCTAGGAATACAAGCAAGTAAATCTCAATAGGAATCAGCCACGCCGTATAGCTTTTGTGTATTACATTAGTTGAGAAGATAAGGAAGAACAGACTAGCCTAGGAATACAAGCAAGTAAATCTCAATAGGAATCAGCCAAACCGTATAGCTTTTGGGTATTACATTAGTTGAGGAGATAAGGAAGTTATGAACTGCAGAACAGACTAGCCTAGGAATAAAAGCAAGTAAATCTCAATAGGAATCAGCCACGCCGTATACCTTTTGTGTATTACATTAGTTGAGGAGATAAGGAAGCTATGAACTGCAGAACAGACTAGCCTAGGAATACAAGCAAGTAAATCTCAATAGGAACCAGCCACGCCGTATAGCTTTTGGGTATTACATTAGTTGAGGAGATAAGGAAGAACAGACTAGCCTAGGAATACAAGCAAGTAAATCTTAATAGGAACCAGCCACGCCGTATAGCTTTTGGGTATTACATTAGTTGAGGAGATAAGGAAGAACAGACTAGCCTAGGAATACAAGCAAGTAAATCTCAATAGGAATCAGCCACGCCGTATAGCTTTTGTGTATTACATTAGTTGAGAAGATAAGGAAGAACAGACTAGCCTAGGAATACAAGCAAGTAAATCTCAATAGGAATCAGCCACGCCGTATAGCTTTTGGGTATTACATTAGTTGAGGAGATAAGGAAGTTATGAACTGCAGAACAGACTAGCCTAGGAATACAAGCAAGTAAATCTCAATAGGAACCAGCCACGCCGTATAGCTTTTGGGTATTACATTAGTTGAGGAGATAAGGAAGAACAGACTAGCCTAGGAATACAAGCAAGTAAATCTCAATAGGAATCAGCCACGCCGTATAGCTTTTGTGTATTACATTAGTTGAGAAGATAAGGAAGAACAGACTAGCCTAGGAATACAAGCAAGTAAATCTCAATAGGAATCAGCCACGCCGTATAGCTTTTGGGTATTACATTAGTTGAGGAGATAAGGAAGTTATGAACTGCAGAACAGACTAGCCTAGGAATACAAGCAAGTAAATCTCAATAGGAACCAGCCACGCCGTATAGCTTTTGGGTATTACATTGGTTGAGGAGATAAGGAAGAACAGACTAGCCTAGGAATACAAGCAAGTAAATCTCAATAGGAACCAGCCACGCCGTATAGCTTTTGGGTATTACATTAGTTGAGGAGATAAGGAAGAACAGACTAGCCTAGGAATACAGGCAAGTAAATCTCAATAGGAATCAGCCACGCCGTATAGCTTTTGTGTATTACATTAGTTGAGAAGATAAGGAAGAACAGACTAGCCTAGGAATACAAGCAAGTAAATCTCAATAGGAATCAGCCACGCCGTATAGCTTTTGTGTATTACATTACTTGAGGAGATAAGGAAGTTATGAACTGCAGAACAGACTAGCCTAGGAATAAAAGCAAGTAAATCTCAATAGGAATCATCCACGCCATATAGCTTTTGGGTATTACATTAGTTGAGGAGATAAGGAAGTTATGAACTGCAGAACAGACTAGCCTAGGAATACAAGCAAGTAAATCTCAATAGGAACCAGCCACGCCGTATAGCTTTTGGGTATTACATTAGTTGAGGAGATAAGGAAGAACAGACTAGCCTAGGAATACAAGCAAGTAAATCTCAATAGGAATCAGCCACGCCGTGTAGCTTTTGTGTATTACATTACTTCAGGAGATAAGGAAGTTATGAACTGCAGAACAGACTAGCCTAGGAATAAAAGCAAGTAAATCTCAATAGGAATCATCCACGCCGTATAGCTTTTGGGTATTACATTAGTTGAGGAGATAAGGAAGTTATGAACTGCAGAACAGACTAGCCTAGGAATAAAAGCAAGTAAATCTCAATAGGAACCAGCCACGCCGTATAGCTTTTGGGTATTACATTAGTTGAGGAGATAAGGAAGTTATGAACTGCAGAACAGACTAGCCTAGGAATACAAGCAAGTAAATCTCAATAGGAACCAGCCACGCCGTATAGCTTTTGGGTATTACATTAGTTGAGGAGATAAGGAAGAACAGACTAGCCTAGGAATACAAGCAAGTAAATCTCAATAGGAATCAGCCACGCCATATAGCTTTTGGGTATTACATTAGTTGAGGAGATAAGGAAGTTATGAACTGCAGAACAGACTAGCCTAGGAATACAAGCAAGTAAATCTCAATAGGAACCAGCCACGCCGTATAGCTTTTGGGTATTACATTAGTTGAGGAGATAAGGAAGAACAGACTAGCCTAGGAATACAAGCAAGTAAATCACAATAGGAATCAGCCACGCCGTATAGCTTTTGTGTATTACATTAGTTGAGGAGATAAGGAAGAACAGACTAGCCTAGGAATACAAGCAAGTAAATCTCAATAGGAATCAGCCATGCCGTATAGCTTTTGTGTATTACATTACTTGAGGAGATAAGGAAGTTATGAACTGCAGAACTGACTAGCCTAGGAATAAAAGCAAGTAAATCTCAATAGGAATCAGCCACGCCGTATAGCTTTTGGGTATTACATTAGTTGAGGAGATAAGGAAGTTATGAACTGCAGAACATACTAGCCTAGGAATACAAGCAAGTAAATCTCAATAGGAACCAGCCACGCCGTATAGCTTTTGGGTATTACATTAGTTGAGGAGATAAGGAAGAACAGACTAGCCTAGGAATACAAGCAAGTAAATCTCAATAGGAATCAGCCACGCCGTATAGCTTTTGGGTATTACATTTGTTGAGGAGATAAGGAAGTTTTGAACTGCAGAACAGACTAGCCTAGGAATAAAAGCAAGTAAATCTCAATAGGAATCAGCCACGCCGTATAGCTTTTGGGTATTACATTAGTTGAGGAGATAAGGAAGTTATGAACTGCAGAACAGACTAGCCTAGGAATACCAGCAAGTAAATCTCAATAGGAACCAGCCACGCCGTATAGCTTTTGGGTATTACATTAGTTGAGGAGATAAGGAAGAACAGACTAGCCTAGGAATACAAGCAAGTAAATCTCAATAGGAATCAGCCACGCCGTATAGCTATTGTGTATTACATTACTTGAGGAGATAAGGAAGTTATGAACTGCAGAACAGACTAGCCTAGGAATAAAAGCAAGTAAATCTCAATAGGAATCATCCACGCCGTATAGCTTTTGGGTATTACATTAGTTGAGGAGATAAGGAAGTTATGAACTGCAGAACAGACTAGCCTAGGAATACAAGCAAGTAAATCTCAATAGGAACCAGCCACGCCGTATAGCTTTTGGGTATTACATTGGTTGAGGAGATAAGGAAGAACAGACTAGCCTAGGAATACAAGCAAGTAAATCTCAATAGGAACCAGCCACGCCGTATAGCTTTTGGGTATTACATTAGTTGAGGAGATAAGGAAGAACAGACTAGCCTAGGAATACAAGCAAGTAAATCTCAATAGGAATCAGCCACGCCGTATAGCTTTTGTGAATTACATTAGTTGAGAAGATAAGGAAGAACAGACTAGCCTAGGAATACAAGCAAGTAAATCTCAATAGGAATCAGCCACGCCGTATAGCTTTTGGGTATTGCATTAGTTGAGGAGATAAGGAAGTTATGAACTGCAGAACAGACTAGCCTAGGAATACAAGCAAGTAAATCTCAATAGGAACCAGCCACGCCGTATAGCTTTTGGGTATTACATGAGTTGATGAGATAAGGAAGAACAGACTAGCCTAGGAATACAAGCAAGTAAATCTCAATAGGAACCAGCCACGCCATATAGCTTTTGGGTATTACATTAGTTGAGAAGGTAAGGAAGAACAGACTAGCCTAGGAATACAAGCAAGTAAATCTCAATAGGAATCAGCCACGCTGTATAGCTTTTGTGTATTACATTACTTGAGGAGATAAGGAAGTTATGAACTGCGGAACAGACTAGCCTAGGAATAAAAGCAAGTAAATCTCAATAGGAATCATCCACGCCATATAGCTTTTGGGTATTACATTAGTTGAGGAGATAAGGAAGTTATGAACTGCAGAACAGACTAGCCTAGGAATACAAGCAAGTAAATCTCAATAGGAACCAGCCACGCCGTATAGCTTTTGGGTATTACATTAGTTGAGGAGATAAGGAAGAACAGACTAGCCTAGGAATACAAGCAAGTAAATCTCAATAGGAATCAGCCACGCCGTATAGCTTTTGTGTATTACATTAGTTGAGAAGATAAGGAAGAACAGACTAGCCTAGGAATACAAGCAAGTAAATCTATATAGGAATCAGCCACGCCGTATAGCTTTTGGGTATTACATTAGTTGAGGAGGTAAGGTAGTTATGAACTGCAGAACAGACTAGCCTGGGAATACAAGCAAGTAAATCTCAATAGGAACCAGCCACGCCGTATAGCTTTTGGGTATTACATTGGTTGAGGAGATAAGGAACAACAGACTAGCCTAGGAATACAAGCAAGTAAATCTCAATAGGAACCAGCCACGCCGCATAGCTTTTGGGTATTACATTAGTTGAGGAGATAAAGAAGAACAGACTAGCCTAGGAATACAAGCAAGTAAATCTCAATAGGAATCATCCACGCCGTATAGCTTTTGTGTTTTACATTAGTTGAGAAGATAAGGAAGAACAGACTAGCCTAGGAATACAAGCAAGTAAATCTCAATAGGAACCAGCCACGCCATATAGCTTTTGGGTCTTACATTAGTTGAGAAGGTAAGGAAGAACAGACTAGCCTAGGAATACAAGCAAGTAAATCTCAATAGGAATCAGCCACGCTGTATAGCTTTTGTGTATTACATTACTTGAGGAGATAAGGAAGTTATGAACTGCAGAACAGACTAGCCTAGGAATAAAAGCAAGTAAATCTCAATAGGAATCATCCACGCCGTATAGCTTTTGGGTATTACATTAGTTGAGGAGATAAGGAAGTTATGAACTGCAGAACAGACTAGCCTAGGAATACAAGCAACTAAATCTCAATAGGAATCAGCCACACTGTATAGCTTTTGTGTATTACATTACTTGAGGAGATAAGGAAGTTATGAACTGCAGAACAGACTAGCCTAGGAATAAAAGCAAGTAAATCTCAATAGGAACCAGCCACGCCGTATAGCTTTTGGGTATTACATTAGTTGAGGAGATAAGGAAGTTATGAACTGCATAACAGACTAGCCTAGGAATACAAGCAAGTAAATCTCAATAGGAACCAGCCACGCCGTATAGCTTTTGGGTATTACTTTAGTTGAGGAGATAAGGAAGAACAGACTAGCCTAGGAATACAAGCAAGTAAATCTCAATGGGAATCAGCCACGCCGTATAGCTTTTGTGTATTACATTACTTGAGGAGATAAGGAAGTTATGAACTGCAGAACAGACTAGCCTAGGAATAAAAGCAAGTAAATCTCAATAGGAATAATCCACGCCGTATAGCTTTTGGGTATTACATTAGTTGAGGAGGTAAGGAAGTTATGAACTGCAGAACAGACTAGCCTGGGAATACAAGCAAGTAAATCTCAATAGGAACCAGCCACGCCGTATAGCTTTTGGGTATTACATTGGTTGAGGAGATAAGGAACAACAGACTAGCCTAGGAATACAAGCAAGTAAATCTCAATAGGAACCAGCCACGCCGTATAGCTTTTGGGTATTACATTAGTTGAGGAGATAAGGAAGAACAGACTAGCCTAGGAATACAAGCAAGTAAATCTCAATAGGAATCATCCACGCCGTATAGCTTTTGTGTTTTACATTAGTTGAGAAGATAAGGAAGAACAGACTAGCCTAGGAATACAAGCAAGTAAATCTCAATAGGAACCAGCCACGCCATATAGCTTTTGGGTCTTACATTAGTTGAGAAGGTAAGGAAGAACAGACTAGCCTAGGAATACAAGCAAGTAAATCTCAATAGGAATCAGCCACGCTGTATAGCTTTTGTGTATTACATTACTTGAGGAGATAAGGAAGTTATGAACTGCAGAACAGACTAGCCTAGGAATAAAAGCAAGTAAATCTCAATAGGAATCATCCACGCCGTATAGCTTTTGGGTATTACATTAGTTGAGGAGATAAGGAAGTTATGAACTGCAGAACAGACTAGCCTAGGAATAAAAGCAAGTAAATCTCAATAGGAATCAGCCACACTGTATAGCTTTTGGGTATTACATTAGTTTAGGAGATAAGGAAGTTATGAACTGCAGAACAGACTAGCCTAGGAATAAAAGCAAGTAAATCTCAATAGGAACCAGCCACGCCGTATAGCTTTTGGGTATTACATTAGTTGAGGAGATAAGGAAGTTATGAACTGCATAACAGACTAGCCTAGGAATACAAGCAAGTAAATCTCAATAGGAACCAGCCACGCCGTATAGCTTTTGGGTATTACTTTAGTTGAGGAGATAAGGAAGAACAGACTAGCCTAGGAATACAAGCAAGTAAATCTCAATGGGAATCAGCCACGCCGTATAGCTTTAGTGTATTACATTACTTGAGGAGATAAGGAAGTTATGAACTGCAGAACAGACTAGCCTAGGAATAAAAGCAAGTAAATCTCAATAGGAATAATCCACGCCGTATAGCTTTCGGGTATTACATTAGTTGAGGAGATAAGGAAGTTATGAACTGCAGAACAGACTAGCCTAGGAATACAAGCAAGTAAATCTCAATAGGAACCAGCCACGCCGTATAGCTTTTGGGTATTACATTAGTTGAGAAGATAAGGACGAACAGACTAGCCTAGGAATACAAGCAAGTAAATCTCAATAGGAATCAGCCACGCCGTATAGCTTTTGTGTATTACACTACTTGAGGAGATAAGGAAGTTATGAACTGCAGAACAGACTAGCCTAGGAATAAAAGCAAGTAAATCTCAATAGGAATCATCCACGCCGTATAGCTTTTGGGTATTACATTAGTTGAGGAGATAAGGAAGTTATGAACTGCAGAACAGACTAGCCTAGGAATACAAGCAAGTAAATCTCAATAGGAACCAGCCACGCCGTATAGCTTTTGGGTATTACATTAGTTGAGGAGATAAGGAAGAACAGACTAGCCTAGGAATACAAGCAAGTAAATCTCAATAGGAATCAGCCACGCCGTATAGCTTTTGTGTATTACATTAGTTGAGAAGATAAGGAAGAACAGACTAGCCTAGGAATACAAGCAAGTAAATCTGAATAGGAATCAGCCAAACCGTATAGCTTTTGGGTATTACATTAGTTGAGGAGATAAGGAAGTTATGAACTGCAGAACAGACTAGCCTAGGAATAAAAGCAAGTAAATCTCAATAGGAATCAGCCACGCCGTATACCTTTTGGGTATTACATTAGTTGAGGAGATAAGGAAGCTATGAACTGCAGAAGAGACTAGCCTAGGAATACAAGCAAGTAAATCTCAATAGGAACCAGCCACGCCGTATAGCTTTTGGGTATTACATTAGTTGAGGAGATAAGGAAGAACAGACTAGCCTAGGAATACAAGCAAGTAAATCTCAATAGGAACCAGCCATGCCGTATAGCTTTTGGGTATTACATTAGTTGAGGAGATAAGGAAGAACAGACTAGCCTAGGAATACAAGCAAGTAAATCTCAATAGGAATCAGCCACGCCGTATAGCTTTTGTGTATTACATTAGTTGAGAAGATAAGGAAGAACAGACTAGCCTAGGAATACAAGCAAGTAATTCTCAATAGGAATCAGCCACGCCGTATAGCTTTTGGGTATTACATTAGTTGAGGAGATAAGGAAGTTATGAACTGCAGAAGAGACTAGCCTAGGAATACAAGCAAGTAAATCTCAATAGGAACCAGCCACGCCGTATAGCTTTTGGGTATTACATTGGTTGAGGAGATAAGGAAGAACAGACTAGCCTAGGAATACAAGCAAGTAAATCTCAATAGGAATCAGCCACGCCGTATAGCTTTTGGGTATTACATTAGTTGAGGAGATAAGGAAGTTATGAACTGCAGAACAGACTAGCCTAGGAATACAAGCAAGTAAATCTCAATAGGAATCAGCCACGCCGTATAGCTTTTGTGTATTACATTAATTGAGAAGATAAGGAAGAACAGACTAGCCTAGGAATACAAGCAAGTAAATCTCAATAGGAATCAGCCACGCCGTATAGCTTTTGGGTATTACATTAGTTGAGGAGATAAGGAAGTTATGAACTGCAGAACAGACTAGCCTAGGAATACAAGCAAGTAAATCTCAATAGGAACCAGCCACGCCATATAGCTTTTGGGTATTACATTGGTCGAGGAGATAAGGAAGAACAGACTAGCCTAGGAATACAAGCAAGTAAATCTCAATAGGAATCAGCCACGCCGTATAGCTTTTGTGTATTTCATTAGTTGAGAAGATAAGGAAGAACAGACTAGCCTAGGAATACAAGCAAGTAAATCTCAATAGGAATCAGCCACGCCGTATAGCTTTTGGGTATTACATTAGTTGAGGAGATAAGGAAGTTATGAACTGCAGAACAGACTACCATAGGAATATAAGCAAGTAAATCTCAATAGGAACCAGCCACGCCGTATAGCTTTTGGGTATTACATTGGTTGAGGAGATAAGGAAGAACAGACTAGCCTAGAAATACAAGCAAGTAAATCTCAATAGGAATCAGCCACGCCGTATAGCTTTTGGGTATTACATTAGTTGAGGAGATAAGGAAGTTATGAACTGCAGAACAGACTAGCCTAGGAATACAAGCAAGTAAATCTCAATAGGAATCAGCCACGCCGTATAGCTTTTGTGTATTACATTAGTTGAGAAGATAAGGAAGAACAGACTAGCCTAGGAATACAAGCAAGTAAATCTCAATAGGAATCAGCCACGCCATATAGCTTTTGGGTATTACATTAGTAGAGGAGATAAGGAAGTTATGAACTGTAGAACAGACTAGCCTAGGAATACAAGCAAGTAAATCTCAATAGGAACCAGCCACGCCGTATAGCTTTTGGGTATTACATTGGTTGAGGAGATAAGGAAGAACAGACTAGCCTAGGAATACAAGCAAGTAAATCTCAATAGGAATCAGCCACGCCGTATAGCTTTTGTGTATTACATTAGTTGAGAAGATAAGGAAGAACAGACTAGCCTAGGAATACAAGCAAGTAAATCTCAATAGGAACCAGCCACGCCGTATAGCTTTTGGGTATTACATTTGTTGAGGAGATAAGGAAGAACAGACTAGCCTAGGAATACAAGCAAGTAAATCTCAATAGGAATCAACCACGCCGTATAGCTTTTGTGTAATACATTACTTGAGGAGATAAGGAAGCTATGAACTGCAGAACAGACTAGCCTAGGAATAAAAGCAAGTAAATCTCAATAGGAATCATCCACGCCGTATAGCTTTTAGGTATTACATTAGTTGAGGAGATAAGGAAGTTATGAACTGCAGAACAGACTAGCCTAGGAATACAAGCAAGTAAATCTCAATAGGAACCAACCACGCCGTATAGCTTTTGGGTATTACATTAGTTGAGGAGATAAGGAAGAACAGACTAGCCTAGGAATACAAGCAAGTAAATATCAATAGGAACCAGCCACGCCGTATAGCTTTTGGGTATTACATTGGTTGAGGAGATAAGGAAGAACAGACTAGCCTAGGAATACAAGCAAGTAAATCTCAATAGGAATCAGCCACGCCGTATAGCTTTTGGGTATTACATTAGTTGAGGAGATAAGGAAGTTATGAACTGCAGAAAAGACTAGCCTAGGAATAAAAGCAAGTAAATCTCAATAGGAATCAGCCACGCCGTATAGCTTTCGGGTATTACATTAGTTGAGGAGATAAGGAAGTTATGAACTGCAGAGCAGACTAGCCTAGGAATACAAGCAAGTAAATCTCAATAGGAACCAGCCACGCCGTATAGCTTTTGGGTATAACATTAGTTGAGGAGATAAGGAAGAACAGACTAGCCTAGGAATACAAGCAAGTAAATCTCAATAGGAATCAGCCACGCCGTATAGCTTTTGGGTATTACATTAGTTGAGGAGATAAGGAAGTTATGAACTGCAGAACAGACTAGCCTAGGAATATAAGCAAGTATATCTCAATAGGAACCAGCCACGCCGTATAGCTTTTGGGTATTACATTAGTTGAGGAGATAAGGAAGAATAGACTAGCCTAGGAATACAAGCAAGTAAATCTCAATAGGAATCAGAGACACCGTATAGCTTTTGGGTATTACATTAGTTGAGGAGATAAGGAAATTATGAACTGCAGAACAGACTAACCTAGGAATAAAAGCAAGTAAATCTCAATAGGAATCAGCCACGCCGTATAGCTTTTGGGTATTACATTACTTGAGGAGATAAGGAAGTTACGAACTGCAAAACAGACTAGCCTAGGAATACAAGCACGTAAATCTCAATTGGAACCAGCCTTGCCGTATACATTTTGGGTATTACATTAGTTGAGGAGATAAGGAAGAACAGACTAGCCTAGGAATACAAGCAAGTAAATCTCAATAGGAATCAGCCACGCCGTATAGCTTTTGGGTATTACATTAGTTAAGGAGATAAGGAAGTTATGAACTGCAGAACGGACTAGCCTAGGAATAAAAGCAAGTAAATCTCAATAGGAATCAGCCACGCCGTATAGCTTTTGGGTATTACATTAGTTGAGGAGATAAAGAAGTTATGAACTGCAGAACAGACTAGCCTAGGAATACAAGCAAGTAAATCTCAATAGGAACCAGCCATGCCGTATAGCTTTTGGGTATAACATTAGTTGAGGAGATAAGGAAGAACAGACTAGCCTAGGAATACAAGCAAGTAAACCTCAATAGGAATCAGCCACGCCGTATAGCTTTTGTGTATTACATTAGTTGAGGAGATAAGGAAGTTATGAACTGCAGAACAGACTAGCCTAGGAATAAAAGCAAGTAAATCTCAATAGGAATCAGCCACGCCGTATAGCTTTTGGGTATTACATTAGTTGAGGAGATAAGGAAGTTACGAACTGCAGAACAGACTAGCCTAGGAATACAAGCAAGTAAATCTCAATAGGAACCAGCCACGCCGTATAGCTTTTGGGTATTACATTAGTTGAGGAGATAAGGAAGTTATGAACTGCAGAACAGACTAGCCTAGGAATACAAGCAAGTAAATCTCAATAGGAACCAGCCACGCCGTATAGATTTTGGGTATTACATTAGTTGAGGAGATAAGGATGTTAAGAACTGCAGAACAGACTAGCCTAGGAATAAAAGTAAGTAAATCTCAATAGGAATCAGCCACGCTGTATAGCTTTTGGGTATGACATTAGTTGAGGAGATAAGGAAGTTATGAACTGCAGAACAGACTAGCCTAGGAATACAAGCAAGTAAATCTCAATAGGAACCAGCCACGCCGTATAGCTTTTGGGTATTACATTGGTTGAGGAGATAAGGAAGAACAGACTAGCCTAGGAATACAAGCAAGTAAATCTCAATAGGAATCAGCCACGCCGTATAGCTTTTGTGTATTACATTACTTGAGGAGATAAGGAAGTTATGAACTGCAGAACAGACTAGCCTAGGAATAAAAGCAAGTAAATCTCAATAGGAATCATCCACGCCGTATAGCTTTTGGGTATTACATTAGTTGAGGAGATAAGGAAGTTATGAACTGCAGAACAGACTAGCCTAGGAATACAAGCAAGTAAATCTCAATAGGAACCAGCCACGCCGTATAGCTTTTGGGTATTACATTAGTTGAGGAGATAAGGAAGAACAGACTAGCCTAGGAATACAAGCAAGTAAATCTCAATAGGAATCAGCCACGCCGTATAGCTTTTGGGTATTACATTAGTTGAGGAGATAAGGAAGTTATGAACTGCAGAACAGACTAGCCTAGGAATAAAAGCAAGTAAATCTCAATAGGAATCAGCCACGCCGTATACCTTTTGGGTATTACATTAGTTGAGGAGATAAGGAAGCTATGAACTGCAGAACAGACTAGACTAGGAATATAAGCAAGTAAATCTCAATAGGAACCAACCACGCCGTATAGCTTTTGGGTATTACATTAGTTGAGGAGATAAGGAAGAACAGACTAGCCTAGGAATACAAGCAAGTAAATCTCAATAGGAATCAGCCACGCCGTATAGCTTTTGGGTTTTACATTGGTTGAGGAGATAAGGAAGAACACACTAGCCTAGGAATACAAGCAAGTAAATCTCAATAGGAATCAGCCACGCCGTATAGCTTTTGGGTATTACATTAGTTGAGGAGATAAGGAAGTTATGAACTGCAGAACAGACTAGCCTAGGAATAAAAGCAAGTAAATCTCAATAGGAATCAGCCACGCCGTATAGCTTTTGGGTATTACATTAGTTGAGGAGATAAGGAAGTTATGAACTGCAGAACAGACTAGCCTAGGAATACAAGCAAGTAAATCTCAATAGGAACCAGCCACGCCGTATAGCTTTTGGGTATTACATTAGTTGAAAAGATAAGGAAGAACAGACTAGCCTAGGAATACAAGCAAGTAAATCTCAAAAGGAATCAGCCACGCCGTATAGCTTTTGGGTATTACATTAGTTGAGGAGATAAGGAAGTTATGAACTGCAGAAGAGACTAGCCTGGAATACAAGCAAGTAAATCTCAATAGGAACCAGCCACGCCGTATAGCTTTTGGATTTTACATTGGTTGAGGAGATAAGGAAGAACAGACTAGCCTAGGAATACAAGCAAGTAAATCTCAATAGGAATCAGCCACGCCGTATAGCTTTTGGGTATTACATTAGTTGAGGAGATAAGGAAGTTATGAACTGCAGAACAGACTAGCCTAGGAATAAAAGCAAGTAAATCTCAATAGGAATCAGCCACGCCGTATAGCTTTTGGGTATTACATTAGTTGAGGAGATAAGGAAGTTATGAACTGCAGAACAGACTAGCCTAGGAATACAAGCAAGTAAATGTCAATAGGAACCAGCCACGCCGTATAGCTTTTGGGTATTACATTAGTTGAGGAGATAAGGAAGAACAGACTAGCCTAGGAATACAAGCAAGTAAATCTCAATAGGAATCAGCCACGCCGTATAGCTTTTGGGTATTACATTAGTGGAGGAGATAAGGAAGTTATGAACTGCAGAACAGACTAGCCTAGGAATAAAAGCAAGTAAATCTCAATAGGAATCAGCCACGCCGTATAGCTTTTGGGTATTACATTAGTTGAGGAGATAAGGAAGTTATCAACTGCAGAACAGACTAGCCTAGGAATACAAGCAAGTAAATCTCAATAGGAACCAGCCACGCCGTATAGCTTTTGGGTATTACATTAGTTGAGGAGATAAGGAAGAACAGACTAGCCTAGGAATACAAGCAAGTAAATCTCAATAGGAATCAGCCACGCCGTATAGCTTTTGTGTATTACATTACTTGAGGAGATAAGGAAGTTACGAACTGCAGAACAGACTAGCCTAGGAATAAAAGCAAGTAAATCTCAATAGGAATCATCCACGCCGTATAGCTTTTGGGTATTACATTGGTTGAGGAGATAAGGAAGTTATGAACTGCAGAACAAACTAGCCTAGGAATCACAGCAAGTAAATCTCAATAGGAACCAGCCACGCCGTATAGCTTTTGGGTATTACATTAGTTGAGGAGATAAGGAAGAACAGACTAGCCTAGGAATACAAGCAAGTAAATCTCAATAGGAATCAGCCACGCCGTATAGCTTTTGGGTATTACATTAGTTGAGGAGATAAGGAAGTTATGAACTGCAGAACAGACTAGCCTAGGAATAAAAGCAATTAAATCTCAATAGGAATCAGCCACGCCGTATAGCTTTTGGGTATTACATTAGTTGAGGAGATAAGGAAGCTATGAACTGCAGAACAGACTAGCCTAGGAATATAAGCAAGTAAATCTCAATAGGAACCAGCCACGCCGTATAGCTTTTGGGTATTGCATTAGTTGAGGAGATAAGGAAGAATAGACTAGCCTAGGAATACAAGCAAGTAAATCTCAATAGGAACCAGCCACGCCGTATAGCTTTTGGGTATTACATTGGTTGAGGAGATAAGGAAGAACAGACTAGCCTAGGAATACTAGCAAGTAAATCTCAATAGGAATCAGCCACGCCGTATAGCTTTTGGGTATTACATTAGTTGAGGAGATAAGGAAGTTATGAACTGCAGAACAGACTAGCCTAGGAATAAAAGCAAGTAAATCTCAATAGGAATCAGCCATGCCGTATAGCTTTTGGGTGTTACATTAGTTGAGGAGATAAGGAAGTTATGAACTGCAGAACAGACTAGCCTAGGAATACAAGCAAGTAAATCTCAATAGGAACCAGCCACGCCGTATAGCTTTTGGGTATTACATTAGTTGAGGAGATAAGGAAGAACAGACTAGCCTAGGAATACAAGCAAGTAAATCTCAATAGGAATCAGCCAAGCCGTATAGCTTTTGGGTATTACATTAGTTGAGGAGTTAAGGAAGTTATGAACTGCAGAACAGACTAGCCTAGGAATAAAAGCAAGTAAATCTCAATAGGAATCGGCCACGCCGTATAGCTTTTGGGTATTACATTAGTTGAGGAGATAAGGAAGTTATGAACTGCAGAACAGACTAACCTAGGAATATTAACATGTAAATCTCAATAGGACCAGCCACGCCGTATAGCTTTTGGGTATTACATTAGTTGAGGAGATAAGGAAGAACAGACTAGCCTAGGAATACAAGCAAGTAAATCTCAATAGGAATTAGCCACGCCATATAGCTTTTGGGTATTACATTAGTTGAGGAGATAGGGAAGTTATGAACTGCAGAACAGACTAGCCTAGGAATAAAAGCAAGTAAATCCCAATAGGAATCAGCCACGCCGTATAGATTTTGGGTATTACATTAGTGGAGGAGATAAGGAAGTTATGAACTGCAGAACTGACTAGCCTAGGAATACAAGCAAGTAAATCTCAATAGGAATCAGCCACGCCGTATAGCTTTTGGGTATTACATTAGTTGAGGAGATAAGGAAGTTATGAACTGCAGAACAGACTAGCCTAGGAATACAAGCAAGTAAATCTCAATAGGAACCAGCCACGCCGTATAGCTTTTACGTATTACATTAGTTGAGGAGATAAGGAAGAACAGACTAGCCTAGGAATACAAGCAAGTAAATCTCAATAGGAACCAGCCACGCCGTATAGCTTTTGGGTATTACATTAGTTGAGGAGGTAAGGAAGAACAGACTAGCCTAGGAATACAAGCAAGTAAATCTCAATAGGAATCAGCCATGCCGTATAGCTTTTGGGTATTACATTAGTTGAGGAGATAAGGAAGTTACGAACTGCAGAACAGACTAGCCTAGGAATGCAAGCAAGTAAATCTCAATAGGAACCAGCCACGCCATATAGCTTTTGGGTATTACATTAGTTGAGGAGATAAGGAAGAACAGACTAGCCTAGGAATACAAGCAAGTAAATCTCAATAGGAATCAGCCACGCCGTATAGCTTTTGGGTATTACATTAGTTGAGGAGATAAGGAAGTTATGAACTGCAGAACAGACTAGCCCAGGAATAAAAGCAAGTAAATCTCAATAGGAATCAGCCACGCCGTATAGCTTTTGGGTATTACATTAGTTGAGGAGATAAGGACGTTATGAACTGCAGAACAGACTAGCCTAGGAATAAAAGCAAGTAAAACTCAATAGGAATCAGCCACACCGTATAGCTTTTGGGTATTACATTAGTTGATGAAATAAAGAAGTTATGAACTGCAGAACAGAGTAGCCTGGGAATACAAGCAAGTAAATCTCAATAGGAACCATCCACGCCGTATAGCTTTTGGGTATTACATTAGTTGAGGAGAGAAGGAAGAACAGACTAGCCTAGGAATACAAGCAAGTAACTCTCAACAGGGATCAGCCACGCCATATAGCTTTTGGGTATTACATTAATTGAGGAGATAAGGTAGGTAAATCAAATAGCAGGTTTCATTTCGTTGTTACGATACTGGGTAGCAGCAGTACTTCAACGAAAGAGACTGTTTTTATGAATCTCACGTACATGGATAAAATATCGCATAATATGGGACTGAACAGCGAGGGCGTACAAAAAATTAGAAGATTGTGTGACTGGCGAGAGAGTGTAAGAGAAATGGCGAGGAATATCAGCCATAAGGTGTAGCAGAAACACACCTAATGATCTCCTCAGAAAATTCCATGAATTTTTCAGAGGGGAAATTCTCAGCATTATTCACAGGAGTCTAAAAATAAATACAGTACACGACTCGCAAGAGGCACCTACGCTGTGATGCCGATTCTGTTTATCCGCGAATGGAAAGGCATGCGTTGTACGATGGAAAACATTCTCTGCCAAGCACTTTATTATCATTTATATCTTTGACAAGTAATTTTAATTGTAGACCTGATGAGAGGAGTGTCACGTTACTTTTATGACCTCAATAATGATAGGCTCCTAACAAAATTTTCATGACCAAATTATCTCTCCTTGCTCATTTCGTACCATTTTCTTCCATAATTTTCCGGTCAATATTTCGTACGAAACAGTTTACTAGTTACATTTTTTTTCTTCGTCTCGCTTCGAACATATGGTATCCGAGCAATAACTACTTGATGGTAACGCGGCAAGTAACGTGTGATCCTTAACCTTTAACCTTTGAGCTCTACAAGGAGGGGGGGGGGGGGGGGGGGGGTGTGTAATATTGCTACTGAACCATCCTAAATTTTACTACGCCAAATTTTGTTTGCGAGAAGCCGTAATTTATAGCTCATGCACTAATTAATAACAATTGTTTGACTTCCAGTTGGATGTAACATAAAAAAAAGTACAAAATATCTTGTTTTATATCCTACGATGGCAATTTTACTGCTCAAAAGTTTGCTGGAAAAAGTTATAATTTACGTATGCCTTAGGTACAAGTTATCATAATTATTGTAACTCCAAGATTACGGTATTCTACACACAAAACGAGTAGAATCTTCTGCTTTGGACACTTTTCTTACAATCTAAGCAAGGCTTGCTCAGTTTTCCGCACAAATTGCTCTTGAACATTGGTCACAAAATGTCATCAGTCTTCACTTGCGAGAACGACAAAATAGATATTCTTTTCTCTCTTCAGGTCGTTGTAGGTTCTGCTGTTGCTGTTCAAGTGAAGTTTCCTAAGCAAATCATCCAGTATGTTGGTGTCAAAATCAGACTCAGCGCCATCCATATTGGGCCAATTTCAGTAGCAGAAGACGAGATTAGCTCTGAAGAGGGTCAATGTGACGTAAACTAACACTCTTCTAACTTTGACTGCTTAATATTTCACCTATGATATCACACTAAGAGAAATGCCGACTATTAGAAAACAGGAACACCATTGCTAAACATTCATAATATTTACAACGAGAGCACCAGTGTCAGCAAACCGCTAGAGTCACACAATAATTCAAATGGCTCTAATATTACGATCTGAGGTCATCAGTCCCCTAGACTAAGAACTACTTAAACCTAACTAACCAGCCGGCCGCGGTGGACGAGCGGTTCTAGGCGCTTCAGTCCGGAACCGCGCGACTGCTACGGTCGCAGGTTCGAATCCTGCCTCGGGCATGGATGTGTGTGACGTCCTTAGGTTAGTTAGGTTTAAGTAGTTCTAAGTTCTAGGGGACTGATGACCACAGATGTTAAGTCCCATAGTGTTCAGAGCCATTTGAACGATTTGAACCCAACCAACCTAAGGACATCACACACATCCATGACAGAGGCAGGATTCGAACCTGCGACCGTAGCAGCAGCGCGGTTCCGGACTGAAGCGCCTAGAACCTCTCGGCCACAGCGGCCGGCAGACAATAATTAATTCAGTCACTGTTAACAACAATGTTTTCCACGAAGATATTCAAGAACATGTGTGTACATGTGTCCAGATTGTCGGGAACCGTGGAGAGATACCAACTGCGATCGGAAATTTTACGAGGTTTTAGTTGTCTAGGGTTAAGAAAATTGTAGAGATGAGAAGTTGGACGTTGAAGACTGCGCGATAGCGCGTGCTGTATTCCTTAGTGGTGGGCTGGGTAGTTTCAGTAATCTGGGTGTGAAGTGGTACAGCGCAGCCACGTGCTGGCTTCTCTGTGGACGACGCGAGGGAGGCGCATTCTGGAGCGCGTCGGCCGAGCCTGGTGAGGCGCCAAGGTCACCACACACACACACACACACACACACACACACACACACACACACAGAGGAGCATCAACGCCGCTCACGTGACTTCCAGCCACAGCCTGCCTCCAAAGTGCTGCACGTCAGTCGTAAGAAGCCACACTGACACAGGGCGCACAGCAAGTAGTTTCCTTACCGCCCATTCACAATTCTGTGGCTGCGAACGGTGAACAGCAGCGCGATCGATCAGCGGATGGGCTTTGGGTCCTTCAGCTCTACAACGGAGCCGTGGCTTACTGCTTGCGTCGTCTGTAAACAAGGAAGATGAGTTTTCGCAGTGGAATTTCAAGTTCTTTTCCCGCGCATGCAGAACATAATAATAAATGAAAGAGGGTACGCCCTCTTGCAAGGACAGAATTTTTTGTCTTGTTTAATCTCCAGACATGTTCCTCGTCAGCTATGGCATCCTCAGCGGTTTTTTTATTGTTTCTGATATGTATTCACGTAAATTTTATGTAGATTAGGAATAGATTCACATCAGAGTTTTCTGTTGTTTAGATTATATATGTAGTGTGTGAAATCTTATGGGACTTAACTGCTAAGGTCATCAGTCCCTAAGCTTACACACTACTTAACCTAAATTATCCTAAGGACAAACACACACACCCATGCCCCAGGGAGGACTCGAACCTCCACCGGGACCAGCCGCACAGTCCATGACTGCAGCGCCCTAGACCGCTCGGGATTATATATGTATTTTACCCTTTTTTACATTGTGGGTACTCGGTGACTGCCAACAGAAATCAGTCCCAATTTCAAATTTATACAGTATGTCATCTGCCGCACAGGATTATTGTCTGGGGAAAGTTGTGCTTGCAGAGTTCGGTGCCCCACCACACTTGACAACTTTGAGGGGAAGTCTATACAATAATCACCTCGCAGTTCTGAAAAAAAAAAAAAAATGCTGGTAAGTCATTAGAAATGCTCTTGATGGCTGGGCTAAAGGCATCTCAACTGATGGCAGAACTATTAAAAACCTCCGATTTGCTGATAACTTCATGCTTGCAGGCAGCAGCGAAGTTGGATTGCTGAGCTACTAACAAGAGTAAAGGACATTAGCCTATCGCATGGATGTGACATCAATACCAGAAACTCCATACTCACAATAACTGATCGAGGAGCACAGGTTCAAGTTACACGTCGATTGAAGGAACTGAAACTCGTGCATTCTCTCATCTATCTTGGGTCAACCATTTGCGACACGGAAAGTTGTGTAGATGATATAAGAAGACGGATCACGCAAGGGCGAGCGGCTATGAAGAAGCTCACTAAGATCTGTCGGAACAGAGCAAAAGCGGACACAAAAAAAGTCCAGCTTATTGAAACAATGAAGTACTCCTTCTTTTATGGTTGGGAAACATGGGTCCTTAACGCCAGAGACAAGCACCGTATTAATGCATTTGAGCTTTGGTGCTGGCGCATAAAGTGGACTGAAAGAAGACTAACTCAAACCGTACAGGAGCCTTTCTTCACGTGTCATCCAAATATTCTCCAGTCCTTTGGCCATATTGTCAGAAGAGATGGAAAAAAACTAGGAAAAAATAATGGTGGAAGGGAAGATCGAGGACAAGAGGCCGAGTGGACGAGCAGCGAGCAGGTGGATGGAGCAGATAAAGAAGATCTCTGGTCAGCTTCTTCAGTGGGTTCTAAGAGAAGCTGGCAACCGTGCAGGATGGAGATGCTTGGTTAATGGGGTCGCGGTGCTCAGCAATAAGCACAACGACTTGTGTTGCGATGACCTTTGAACTATGTATCCCGCTAAAACAGTGGCATATAACCTGTGACGGTCACCATTGCTGTAGTTGACCTGTCCTGAAGTGTGCTTGGTTTCTATTTGCCTGCTAAACGTGATTTTCATGTTGTTTCTATGTTTAAAACGACCTATGGACATCCGTAAAATTTTATGAGGTTTTCGTTTGTAAAACTGTCCGGTGTAGTTCGTTATTTTATAGATTGTCTTGGGTATTTTTAACAGTGTCTATTGACGTTTTCTCCCGCTCATTGACGACCGCAAAGTCTGAATTTATTCCGATGTGATTTTGTTCCTAGACTCCCGAGCAACACTCAACTAAAGGCCAAACGAGGTTTTTTTAAGAAACCTCTTCCGTGAGTGCACTTCAATTCCTGAAAATTCTTCTAATGAATCTCAGTCTGGCATCTGAATTTCCTATGATTAATTTTATATTATCATTCTCCTTTATATCGCTCGATAAGTCCTGATATAATGGATGTTTTTGCTTCTAGTAATTGTTCGCCAATCGTGCAGTAATCTAGTATCGAGTCTTCTCATCTTCTTAATCGCAATACGTTACCTTTACTTATGTGCCGGCCGCGGTGGCGGAGTGGTTCTAGGCGCTTCACTCAGGAACCGCGCTGCTGCTGCGGTCGTAGGTTCGAATCCTGCGTCGGACATGGATGTGTTTGATGTCCTTAGGTTAGCTAGGTTTACGCAGTTTTGAGTCTAGGGGACTGATGACCTCAGATGTTAAGTCCCATAGTGCTTAGAGCCATCTTTACTTATGTAAAGTGTCAAAAGTCAATTTTTGCAACAAATGTCGATCATCTGAAAGGGTTCTAGTATTTCGCAACAGTTTTCCGGCTTTACGACTTCTCTATGTACCACAGCATTACCTGTAGACAGCCTCCTCGATCTTCCGACGTTAACTACACGTCGTTCAAATGTATTATGAACAATAGTGCTCCTGTAACACTTTCTTGTGGTACGCTCGAAATTAGGCTTACTTCTGAAGGTTTGTTTTCGTCGAGAATGACTTGTTGCGTTCTGTGTGCTAGGAACTCATCGGTCCATTCACACTGGCAGTGTTCTCATACTTGGTTTACGAAGCGACAGTGATAAATGTACAGAATGCATTCCGGAAGGTAAAAAGTACGGCACCAACCTAGGCTCTGATATCTTCTGGGTCTTGCAGAGTACGAGCATTTTTTGCAAAACCAGTGTTGATTTCTACAAAGGAGATTTTCGGTCTCCGGAAGGGACATGTACCTGAATATGAAACGTTTTCCAAAACTCTGCAACAGAGTGACGTCAGAAACGTACGACTATAGTTGTGCGCGTGTTCGGCGACCTGTCCTGAAAACAGAAAAAACCTGGAACACTTTGTTGTTCCAGAAGATCAGATTGATTTAAGGTGTGGAACGTCTTACTCATCTACGAAACTACAGCAATCTGATCTGTACATACACCATTCCAGCTGGAACTACCACGTATAAAACTGCCTGGAGACCTATGTACAGTAATGTCACATTTCTGCACACGAAGACCAATCATATCAAATGACGTAACCAGGAAGCCTCAAATGATATAACCAGGAAGCGTCGTAACATTCAGCCACTTTAGTTAGTTTGTACCGACCTCAGTTCTCTTAGTACAATACTGGCCACTAAAATTGCTACACCACGAAGATGATGTGCAACAGAAGCGAAATTTAACCGACAGGAAGAAGATGCTGTGATATGCAAATGATTAGCTTTTCAGAGCATTCACACAAGGTTGGCGCCGGTGGCGACACCTACAACGTGCTGACATGAGGAAAGTTTCCAACCGATTTCTCATACACAAACAGCAGTTGACCGGCGTTGCCTGGTGAAACGTCGTTGTGATGTCTTGTGTAAGGAGAAGAAATGCGTATCACCACGTTTCCGACTTTGATAAAGGTCCGATTGTAGCCTATCGCGATTGCGGTTTGTCGTATCGCGACATTGCTGCTTGCGTTGGTCGAGATCCAATGACTGTTAGCAGAATATGGAATCGATGGGTTCAGGAGGGAAATACGGAACGCCGTGCTGGATCCCAACGGCCTCGTATCACTAGCAGTCGAGATGACAGGCATCTTATCCGCATGGCTGTAACGGATCGTGTAGCCACGTCTCGATCTCTGAGTCAACACATGGGGACATTTGCAAGACAACAACCATCTGCACGAACAGTTCGACGACGTTTGCAGCAGCATGGACTTTCAGCTCGGAGACCATGGCTGCGGTTACCCTTGACGCTGCGTCACAGACAGGAGCGCCTGCGATGGTGTACTCAACGACGGAGCTGGGTGCACGAATGGCAAAACATCATTTTTTCGGATATATCCAGGTTTTGTTTACAGCGTCATGATGGTCGCATCCGTGTTTGGCGACATCGCGGTGAACGCACAGTGGAAGCGTGAATTCGTCATCGCCATACTGGCGTATCACCCGGTGTGATGGTATGGGGTGCCATTGGTTACACGTCTCGGTCACCTCTTGTTAGCATTGACGGCACTCTGAACAGTGGATGTTACATTTCAGATATGTTACGACCCGTGGCTCTACCCTTCATTCGATCCCTGAGAAAACCTACATTTCAACAGGATAATGCACGACCGCATGTTGCAGGTCCTGTACGGGCCTTTCTGGATACAGAAAATGTTCGACTGCTACCCTGGCCAGCACATTCTCCAGATCTCACTCCAATTGAAAACGTCTGGTCAATGGTGGCCGAGCAACTGGGTCGTCACAATACGCCAGTCACTACTCTTGATGAACTGTGGTATCGTGTTGAAGCTGCATGGGCAGCTGTACCTATACACGCCATTTAAGCTCAGTTTGATTCAATGCCCAGACGTATCGAAGCCGTTATTACGGCCAGAGGTGGATGTTCTGGGTACTGATTTCTCAGGATCTATGCACCCAAATTGCGTGAAAATGTAATCACATGTCAGTTCTAGTATAATATATTTGTCCAATGAATACCCGTTTATCATCTGCATTTCTTCTTGGTGTAGCAATTTTAATGGCCAGTAGTGTACTTCTTGCGGCTGTGAACTAACAGGACCTAACTGCGCGCATATTCTTTCATTATCAGAAGATCAAAACCTTATATTAAACGACCTTTTGTCCATGATGGTACATTAATATTATCGGAAGAAATTCAGTTTTTGAGATGTCTATCTGTTCCCCACCTCTCATTCTGGCATGTGGCTGGAAAGTGTTCACACATTCCATGAGATCTAATTATTATCCCATTTAAATCATTTTGACAGCAAACGCGCATCCTCAATTCCTTATACCTAGGTCAGGCAGATTGAACTGTGATTCCGTTACAGGAAAGGTTATGCGATATGAGTAAAAGAGGAAATAACGCAATTTACTACCTCACCTCGATGGATATGTAACATACCCCGCCCCTCCCTCCCTGCCCCCCCCCCCCCCTCCACCATTAGTTAAAAACGCTTCGAGCCCGGATGAACAAAAAATCTTTAACGCTTCAGATCCTCAATAAAGTCTCCCCACCCCACTTAAATGCAATGCACAGAAAGTTCCCACAAGCATGTAAAACACTCAGAAAAGTCCTTCTTAGAGATTTTGGGAAACTCGCGTGTCACATTGGCTTGAATATCATTTAGGTCGTCAAAGCAGTGGCAGTTCGTGCGAATTTCTGCACTTTGTTGTTTTGTGGTAGATTCATATTGATAGCACCAAGTCTCATAACCCGTGATGACTTTTTCCAGAAACGAATTGTCCGCCTTCTGCACTTCAATCAAGGCACGGCAGTTTTCTACGCGACCATGTTTTTGTTTGGGAGTCGAGGTGTGAGGAGCAAACTTTGCATAAACTTTTCTCTTCTTCAAAACATTCTGCAGAATGTCTTGAACACCTTATTTAGGGATGTTACCCCACCGCGATTTCTGACACAACACAGTTGACACACTAGTTCACACATGCACTACTTAACACCGCCTCCTCGTGACTGATTGGTCGAATGTACATATGTTGTTTACAGTTGACAGTTCTCGCTGCCAATGTAGTTACTGCGCTGAAGTCGCTTATACTGCAGAAATAAAATCAGTGCCGGGATTTTTCGGACGAACAGTGTAGGACTGATTCATGGACGCGTTGGAGAAAGATACTTCCAAGAGAAACATATTCCGTAACCAGTTCTCTCCTTTGGGTGCGGTCCTCCAACAACTCCTTATGTTGGTCGGTCTGGCTCCGCAAGTTTCAGGATACCAGCACCTCAGTTTACTAAGAACTAAGAAAACATAAAAACTGAGGGCTCCCCAGATACCCGGATAGATAAGTTGTCAGACTGTTGGGACTGGATTGTCATTCTGTCTCACACCTTACATTGTACCGAATGTTGTCGATTAATTCTGCTTATCCTGTAAGGACTCGAAGTAGGGTCTCTGTCATCTGCGAACTGTGTTATTTAGAAACGTCATTGCAAGTGCCTTTACCGTTTTTAGAGCTCTGCGCCTCAATCGATGAAAACAGAACCCTGATAGGAGCACTTCGTCGTGCGTCTGTCTGTCTGCCTGTCTGTCTGTCTTCCCACCCGTTAAAAAGGAAAGCCCGCATCTCGTGGTCGTGCGGTAGCGTTCTCGCTTCCCACGCCCGGGTTCCCGGGTTCGATTCCCGGCGGGGTCAGGGATTTTCTCTGCCTCGTGATGGCTGGGTGTTGTGTGCTGTCCTTAGGTTAGTTAGGTTTAAGTAGTTCTAAGTTCTAGGGGACTGATGACCATAGATGTTGAGTCCCATAGTGCTCAGAGCCATTTGAACCATTTTTAAAAAAAAAGGAACGAGCAGACATATCAAGTTGACATTTATGTCACGTACTGACGTCTACGGTTTCTTAGCAGCGTAAAAAAGTTAAGTTTCTAACTCAATGCAGTCAAAAGATACGGCCAAATATGTCACAAATTTTGATGCTCGCAAACCCACTCATCAAAACCTGAAGGGAACTTCCCATTGACGTAGATTGAGCAATTTGGTAGGAAGCAAGGTTCCAAAGTACAAGTATAGGAAAAAATTCGGTAACAGTTAATTTGTAATTATAGCAGATGAAAAAGTAGGGTTTCGTTAACTTTTATCCGACTGTCTGACCGTCTATTGTTTTCCTCGGGAAGGAGAAGATATTTCAAAAAATGGTTCAAATGGCTCTGAGCACTATGGGACTCAACTTCTGAGGTCATTGGTCCCCTAGAACTTAGAACTAGTTAAACCTAACTAACCTAAGGACATCACACACATCCATGCCCGAGGCAGGATTCGAACCTGCGACCGTAGCGGTCTTGCGGTTCCAGACTGCAGCGCCTAGAACCGCACTGCCACCTCAGCCGGCAGAAGACGTTTCAAGTAGAAATTTATGTCACATACTAAAGTCTACGGTTCCTTTGCAGCGTAAAACATTTAAGCCTCTACGTCGATGCAGTCAAAAGATACCGCCGTTTATGTCACATATTTTACGCCTTGACAGCATCAACATCGATAACAGGCAAAAATTGTCGAAATTCTGGATTCCCGGGACAGATGAAATTTTTCTATACATAATTAAGTTCGTACGGGACCCTCGGTGTGCGAGTCCCACTCAAAGTTAACCAGTTTTTTTTTTTTTTTTTAATTATTGAATCGAGATTTTATTCTAGGAACTGCAGCGGTTGCGTACAACCTAGTTCATGACGTGGTGTGGTACACAAATACGAAATACTACCGTTAGATTGGCTTTCGTCTCTGCTTCACCAGTGCAGTCTTTGAGTACCAACGGTCGAGCTTGGCGGCCAGCTTTTGAGGATCTTAACGTCGTGAACGTGTTACTCCCAGTTAACCCACTAATGGCCCCATCAGCAGCAGTGGCTGCAGCGATTCTTGCCAGCAGCAGACTAGCGATAACGCTGTATGCTTCACATGGCGCTATCTGATTTTGACGTCATCATGGTCAAGGCCCCCTTGTTTTTCTTGTTATTTCGCATTATGAACAATTCTTCGTGTAATGAAAATTCCTTGTGTCTGTCTTGAAACATAGATCTTCACATATGCGAACGTTTATATCTGTGTCTTTCGTACGGAGGCACCTGTGAAGTGCCAGGCGCAGTGTCTGTCTGTGTGCTGGCATTACTGACTCGCATCCTTAAGATTCTCATTATTTACACCATTTTAAAATTCATGACACAGTGTGTATATTATTCATCAGATCTTAATTATCATTGTTTTCACTTCAAAGGATGTTTTAAACGATTGCCACCATACAATTGTTGATGGTCAATTAAATACACTACTGTGAGCTACTCTCACAAGACGTGAGGTACAGCTTGTGAAACAGAGAGGGTATCTAAATGTGTATCGAATCCAAGCACAGAATTAATTCCCATAGCGCTGGTAAACCGGTCGAGGTAAGGGTAGTTGTCTGATGGCTTTTCACGTCGTCTAGGCAAATACCACACTCATTTACCATCTCCGCATAATAAATACAAAACAAAAACAATTTAAATACGAATATACGAAGAAAAAATAATAGAATTCACGAGGTTCCTCACTTATCTAACTGGCGGCTTCAAACGGACTGCGCCTGGTTGCAACATAAAGATAATGTTATTGCTAAATCAGAGATCGATGCTTGACCATCATCAGCAGACTGCACATTGGAGAGACAAACACTGAAGAAGAAAACAATTTTCTCATTCAGGAACATTTTTTAAAATCAACCGTTGCGTTTTAACTACTATTGTTTCTCCCAGAATAGGTATTCCATCTTTCATGAGATTTTCCGAACAAATTATTCCCGTTTTACCTGTCTCACAGTGGTCAAAAAATAGTGGGAACTGACTAGTTTACCATAAGTCTACTTTGTGCGTAAATATGGAAAGAGATCCACTACTGTTCGATTACACTACTGACGACAAACAGTAAGAATTTTAAAATACATAAGAGTAACCGATGAGACGACGTACAGTGGAACGGCCACGTCAAAGATATAGCAGGAAAAGCGGCTACCAAGCTGAAATTCATTGGAAGAATACTTAGGGAATCTAATTCATCGCCATAAATAATGAAATTCTTCAACTAGCTGTAAGACTTTGTAGTTAATTTGCACAGTTTAATTTTGGGGAGTATCAAAAAGATTCATTCGGTTTCATAGCACCACACCATCTACAAGAAGGCAAATAAAACTTACGGCAAATTTTAACTTACGCATAGGAGTAGAAAGTTTTGAGAGTATATGTTTTACACACATGTAGTACGAGGGTCTAGTCAAATGAAAACTTTAAAAGAGTAATTAAAAATCGACATTTCGCGCCATTGTCCTTTAAGTTGACAGTAGGTTACCAGTGGTTACATGAATGCTCTACAACGGCAGCATACTACAGACAAGCGAAACGCGGCTGCAATACCAGTTCAAAATGGCTGCCCCGCTTGCGACATACACCAATGAAGAACAGCGTTCTGGCAAACATTTTCCGAACAGTGAAAAAAATGTTCAAATGTGTGTGAAATCTTATGGGACTTAACTGCTAAGGTCATCAGACCCTAAGCTTACACACTACTTAACCTAAATTATCCTAAGGACAAACACACACACACACACCCATGCCCGAGGGGGAACTCGAATCTCCGCCGGGACCAGCCGCACAGTCAATGACTGCAGCGCCCAGACCGCTCGGCTAATCCCGCGCGGCCCCGAACAGTGAAGGTACGAAATGTATTGAAATCTATTCATCTGCGAATGAAGGTCTAATATCTACACCTCTGTCAGTGCAGCAAGCGTATAAGTGGAGTAGAAAACTCGAAAATGGCGTAACTTTAGTGACAGACGCCAGCACCCAGATCAGTCACACCGCGTGGTGACAACAGAGTTTACTGCAGCAGTTGAAGCTACTATGATGGAAAATCGCTGCAAGACGGTGGACGTAATAGCCACAAACCTGAACATTAGTCATGACTTAGCACATCACATCATTCATGAAGTGCTTAAGTTTCGCGAAGTGTCTACAAGATGAGTCCCACAGCAGCTCAGTCCAGAAAGGAAAGAATGACGCATTGACGTCTGTAAAAAAACTTTTGCAGCGCTTTGAAGCAAAAAGACATGGCTTGTTCACGAAAGCTGTAACAGAAGACGAAACCTGGGTACGCTACCACCAAACCGAAACAAACAGAGCAAACAAGGGGCGCCATTCCTCATCACCGAAACCCAGTAATTTCCAGATGAAGCCATATGCATGGAAGGTTTTGCTGACTCTATTTTCGGATGAAGGAGGCGTTGTCTTGGAACATTACACCACTCTGGAGAAATATCATCATCAGTGCGTCATATTCCAATACGTTAAAAAATCATCTTCAGCTTGCAGTAAGACCAAAGCAACGTGGACTTCTGACTGCAGGTGCCACTTTCCAACATGAAAATGCTCGGCCTCATACTACCTGTGCAAGATTTGTAACCATCGATAACCTGTACTTCGATTATCTGCCTCATCCGCCGTACTCACCAGTCCTAGTATCCAGTGATTGCCACGTGTCTGGACCATTCAGAGAACCTGTGGCAGGAAAGAAATTTTGTTGCGATGAAGAGATGCAGCAAGTGGAGCACGAGTGGCTGGGCACGCGACCAGAATAATTTTTTTCAGAGCAATCCATGCACTTCCTACATGCTGGAGGATACGTGTTGAACGACAGGGAGACTAGTCGAAACATGATACACCTATGCTCCACTTCAGTTTAATGAAAGATTAAAAAAAAATATTAAGCTTTTCGACTCCCCGCACACACAAACTTACGGTAATTTTTACAATTACCTTTTGGATCAGAGTTTCCATTTATCTTGCATAAAGCTTCATTTTACCCTCCACTGATAAAAAAAGGGACATGTGAGATCACTCGATCTTGGAGGTCAGTGGTGCAATGCGAATTCTGTACGCCCTGTGCGGCCGGTCCATAGTTCAGACAGGTCAATGCTAGGAAATGCGCTTACATCCAGGCTGTAGTGGGGTGGTGCTTCGTCCTGCTGAAAAATAAATTTTTCGGCGTGTTTTCAGAACTACGGATGAACGAGGGAGGGAAGTAACTGCATCAGGGAGACCTCACCTACAACCACATCAACCGGCAACTTACAGCTGGGACCTATGTAAACGTCGAGTTTCATTCGGAAGCTGAAATTTACTACAGGTTTCATTCTTTTCTCATGTGGGAATCGGATCAATCTTTTTGAAGCACGCTATATTTTAGTCTCATAATAACTTATTTTGAGTCCTACTTTCAAGTTTCTCATCTAAATTCCTCCATTCGCTGCTGAAGTCTGTCTGCACCAGAGGCAGACAATACAGTGTCATTAGCTAAACGGAGGTGGTTCAGCTATGCCCCATTCACATCCATTCCTTCTTCATTTTCCCAATTCATCAAATCGAAAAATTAATGTCTGATTGCTAAGACTTGTTTTGGTAATACGCAGTTTTTTTCCTGACTTCTCCTACATCTACATCTACATCTATACTCCGCGAGCCACCTTACGGTGTGTGGCGGAGGGTACTTATTGTACCACTATCTGATCCCCCCTTCCCTGTTCCATTCACGAATTGTGCGTGGAAAGAACGACTGCTTGTAAGTCTCCGTATTTGCTCTAATTTCTCGGATCTTTTCGTTGTGATCATTACGCGAGATATATGTGGGCGGTAGTAATATGTTGCCCATCTCTTCCCGGAATGTGCTCTCTCGTAATTTCGATAATAAACCTCTCCGTATTGCGTAACGCCTTTCTTGAAGTGTCCGCCACTGGAGCTTGTTCAGCATCTCCGTAACGCTCTCGCGCTGACTAAATGTCCCCCTGACGAATCGCGCTGCTTTTCGCTGGATCATGTCTATCTCTTCTATTAATCCAACCTGGTAAGGGTCCCATACTGATGAGCAATACTCAAGAATCGGACGAACAAGCGTTTTGTAGGCTACTTCTTTCGTCGATGAGTCACATTTTCTTAGAATTCTTCCTATGAATCTCAACCTGGCGCCTGCTTTTCCCACTATTTGTTTTATGTGATCATTCCACTTCAGATCGCTCCGGATAGTAACTCCTAAGTATTTTACGGTCGTTACCGCTTCCAATGATTTACCACCTATGGCATAATCGTACTGGAATGGATTTCTGCCCCTATGTATGCGCATTATATTACATTTATCTACGTTTAGGGAAAGCTGCCAGCTGTCGCACCATGCATTAATCCTCTGCAGGTCCTCCTGGAGTACGTACGAGTCTTCTGATGTTGCTACTTTCTTGTAGACAACCGTGTCATCTGCAAATAGCCTCACGGAGCTACCGATGTTGTCAACTAAGTCATTTATGTATATTGTAAACAATAAAGGTCCTATCACGCTTCCCTGCGGTACTCCCGAAATTACCTCTACATCTGCAGATTTTGAACCGTTAAGAATGACATGTTGTGTTCTTTCTTCTAGGAAATCCTGAATCCAATCACAAACCTGGTCCGATATTCCGTAAGCTCGTATTTTTTTCACTAAACGTAAGTGCGGAACCGTATCAAATGCCTTCCTGAAGTCCAGGAATACGGCATCAATCTGCTCGCCAGTGTCTACGGCACTGTGAATTTCTTGGGCAAATAGGGCGAGCTGAGTTTCACATGATCTCTGTTTGCGGAATCCATGTTGGTTATGATGAAGGAGATTTGTATTATCTAAGAACGTCATAATACGAGAACACAAAACATGTTCCATTATTCTACAACAGATTGACGTAAGCGAAATAGGCCTATAATTATTCGCATCTGATTTATGACCCTTCTTGAAAATGGGAACGACCTGCGCTTTCTTCCAGTCGCTAGGTACTTTACGTTCTTCCAGCGATCTACGATAAATTGCTGATAGAAAGGGGGCAAGTTCTTTAGCATAATCACTGTAGAATCTTAAGGGTATCTCGTCTGGTCCGGATGCTTTTCCGCTACTAAGTGATAGCAGTTGTTTTTCAATTCCGATATCGTTTATTTCAATATTTTCCATTTTGGCGTCCGTGCGACGGCTGAAGTCAGGGACCGTGTTACGATTTTCCGCAGTGAAACAGTTTCGGAACACTGAATTCAGTATTTCTGCCTTTCTTCGGTCGTCCTCTGTTTCGGTTCCATCGTGGTCAACGAGTGACTGAATAGGGGATTTAGATCCGCTTACCGATTTTACGTATGACCAAAACTTTTTAGGGTTCTTGTTTAGATTGTTTGCCAATGTTTTATGTTCGAATTCGTTGAATGCTTCTCTCATTGCTCTCTTTACGCTCTTTTTCGCTTCGTTCAGCTTTTCCTTATCAGCTATGATTCGACTACTCTTAAACCTATGATGAAGCTTTCTTTGTTTCCGTAGTACCTTTCGTACATGATTGTTATACCACGGTGGATCTTTCCCCTCGCTTTGGACCTTAGTCGGTACGAACTTATCTAAGGCGTACTGGACGATGTTTCTGAATTTTTTCCATTTTTGTTCCACATCCTCTTCCTCAGAAATGAACGTTTGATGGTGGTCACTCAGATATTCTGCGATTTGTGCCCTATCACTCTTGTTAAGCAAATATATTTTCCTTCCTTTCTTGGCATTTCTTATTACACTTGTAGTCATTGATGCAACCACTGACTTATGATCACTGATACCCTCTTCTACATTCACGGAGTCGAAAAGTTCCGGTCTATTTGTTGCTATGAGGTCTAAAACGTTAGCTTCACGAGTTGGTTCTCTAACTATCTGCTCGAAGTAATTCTCGGACAAGGCAGTCAGGATAATGTCACAAGAGTCTCTGTCCCTGGCTCCAGTTCTGATTGTGTGACTATCCCATTCTATACCTGGTAGATTGAAGTCTCCCCCTATTACAATAGTATGATCACGAAACTTCTTCACGACGTTCTGCAGGTTCTCTCTGAGGCGCTCAACTACTACGGTTGCTGATGCAGGTGGTCTATAGAAGCATCCGACTATCATATCTGACCCACCTTTGATACTTAACTTAACCCACGGTTTTGAATTTTTCGTTATTCTCACTTAAGAAAGGCAAGTTTTCAGTCCAGATGGTATACCAATCAGGTTCCTTTCAGAGTATGCAGACACACTAGCGCCTTCCTTAGCAATCACATACAACCGCTCACTTGATGAAAGGTCTGTTTCTAAAGACTGGAAAGTAGCACAGATCACACCAATTTTCAAGAAGGGAAATAGGAGTAACCCATTGAATTACAGATCCATATCACTGACCTCAATTTGCAGTAGGATTTTGGAGAATATACCGCACTCGAACATTATGAATCACCTTGAAGAAAATGACTTATTGATACATAACCAACACGGGTTCAGAAAGTATCGTTTTTGTGCAACACAGCTAGCTCTTTATTCCCATGAAGTAATGAGTGCTGTCAACAAGGGATCTGAGATCGATTCCATATTCCTAGATTTCCAGAAGGCTTTGAGAGGTAGCATGAGCCCCCTCTCATATTTCTATCTTAGTCTGAGTAATTCGATTTTCCTCTCTAATTGCATGCGGTGAAAAGTTGCTATTCCTTCACACGCGGACTTCCCACGCAGAGTCTCTCGTCACCCGGGTGGTTCAGTGACAGGCGAGTTCCGCTGAGCTTGAAAGGGTTAATCGACGGGTGTGAGGGAGTCGAGTGGATGCTTTCCAGAAGCCGACACTGTCATAAGAGCGGAAGCGACACGCCCAGATGCGCCGGAAGGGGCGGCTGGGCTAGAGATTCCGTTACTTCGCAGAAACTTAGTGAAAACCGTTTCTGGCGGGCTACCAGCGAGGCGTGGGAATGACTTGTGTTCCCAGGCAGTCTTGGCGGGCAAATTGCCGCGTTTTCTGCAAAATCGTAACTGTGATTGGCTTGCTCAGGGCATAGCTCCGTTACGTAGCAAAATCGGGGCAGAAATTGGCGCCAAGAATCTCCATTGGTGGAATGGTAGTGCTTCGGCGACAGAGTGGAATTTTCCGCCGGTTTTCGAGTTGCTGATTGGAACGTTTAACCACGGCCACTGTCGTGGGGGCGGGAATGCTCTGTGTTCGGCCTGTACGGGTGCTCTTGAGAGGGTCGGCTCTCGCCTTTTGGTCGGAGTAGGCTGCAAGACTGAGCTCTCCCTGCTCTGGACAGCCTGCCTTCCATTGGCTGTCTAATATACTTTTATTTAATTGTAACTGTTAGACGAAGTAGCTGAAGTTTCGGCTTCAGCGTAACTTTCCGAGTACAGTTGGCAATTGAGCGTTTTGCGTACAAGCGGCCTATGTTGTCTGTCTTGAGCAGTTTTGGCTAAAGTTGACTGTATCGGAGTTACTGTGTGACTTCGCTCGTTAAAATCAATCACTGTACTGTCAGTGATTGTGTCGCGGGCCTTCTTCGTCTCCCTCAGAGGTGTATGTGTATTGATAGGAAGTCTTTAGTCTGGAACAACCAGACCAGGATAATTTGTTACGGGCTATACTCGTGACATTATCATCACCATGACGGGACGTCGAAGCAACCAGCCATCGCTTCCGGTACGCCAGATTGTGTCCTTGCAGTTAAGAAGACAGCTTGGTAATGTATGTCCGCAGCATCGGCACATTAGGGAATTTGCACTGTGATAATCAGAGCTCACCAGAGCGCGCCTGTTCCCGTCTTATCTTACGTGGTTCAGTCTTGGATGTTCATTGTCTGAGTTCTCACTACTGTAGCAGCAATTAATGTTGGGTTAGCTGTGTGTCTCTCTTAAGATTTGAGTTGCAAGGAATTAGCTCCACATACCACTTCGCCATAAATGTCACAATCTAGTTTAGGGACAACTTCACCTTCAAAGCATTTATTTGAGTATCCAATTTGAGCCAATTTGATGTATTGTAAATGTTTCATGTGTTTTGTTTATTATTTTGAGTTTAGTCATAATAAATCATACTGTTATTTTGGACAGAACTTTCATTCTGTTAATCGGTAGAGCAACCCTATCATTTCTCACTACGTTAATGAAACTTTCCTTTAGTTTACTTATTTATCAAATTAAATTATTGCAGGTGCCAAACTCTTTCCTACCCCACTTGCAGGGTCGATTACAGTCAGTTCGCGTTTCTTTTTAATCCACGTGCAACAGCAAGAGTCGGAGTTAGAATAGGGGGAGCTTAGAGCATCATTTACATATGTAGATTCTAGAAGAATTTAGTGTTATACACACTGCTAGCCCCGCCACCTAGCAGCTTTTGATACCGTTTCTCACAAGCGACTATTAATCAAATTGCGTGCATATGGAGTATCGTCTCAGTTGTGTGACTGGATTCGTGATTTCCACTCGTAGTGATAGACCGTAAATCATCGACTAGAACAGAAGTGATATCTGGCGTTCCGCAAGGTAGAATCATAGGCCCTCTGCCGTTCCTGATTTATGTATATGATCTAGGTGATAATCTGAGCAGACCCTTATATTCTTTGCAGATGACGCTGTAATTTACCGTCTAGTAAATTCATCAGACGAGCAATTCCAATTACAAAATGATGCAGAGACAATTTCTGTATGGTGCGAAAAGTGGCAATTGGCACTAAACAAAGAAAAGTGCGAGGTCATCCACATGGGTACTAAAAGAAATCGGATAAATTTTGGGTATACGATAAATCGCACAAATCTAAGGGCTGTCAATTCGACTAAATACCTTTGAATTACAATTACGAGCAACTTAAACTGGAAAGACCACATAGATAATGTTGTGGGGTAGGCGAAACAAAGACTGCGCTTTGTTGGCAGAACACTTAGAAGATGCGACAAACCCACTAAAGAGGCAGCCTATATTACACTTGTCCGACCTCTGCTGGAATACTGCTGCGCGGTGTGGGATCCTTACCAGGTAGGATTGACGGAGGACATCGTAAAAGTGCAAAGAAGGGCGGCTCGTTTCGTGTTATCGCGCAATAGGAGTGAGAGTGTCACTGGTAAATTATGCGAGTTGGGGGTAGCAGTCACTGAAACAAAGGCTGTTTCCTTTGCGGCGAGATCTAATTACGAAATTTCAATCACCAACTTTCTCTTCGGAATGCGAAAATATTTTGTTGACACCCACCTATGTAGGGAGAAATGATCATCATAATAAAATGAGAGAAATCAGAGCTCAAACGGAAAGATTTAGGTGTTCCTTATTCCCACGCGCCATTCGAGAGTGGAATGGTAGAGAAGTAGTATGAAAATGGTTAGATGAACCCTCTGCCACGCACTTAAGTGTGAATTGCAGAGTAACCATGTAGATGTAGATGGAGTCTAATGAAATTTACAACACTGTCATATACACTGAGGTGACATAACAATTGGACAGTGATATGCACATATACAGATGACGGTAGTATCGTGGGCACAAGATATAAAGAGGAGGTGCATTGCGAAGCAGTCTTTTGTACTCACGTGTCTAACGTGAAAACTTGTCCGAGGCGATTATGACAGCACGACGGGAATTAACAACTTTGAATGCGGAATGGTAGTTGGGGCTAGAAGCATGGGACATTCGATTTCGGAAATAGCGAATGTACTGTTCCGAGATCAACAGCGTCAAGAGTGTCCCGAGAATACCACATTTCAGACATTACCTCTCATCGCAGACAACGCGTTGGTCGACAGTCTTCACTTAACGACCGAAAGCAGCGACTTCTCTGTAGGGTTGCCAGTGCTACCAGACAAGCAACGCTGCGTAATATCACCGCAGAAATAAATGTGGGACTTACACGAGCGTATCCGTTATCGCGGTGCGGCGTAATTTTACGTTAATAGGCAATGGCAACAGACGATCGACGCGAGTCCCTTTGCTAATAGCACGACATCGCCTGCGGTGCCTTTCCTGGGCTCGTGACCATATCGGTTAAACTGTAGACGACATCAGCAAAAAGAAAACTGGCGTTCTACGGATCGGAGCGTGGAATGTCAGAACCCATAACCGGGCAGGTAGATTAGAAAATTTAAAAAGGGAAATGGATAGGTTAAAGTTAGATATAGTGGGAATTAGTGAAGTTCGGTGGCAGGAGGAACAAGACTTTTGGTCAGGTGAATACAGGGTTATAAACACAAAATCAAATAGGGGTAATGCAGGAGTAGGTTCAATAATGAATAAAAAAATAGGAGTGCGGGTAAGCTACTACAAACAGCATAGTGAACGCATTATTGTTGCCAAGATAGACACGAAGCCCACGCCTACTACAGTACTACAAGTTTATATGCCAACTAGCTCTGCAGATGATGAAGAAATTGAAGAAATGTATGATGAGATAAAAGAAATTATTCAGGTAGTGAAGGGAGACGAAAATTTAATAGTCATGGGGGACTGGAATTCGAGAGTAGGGAAAGGGAGAGAAGGAAACATAGTAGGTGAATATGGATTGGGGCTAAGAAATGAAAGAGGAAGCCGCCTGGTAGAATTTTGCACAGAGCATAACTTAATCATAGCTAACACTTGGTTCAAGAATCATGAAAGAAGGTTGTATACATGGAAGAAGCCTGGAGATACTGATAGATTTCAGATAGATTATATAATGGTAAGACAGAGATTTAGGAGCCAGATTTTAAATTGTAAGACATTTCCAGGGACAGATGTGGACTCTGACCACAATCTATTGGTTATGAACTGTAGATTAAAACTGAAGAAACTGCAAAAAGGTGGGAATTGAAGGAGATGGGAACTGGATAAACTAAAAGAACCAGAGGCTGTACTTAGTTTCAGGGAGAGCATAAGGGAACAATTGACAGGAATGGGGGAAAGAAGTACAGTAGAAGAAGAATGGGTAGCTCTGAGGGATGAAGTAGTGAAGGCAGCAGAGGATCAAGTAGGTAAAAAGACGAGGGCTAGTAGAACTCCATGGTTAACAGAAGAAATATTGAACTTAATTGATGAAAGGAGAAAATATAAAAATGCAGTAAATGAAGCAGGCAAAAAGGAATACAGACGTCTCAAAAATGAGATCGACAGGAAGTGCAAAATAGCTAAGCATGGATGGCTAGAGGACAAATGTAAGGATGTAGAGGCTTATCTCACTAGGGGTAAGATAGATACTGCCTACAGAAAAATTAAAGAGACCTTTGGAGAAAAGAGAACCACTTGTATAAATATCAAGAGCTCAGATGGAAACCCAGTTCTAAGCCATGAAGGGAAAGCTGAAAGGTGGAAGGAGTATATAGAGGGACTATACAAGGGCGATGTACTTGAGGACAATATTATGGAAATGGAAGAAGATGTAGATGAAGATGAAATGGGAGATACGATACTGCGTGAAGAGTTTGACAGAGCACTGAAAGACCTGAGTCGAAACAAGGCCTCCGGAGTAGACAACATTCCATGAGAACTACTGATGGCCTTGGGAGAGCCAGTCCTGACAAAACTCTACCATCTGGTGAGCAAGATGTATGAGACAGGCGAAATACCCTCAGACTTCAAGAAGAATATAATAATTCCAATTCAAAGAAAGCAAGGGTTGACAGATGTTAAAATTACCGAACTATCAGTTTAATACGTCACATCTGCAAAATACTAACGCGAATTCTTTACAGACGAATGGAAAAACTGGTAGAAGCCGACCACGGGGATGATCAGTTTGGATTCCGTAGAAATGTTGGAACACGTGAGGCAATACTGACCTTAGACTTACCTTAGAAGAAAGATTAAGGAAAGGCAAACCTACGTTTCTAGCATTTGTAGACTTAGAGAAAGCTTTTGACAATGTTGATTGGAATACTCTCTTTCAAATTCTAAAGGTGGCAGGGGTAAAATACAGGGAGCGAAAGGCTATTTACAATTTGTACAGAAACCAGATGGCAGTTATAAGAGTGGAGGGGCATGAAAGGGAAGCAGTGGTTGGGAAGGGAGTGAGACAGGGTTGTAGCCTCTCCCTGATGTTATTCAATCTGTATATTGAGCAAGCAGTAAAGGAAACAAAAGAAAAATTCGGAGTAGGTATTAATATCCATGGAGAAGAAATAAAAACTTTGAGATTCGCCGATGACATTGTAATTTTACCAGAGACAGCAAAGGACTTGGAAGAGCAGTTGAACGGAATGGACAGTGTCTTCGAAGGAGGATATAAGATGAACATCAACAAAAGCAAAACGAGGATAATGGAATGTAGTCTAATTAAGTCGGGTGATGCTGAGGGAATTAGATTAGGAAATGAGACACTTAAAGCAGTAAAGGAGTATTGCTATTTGGGAAGCAAAATAACTGATGATGGTCGAAGTAGAGAAGATATAAAATGTAGACTGGCAATGGCAAGGAAAACGTTTCTGAAGAAGAGAAATTTGTTAACATCGAGTATAGATTTAAGTGTCAGGAAGTCGTTTTTGAAAGTATTTGTATGGAGTGTAGCCATGTATGGAAGTGAAACATGGACGATAAATAGTTTGGACAAGAATAGAATAGAAGCTTTCGAAATGTGGTGCTACAGAAGAATGCTGAAGATTAAATGGGTAGGTCACATAACTAATGATGAAGTATTGAATAGAATTGGGGAGAAGATTAGTATGTGGCACAACTTGACAAAAAGAAGGGATTGGTTAGTAGGACATGTTCTGAGGCATCAAGGGATCACAAATTTAGCATTGGAGGGCAGCGTGGAGGGTAAAAATCGTAGAGGTAGAACAAGAGATGAATACACTAAGCAGATTCAGAAGGATGTGGGTTGGAGTAAGTACTGGGAGATGAAGAAGCTTGCACAGGATAGGGTAGCATGCATCAAACCAGTCTCAGGACTGAAGACCACAACAACAACAACGTAGATGACTGGAAAACCGTGCCTGGTGAGTTGAGTTTCGATTGCAAGCTGATGCTGGCTCCATAATGGTGTAGGCTGTGTTCACATTGAATGGACTAGGTCGTATGGTCCAACTGAACCGATCGTTGACTGGAAATGGTTCAGTTCGGCTACCAGGAGACCATTTGCCGCTATTCGTGTGAACTTCACGTTCCGAAGCAACGATGTTATGTCACCGGGCCACAACTGTTCACGATTGGTTTGACGAACATTCTGGACAGTTCGAGTGAATGATTTTGCCACCCACATTCCCCGACATGAATCCCATAGATAACTGGTATTACGTAATCGAGTGATCTGTTCGTCCACAACATCCTGCACCGGAAACACTTTCGAAGTTATCAACTGCTGTAGAGGGAGCAGGGTTCAGTAGTTCTGCAGGGGACTTCAGCGACTTGTTGAGTCCATGCATCATCACGACTGGCAAAAGGAGGTCCGTCGCAATATTAGGAGGTGTGCCACGACTTAGGTCATCTCACTGTATATTGTCCGATATACTAACATACGCTGAATCAATGCCTTGTTTCTCGTGCACAGTTAGTTCAGATTTCATTACAGCTTTGTTAAATGATTCCTCAAAATCTGTGAATCCCAGACAAAGAGGTAATTAATACCCATTACTTGGTTGTATAATTTCTTTCAAGACTTTTAATGATCCTTTGTGCTAATCCACTATAAAACGTTTCCTTTGCCTCATTAAAAAATAATGATTTCATATCTATAGGTTTGTTGTAGTTTTATTGAATATGTACTGTTATGAGCAAAGGAGACTGGTATATCTGCAGTTTTTAATGTCTCATGTGTCACCATTCTCGCAAAGGAGAATAATTATGATATGACGTAGCACACACAAGCAGTGAAGAATGTGTACTGTATTTTACGTACTGTAAGATGCTCCAGACTATAAGACGCACCTTCAATTTTTAGCCAAATTTTAAAAAAATACATTTTTACCATTTGTATTATTAGATCGCAAAGCCAGACTAAAAAAATCCTTAGCTTATAAAATCGAACTGACCTTTAAAATTCCTGAGAATCGTAATCTGAAATTTCTTCTTCGTCTTTCTCTTCGTCGTCACCGTTGTCCTTGTCATGAATAAGATGGTCTTCACTGCCATCGAGAGCATTACTTATGTCCCGCTTCTTGATAGATTTGACAATGCTGTCTTCTCTCACTCTACACCACGACTATTTTATCCACTGACACACTGGACTGATTGTAGGTGGTTTTATAGCTCCCTTAGGGGTGAATTCATGTTGGATTTCATCCATCATCCATTTGTTCCATTCCTCTCTTATTTTGTTGTTGTTGTGGTCTTCAGTCCTGAGACTGGTTTGATGCAGCTCTCCATGATACTCTATCCTATGCAAGCTTCTTCATCTCCCAGTACTTACTGCAGCCTACATCCTTCTGAATCTGCTTAGTGTATTCATCTCTTAGTCTCCCTCTACGATTTTTACCCTCCACATTGCCCTTCAATGCTAAATTTGTGATCCTTTGATGCCTCAGAACTTGTCCTACCAACCGGTCCCTTCTTCTTGTCAAGTTGTGCCACAAACTACTCTACTCCCCAATTCTATTCAATACCTCCTCATTAGTTATGTGATCTACCCATCTAATCTTCAGCATTCTTCTGTAGCATCACATTTCGAAAGCTTCTATTCTATTCTTGTCCAAACTGTTTATCGTCCATGTTTCACTTCCATACATGGCTACACTCCTTTCTGAAAGTTCAGAAACGACTTCCTGACACTTAAATCTATACTCGATGTTAACAAATTTCTCTTCTTTAGAAACGCTTTCCTTGCCATTGCCAGTCTACATTTTATATCCTCTCTACTTCGACCATTATCAGTTATTTTGCTCCCCAAATAGCAAAACTCGTTTACTACTTTAAGTGTCTCATTTCCTAATCTAATTCCCTCAGCATCACCCGATTTAAATCGACTACATTAAATTATCCTCGTTTTGCTTTTGTTGATGTTCATCTTATATCCTCCTCTCTTATATTATCCTTAAATGGTTTATGTATCGAGACATCAAGAGGTTGCAATTGTGAAGTAAGTCTTCCCAGAATAACAGCAAGCTCTGTATTTCACTGTCTCAGTTTCTCTTTCACAGAAAATTTGTAAACTGACCTAGCACAAGAGGAGAACTCTTCTTCAATAAAGCCCTTGTCCTTCTTTCCCACAATTTGTTCATCCACAGTTTCATACCAGCATCGTACATCCAACCCTTGACATGTATGTGTACAACAACACCTGGCGGTATTTCAGAAGGTTTTGGCATTGTTTTACGCTTGGGAATGATCATTGCATTGAGTTTAATACCTTTAGCATAACATGAAAAGACAACATCGTAGTGTATTTTTTCATGTCCACTTGTTTCAGTAGTTACAGTTTTATTATGTTTCATGGCACAGGTGTCTCACTTGGCACATCAAATATCTGAGTTTTGACCATAGGATAGAGTAGCATGGAGAGCTGCATCAAACCAGTCTCAGGACTGAAGACCACAACAACAACAGTATAGCAGATTGGCTTTTTGTTTGGGCGGCAAAATAACTGAGCATGAGCGAAGTAGAGCGAATATGAAATGTAGACTGGCAATGGAAAGAAAAGCATTTCTCAGGAAAAGAGATTTGTTAACATCGAATATAGACTCAAGTGTCAGGAAGTCTTTTCTGAAGGTTTTCGTATGGACTGTAGCCAAGTACGCAAGCGAAACGTGGACGATAAAGTGTTTAGACAATAAGAGAACAGAAGCGTTTGAAATGTGTTACTACGGAAGAATGCTGAAGGTCAGATGGGTAGATCGCGTAACTAATGAAAAAGTGCTGAACAGAATGGGGAGACACTGCATTTATCGCACAACTTAATTAAAAGACGGAATCGGTTTGTATAAGAGATTCTAAGATATCAGGGGATCACCAATTTGATATTGGAGGGAAGTTTGAGGGGAAAAAATCGTAGAGAGAGACCAAGAGATTCAGAAGGATGTAAGTTGCATTAGTTATTCGCAGATGAAAAGGCTTGCACAGGATAGAATTGTATGGAGAGCTGCATCAAACCAGTCTTTGGACTGAAGAACACAACAACAAACAACATGCAGTTACAAGCGTAACATGAAATATTGAAAATAAACGCTGATCCGACCAAAGATACTTGTTTACAGATGTTATATTACATATACACGCAACACTGCCTTGCAGGATATAATTTTTTACCGCTGCAAGAAATGATGTAAATTGAAATGTGATCCTTTTTTTTGTCCTGTCTTTACTTTCGTTTGTCTTCAACCAGCCTCCAGCACATCTAATACGAGCTCAGTACAGTGCTTGTAAATCATAACTGTAGATCAAAATGCTCTCATATTTAATATTTAACGAAGTGGGTCGCCATCTGCTTGGCAACGGAACAACAAGAAAATAAGTCAGGAACGCACGGTTTATATTCGTTTTCAGAGGGTTGCATACCCAGACGAGTTGTAAGATAATAGTTTGATCCTGACATTCAAATAAAGTTTGAATTTAATAAGTCATTTATTCACCCAAAATCTTGACGTATACCACATAAAAATATGGAAAATAACCTTCCAAATAAATGAAAATTAAATCTCGTAATGACGACTGAGAAGTTGCCACAACGCAACGAGCACCAAGTCGTGTAAAATATTGAAACATAAAACTTTTTAGAAGCTCAGTTGAACCATGAATGTGCCGCTAACACTGTGGGAGATACCTCATCTACGTGGAAGGTTACTTTGGACATGCTACAAGGTATCCTAATCTGTGCAGGTCGCAAATGCAAAGTAAACGAGTCCAAGAGTCACGAAATGACACAATTAATTACTCAAGTTTTGTAGAAAATCCCGCAAATTGTGAGCTGCTCAGAAAGTGATTGGCGTTATTGCGACATATGAGACTTACTCAAATTCTGGAGACGTGCGTTAGAATTCTCCAGTAAGCAGAGTCTAAAGACTGAAAGAAAGACTAAAGACTGAAAGAAAAAAGGCTGCACCCGACGACCTCTGAAACACGAATGGCCGAGGCGGCTTCCCCACGACAAGTGCCCAAAATAATTCTCCTCTTAACATAACTCCTGACCTTTTTGAAAAACTCTTGTTTGGGGGGGGGGGGGGACACCTCCCAGCGAGAATTTCGCGTTATGCACCCGTATACTGGGAAACCCTGCAGAAATTTTCCATCCGTGACTCACAGAATGCTTTCTAACGCACAAGAGTTTGGTATCGGCTAGCAGTGTACCACTCATTGGTCGATTGTAAGACTCAATGGATTGGATAATAAGATTCGGAGGGAAAGGTGACGAATTTTCTCACGATGACCCAGTGGCGCCGTGTTGACCCATTCTTTGAACAGCGTACAGGGAAGTGAATTCGTCACGTGCATTTATACACTAAGGACTGTTAGACGTATAGTGGCAGCGGCATTTAAAGGAGGAAACCGCATTCGCCGCCAAAGAGATGAGCAAGTGCCCACCACAATTGCTTCTGCGAATTGCAGTGCAGCCTCTGTGCTTGATCTCTTGTGGTCAAGACAGACTAAGGGGCGAACACCTTGGCCTTTAAGTTAATTTGATGCTTTCTTCCTGAGTCAGCAAGCTTTGTATTGTCCTCAAAAACAACCAGGAAATGAACAGAAAAATAATCAAATATCGCTCAGCGATATATGACAGCTTCGTCATAAAATTATAATGAAAAAGTGGATAGTGTTTTTCGGGTTTTCTAATTGTTTTTTGAAGAAATGTAAGACAACATGAAATAAGACTGTAAACGCGTGGGGTATGTCTATGAAGGCTTTTGCGACGTATCATTTCAATAAAATCTTCAGAAGTTTCTCACGCATAACATCGCAGTCTGATCTTACCCAGCGAGAAAATCATGGAATTTTTATTACAATGAGTGCCATATTTTCAAGGAGTTTTGGCTTAAAGCGCCCCATCCGTTGCAGCTCGTACATTCTGCAGTCTTATGTTCTTTCGAATATCAACAAAAAATTGTAAAATCTCACTTTATCGTTTTCGATATGATGTATGTAACTTCTCGTAGTAGTAAGATGACTATTGTCTTTGACAGCAATTTCGTTTCTCCATGTCTCATATCTATAGAGTAGAATACCTTCGTTCGTATAGAGGAAGCATTTACAATGTTTCATCTTACAGTCTTTACGATAGGTACAGAACAAAAATCTGTCTCGAGGAATTTCGCCACGGGCCACGTGTGAACCAGTCTCACATCACATGCAGATATTATATGGCACTCTAGTTGGTTTGTACTAGAGGTCACGTGTTTTTACACTCCTATAACAACGTAACATTTGTCAGTGCGACTGCTCCAGCAGTGCAAAACGGCAAACATCCCTGTGAATGTTCAAAACCATGATGATGGAGCTTTCGGTCCGAAATGCATGTCGGAAATAAAAATCTGAAACTCGAAACACAAACAGTCGACCGGCTTATATTCATAAAACGTACTGTGTAAACAATTTTGCAAGCTCGTTTCGTACACATGTCCCTACAATTTGGATCACTTTTGTTGAAAGACATTCGTTTCCCTGCGCCTACCTTTACTTTCTTCCTCGAATGTCTTTCTACAGCCCACCTGGCAATCGTTACCGAATGTCATCATTGTCGATACTTAGTGGTAGTTTCATTAGTAGCACGTTGTCTATCACTGGAAACGAGTCACTTCAAGACGCCTAAAACCAGTGTACAGTGTCTAGAACCTTTCTTCCCCCCCCCCCCCTCCCCCCCGCCTCCCCCACATTATCACCAAGTCTAACACATAACTAAACTGTAGAATGAATATGTCTCTTGGAACACTTGTTTTTTAAAATGATGAAGGATGAATGATATTGTGTGTGAATGAGTGTTAGAATGAAATGACGAAGGAATTCGTGGTGCATTGCAAGTGCTATCCACAACTCCTTCTCAGATAAGAAGGCTAACTATCCACAGTGAGGGTGGACACCTGTTACAAAACATAATTCCCCAGCATTATTCCTTTCCATTGCGGCACTTGCTTGACCTGCACACTGCAGCTTCGTTTAAAATCAACCAGGTTACAATGTGTGCATTGCATCTACTGCTCACTTGATTGCTGCACTCCTTACTTCTGAACTGACAGAAATTGGAACACTTCAGGCTGTAATGCTGACCACAGCTATTAATAGTTGTAGTAGTAATAATACTGAGTACAGCACTATAGTAGCCCCTATGTAGTTACTGCTGTGTTGTCCTATCAATTAATTCATTTACCTGTTTCGAAAGCGTGTGGTGAAGCAATTTCTGGGCTCTTGCAGGTACTATTTACAACTTGGAAAATACATTTTCTTGAGATATTAGCATCTGTTACATATGTCTGTCATTTTTCATTAGTGATATACGGGACAAAGCACAACATACGCGTTTAGTGGGTGGACTATGTGAGGAACCTGTAACCTCCATCGAATTAATGATACTAATTGAGAAAAAGTAATTACTGATAACATATGTAATCATTATTAGCGTCTTACAAAACTGTGTTAATGCAATGATATTTTGAAAATAATTTCGTTTCGTGACTGAAACAGAATAGAATCGTTTAGTTTTTACCCCCATAAAATTTCATTTTAATTACTCCCAAGTTGGGAGCCATTGGTCTAGATTGGTCATGTGTGATTAAATGCGACTTCTGGAGCATACGGCGGAAGTACGGTCGACGGCAGTGAGGCACAGCTGGGCAAGGTCAACTCCAGGCCGGAAACCGGTCCAGACGGTACCCGCGCGTTAACCGCCCCCTCTTGCTCTCATCCCTCCCCCACACGCCTCTCCGGGGCGGGGGGTGATGGCTCACAGAGCGTTTCCCACGCCTCAAAGCATGTCAGCAGAACCATCACAAGCTTTTCTCAAGCCATTTATTCTCTCATTAAACCCTCCAACAAAGAGATTTCCTTTTGTTCGTCGGTCTTTATATCAACAACAAACAACAGTAAATACGTACAATTGTAGTGAAAACATCTGAAAGAACGGAACTAACAGACTATGAGGACATCGAACTTCATTAGCTTGAAATGACAAATTTGTTCTCGTACGGTGTTTGTAGCGTATAACTACAAGGACAGTACAAAAAGTTGATCACCCCCAAGTCCAAACAAGACTGTTCTTTTATGCCATTCTGTGGCCGCGCGGGATTAGCCGACCAGTCTGAGGCGCTGCAGTCATAGACTGTGCGGCTGGTCCCGGCGGAGGTTCGAGTCCTCCCTCGGTCACGGGTGTGTGTGTTTGTCCTTAGGATAATTTAGGTTAAGTAGTGCGTAAGCTTAGGGACTGATGACCCTAGCAGTTGAGTCCCATAAGATTTCATACACATTCGAACATTTTTGAACAAGCCATTCCGTCACGTCCCACATTACTCCATCTTACTGCGCTGATCCCATACAAACGCTATTACTCGTCACCACTGGAAGGTAACAAGATTGATTCCAATGGAATGTTATCTATTCCTTCTGCCTTATTTGATCTCAAACCCACCACAGCTGTTCTGAAATCTGAATAATACTGGATCCCCTATGTCATCTCTATCGACTCCGATTTCCTCTTCTAACACATCATGCAAGTCTTCCCCTTCGTAGAGGCTTTAAGTGTACTCTTTCAACGTACCTGCTCTCTTTTCTGCGTTTAGCAGTGGAATTCCCACTGCGCTCGTGATGTTATCACCCTTGCTTTTTATTTCACCTAAGGTTGTTTTGACTTTTTATATGCTGAACTATCCTGCAGGTATTTCACCCTGATTGCCCTAAATTTAAAATTTATTTCATCACTAAGGGATCTATATTGCTGTATTCCTGTCCTTTCCTGAACTTCTATCGTCAATCAGTTGAAGTACTTCATCTGTTACCAAGGTTTCTTCGCAGTTACCTTCCTTGTACATACGTTTGCCTGTCCAACATTTGTAATCGCCCTTTTTAGAGATGTCCAATTCTCTTCAGCTGAGCTGCCACTCATCGCAGTATCCACATCCTTAGCGAACTTCAAACGCGTCTCGCCATTCCACCACAGTGCTTCAGTCTCCCACTTCCTTCCACAATGGTTACTGCAGACGATTGTCTTATATTTCATTCTACTCTTCCTCATTACTACATTGAGGTCTGAGTCTGTATCTGCATCTGGGTACTCCTCGCAATCCAACATCATGATGTAATCCAGCTAGAACATTCCCGCGTCTTCAGTTTTTTTCGAGCATATCTCCTCGTCTTGTGATTCTTGAATAGGGTATTCATTATTACCGTCTGAAATATATAGGATAATTCAATTAATCTTCTTCCTCTCTCATTCCTATTGCCAACCTCATTTTCTTCCGTAATCCCTTCTTTTGTTCCTTCCACTACAACAGTGTTCCAATCCCCCTGATTTTTAGATTTTCATTTCTCTTTACGTACTGAATTACCCATATACTTTCTCTATCTCTTCATCTGCTCTTGCGACGTTGGCGTGTATGCCTCAACTATGGTTATTGCCGTTCGTCTGCTGTACAATGTGATGAGAACAACCCTGTTACTGAACTGTTCACAATAACTCACCCTTTGACGTACCCTCCTATTCACAAAGAGTCCTACCTCCAGTATGACATTTTCTGCTGCTAGTGATATTACCCTAAACTCGTCTAACCAGAAATCTTATCTTCTTTCCATTTCACTTCACTGACTCTCAGCTTATCCAGATTGAGCCTTTGCATCTCCCGCTTCAGATTTTCTACTTTCCTACCATATTTCTGACATTGCATACTTCCAGTCATAGAATATTATCCCGTAGTTGGTTAATCCATCTTTTTCTCATGTTCGCTTCCACTTTGGCAGTCCTCTCCCGGATATCCGAATGGGGGACTAATCCGGAATCTTCTGCCAATGGAAAGATCATCATGACACTTTTTCTACTACAGGTCATGCGTCCTGCGTGTACACATGATGTGTCTTTAATGCAGCGGTTTCCATTGCCCTCTCCAGCCCCATGCCGTTGATCGTTGCCTATTCTTCCGCCTTTTACGGGTAGTTTCCCACATCAAGGGGAAAATAGTGCCCTGAACCTTTGTCCACTCCTCCGCCCTCTTTGACAACGCCAATGGCAAAACGAGACTCACTTCTTCTGCCGGAAGTCTTCGGCCGCCATTACTGACGGTTTTCATTAAAAATTTAAGCAATGGTTGAGTTAGAATCTGAGAGCCAGAACGTTTTGATTATTTAAAGACACTATCCCTAAAGGTAACTATAGTCTTCAACAGCAATTTTGTCTCCCAAATGTCTCATATCTATAGAGCAGAATTTTTGTAATCGAATATTTTTGGTCGTATGGCGTATTTACTTCTAATGTTTTAACTTACGTTCGTCACGATAGGTACACGACAAAATTCAAACAATCTCAAGGAATTTCGCTATGAACCACCAGTAAACCAGTCTTACATCACTTGCAGAATTTATATAGCACTGTAGTTGGTTTTTAGTAGAAGTCACGTGAGAGATATAATATAGCGCAGTATACGAGACACCTGATCATCTGAAAAAGCTGAGAAAGCACCGTTATTCTAACAGAAGTGGTATGGGTACATTGACAGTGAAATGGAGCAAGATAGTCGCACTGAGGCCTAAAGTTACATTCTTCCTTCAGCAGTTCACGAGCATGTAATTAGACAACAACATGAATAATTCGTACTGTTTGTTTTCTCGGGAGTTGTGCTTTGAAAGTGATGGAGCTCAAACTAAAGCTAGACGCTATGAATGACGGTGATTGGAACAAGTTTCGTCTACTGCATTTGCGTGGCAGTTAAGGGGAGATGCGATGAATCCTTTCTTAATTACCCCAATGGAGCGCCTTGTCGTGGATTACAATCTGAACTGCATACACTGTACCCCATGACCGGAAGGAATCTTATTTTTTTGGCCTGCTGATTCTGGAGCATAGTACACCATATCCCTAGTCAGGTTTCTTTGTGTCCATCCTTCTGATATCGGCGTTCCTACTTGACAGTGTTCACTTAGTAAGTGTTGAAGCCAGACCTCTGAACCTGCGAGAACTTATGATTGATTAACACGAAAACATTACACATGCTTTAAGACAGGTATCAAAAACGGATGCACGTATTTCAGACCGCCACACCCTGTCTGCAGACTGGTGAAAAGTATTTTTCTCTCTACGGTAACGAGTGAAATTAATTGTTGTTTTCTGAAGGAATATCGTAGAATAAGTTTCTGTCGTTGACATTTAAGTTTTCTAAGTATCGTACCGAGTCACAGTGTAAATTTTTTTTATATTATGACACTATATGATACAGAACTTTTACATCAACTGACTGCGGCTGCAGAAGCCCATGCAGTTAAGTTCCTTATCGTCTTAAACGACACTCAAAATTAATTTTAAATTAACAACAGCTTTAGTTGCAATGTTTACCTAGATTTACCTAGGTTTCAGTTGGGATAACCCAACCTTCTTCAGAATAAGTGGAACTACGATTTGTCCATATTGGACAACGTCAAAAACTAAAAACTATAATACCGTAATAATCGTCATATTGCAATAACTTACCTGGGGAACAGCCTTGGCCCCATTTCGCGACCGTAGTACGGCAGCAACAGATGTTGTACTCAAACATCCGTTGCTGCCGTACTGCGGTCGCGAAGTGGGTTCAAAATGGTTCAAATGGCTCTGAGCACTATGGGACTTAACATCTAAGGTCATCAGTTCCCTAGACTTTAGAACTACTTAAACTTAACTAACCTAAGGACATCACACACATCCATGCCCGAGGCAGGATTTGAACCTGCGACCGTAGCGGTCGCGCGGTTCCAGACTGAAGCGCCTAGAACCGCTCGGCCACACCGGCCGGCCGCGAAGTGGGGCCGAGGCTGTTTCCCAGATAAGTTATTGCAATATGACGATGTATTACTGTATTATAGCTTTTAGTTTTTGACGTTGTCCATTATGGACAAATCGTAGTTCCTTTTATTCTGAAGAAGGTTGGGTTATCCCAACTGAAACCTAGGTAAATCTAGGTAAACATTACAACTGAGGCTGTTGTTAATCTAAAATTAATATTTATACAGTTGCTGACAGGGCCGCGAAATGTTGAAAATATTAAAATTCCTACCTGACGCTCAAAATCTTTTCGACAGATGTATCTTAATTCATATCGAGTTTCACCCGTAACTTATGGAAACCGTTCGACCCTCCATCAGAGACAAAAATAAAAATACCCACTTGTTGACTGTTTAGATCCGCCGATGTACTGATGACTCCTCAGATAGTACAATGGAGAATGATTAAAATATTACGTGATTCCAATGAAATTGTCCTTTATTTGGATAAAACGTTTTTTCTTCTTTTTTTCTCGTTACAACAGGCCAATTTCGAAGACAAAATCATTGTTAAGTGTCATGTAGATATTATCACTAGGCTTGCATAATAAGAGCAGACGCTGTCATAAGTAACAGAGAAAGTACCGAGGCCTGTCCAAACGCAATCGTCAAGTAAACTGACTAGGCCTGCAACTACTGCAAAAACGTAATGGAAAATTACTCTGCTCAACCTGTTGCAAATGGATTTTACAACACAGTAGTTTTGCTGTACCCGTGTAGATCGAAATACCAAGGAGTTTGGAATTCTTCTCTATCTGCGTCTACATACATGCTCCTGAAGCAACCAAATGGTGCGTGGCAGAGAGTACCCTATACCACTACCAGTCATTCGCCTCACTGTTACACTCCCAAACAGAGCGATGGAGAAACGACTGTCTGTATGGCTCCGTACGAGACCTAATATCTCTAATCATATCTTCGTTGTCCTTAAGCGAAAGGTACGATGGCAGCAACAGAATCTTTTTGTAGTCTGCCTCAGATGCTGCTTCCCTAAATTTTTTTCAATGGTGCTCCTCGAAAAAAACATCGCCTTCTCTCCAGCGATTCCTATCTGAGTTCCCGAAGCAACTCCATAATAGTTGCGTGTTGCTCAACATGCACATTGCTCTCGCTGGTGTATGTGGTTTCTGAACAGCTGGAGCCCAGACCTGCAGCAGAGAGCCGCGAATCTTCGACGCTGACAGGTCCGCTGACATTGCGTTGTTCCAGAACCGAGCGAGCACTGTGGACAAAGTTGTACGGCCCGTCGCAAATTCTGTGCTTTAATAGCTCACCCACATTCATAAATAACGTATTTACATCTACATCACTGCAAGCCAGCTTGTAGTGTGTGGTGGAGGGTACTTTGTACACCACTGTCTCTTCCATTTTTCTGTTCTAGTCGCCATGATGCGCCAAAAGAACGATTGCTGGTAAGCCTCCGTGTGGCTCGAATCTCTGTAATTTTTACCTTGTTAGGGGTTCACCACCCTGCTGGAGCAAATTTAATTTCGATGTTTTGCCCACGCGCTGCCTGCGCCAGAAAATATCTTCGCTGCAATAGAGTCGCAGGTCAGAGCAGTGTCGGCAGTTGTCCAATCGCTCGCTGCTACAGAGCAGTTGCAGTCGCTCGCTGCTACAGGGCAGTTGTAGTCTGTCGCTGGTACAGCGCAGTTCATAGCTATGTATTGTAAGGTAAATGCTATTGTTTTTATATGCATGCGCGTAGTTAAGTCACTTGTCTGAGATGTTAATATGAATTTGTTTCAATCTTTTTGTGATTCGTCAGCACCAGTTGACCCAGATTTGTAATATTCAATTTTTCATACAATGGACTGCAGATCTTTATCATAATTTTTACCAGTCAACAAAAAAAGAAAGGAATAATTTTGCCTTAAGTCATTGCTAGGCCCGATCCAGTCATTTATTTAAATTTAAATATTTCAGAAATTTTCTCAGATCATAGTCATGTGTTCTTTAGTAATCAGACGAACAGTTCTGCAGCTATGTCAATAAGCAAAGTCAGTTTTTCTAATAATGCAGATCTCAGACAAATGTTGTCCAGCATTAGTAGATAGGCCAGCAGTGCAGTAAACTGTGCCATTTACGAGCAGATATATAGGCAGCGTTGTCCGGCGACACCATCATGAGGTAAGAACTTTTCAGTTTATTTCTCACTGACAGATTCAGATTGATTTCACAGGACCATGGCGTAGCGCTGCTTACATCCAAATTTATCAGTTTTCATGAGTTAAGATATTAACAAAAAAATTATCATTTATATTTTATACGGGAAGGTTACAACGTTCGTGGTGTTTTCGTAACTTATACGCAGCAGAAAGCAATTTATTGGTTGACTCTTCCAAGAACGAACGTTCTGTGAGTTTCAACGTTAAATCATAGCGTGATACACAAAGCCTCTCTTGTAGCTTCTTCCACTGGAACTGTACGAGATTCGAAGCTTTCGTGATTACTACGTGAACTTATAACGAAATGACCTGCTCTTCTTTGGACCCGCAGAAAGATCATAACAGGCAAGCAAAAAACGTGTTCTAAAATTCTACGACAGTCTCATGTCATGTCAGAGATGTACGCCTATCCTTGTGTGTGTCTGTTCGTCGTCCTTTGTTGGAAACGGGAATGTCCTGCGCTTTCTCCCAATCACTGGGAATGCATTCCTCCTCCAGTGACCTACGGTAAACTCCAGCTAGGAGACGTGCAGGTTCTTTTGCATACTCTATGTAGAATCGCATAGGATCTCATCACGTCGCCAGGTCTTATCGAGTGGTTTTATATAATTTTTTATCCTGCGGACACTAATTCGGCGTTCGCACAACTATCTTCCCCAGTGAAACAAATGGTTCAAATGGTTCTGAGCTAATGGGACTAAACATCTGAGGTCATCAGTCCCCTAGAACTTAGAATTACTTACACCTAACTAACCTAAGGACATCACACACATCCACGCCCGAGGCAGGATTCGAAACTGGGACCAAAGCGGTCGCGCGGTTCCAGACTGAAGCGCCTAGATCCGCTCTGCCACTCCGGTCGGCCCAGTGAAACAGTTTCAGAAAAATATTGTTATTCGGAAAAAAGATTATTACGAGTATTTGGGCCTTCTCTTCGTACTCCTCCATTTCTATAACATTATCTTCACTGAGAGTCTGAGTAGACGATTTTCATCCTTTAACTGATTTAATGTAAGGTCAAAAGTTTTACGAATTTTTTGTCAGGCTGGTAGACAGAAATTTACTTTCGAATTAATTGAACGCTGTAGGCGTGATCCTCCTTACACTAATTATGTCTTCCTTACATTTTTGTCTTTTAACATCGGTGAAGCGCTTAGAAGTTTGCTTTCACATGGGTTTAGGAATTTCAGTGGAAGCTGAGTGTATGAAATCACTGTGTTCGTAAAAGAGAAGACACTGCTGAGCCTGATTTTACGCCGTCATTATACAGTCTTAAATACAGTAATTATTGCTTGTATACTCATCCACTAGTCCTGCCAGTTTATATCAACCCAGAGCAGTAGTCCTGTGTGCTATGAGTTTTAGAGACGTTTGTGCGTCGAACTCTGCGTGGCTGTGACATGTAGGCAAGAAGGGTACATGTGAGGAAAAGTGTAAAAAATGGTTCAAATGGCTCTGAGCACTATGGAACTTAACTTCTAAGGCCATCAGTCCCCTAGAACTTACAACTACTTAAACCTAACTAACCTAAGGACATCACACACATTCATGCCCGAGGCAGGATTCGAACCTGCGACCGTAGCGTTCTACATCTACATCCATATTCCGCAAGCCATTTGACGGTGTGTGGCGGAGGGTACCCTGAGTACCTCTATCGGTTCTCCCTTCTATTCCAGAGTAAAATTGTTCGTGGAAAGAAATATTGTCGGTATGCCTCTGTGTGGGCTCTAATCTCTCTGATTTTATCCTCATGGTCTCTTCGCGAGATATACGTAGGAGGGAGCAATATAATGCTTGACTCTTCGGTTAAGGTTTGTTCTCGAAACTTTAACAAAAGCCCGTACCGAGCTACTGAGCGTATCTCCTGCAGAGTCTTCCACTGGAGTTTATCTATCATCTCCGTAACGCTTTCGCGATTACTAAATGATCCTGTAACGAAGCGCGCTGCCCTCCGTTAGATCTTCTCTACCTCTTCTATCAACCCTATCTGGTACGGATCCCACACTGCTGAGCACTATTCAAGCAGTGGGCGAACAAGCGTACTGTAACCTACTTCCTTTGTTTTCGGATTGCATTTCCTTAGGATTCTTCCAATGAATCTCAGTCTGGCATCTGCTTTACCGACGATCAACTTTATATGATCATTCCATTTTAAATAACTCCTAATGCCTACTCCCAGATAATTTATGGAATTAACTGCTTCCAGTTGCTGACCTGCTATTTTGTAGCTAAATGATTTTAAATCACTCCTAATGCCTACTCCCAGATAATTTATGGAATTAACTGCATCCAGTTGCTGACCTGCTATTTTGTAGCTAAATGATAAGGGATCTATTTTTCTGTGTATTCGCAGCACATTACACTTGTCTACATTGAGATTGAATTGCCATTCCCTGCACCATGCGTCAATTCGATGCAGATCCTCCTGCATTTCAGTGCAATTTTCCATTGATACAACCTCTCGATACACCACAGCATCATCTGCAAAAAGGCTCAGTGAACTTCCGATGTCATCCACAAGGTCATTTATGTATATTGTGAATAGCAACGGTCCTATGACACTCCCCTGCGGCACACCTGAAATCACTCTTACTTCGGAAGACTTCTCTCGATTGAGAATGACATGCTGCATTCTGTTATCTAGGAACTCTTCAATCCAATCACACAATTGGTCTGATAGTCCATATGCTCTTGCTTTGTTCGTTAAACGACTGTGGGGAACTGTATCGAACGCCTTGCGGAAGACAAGAAACACGGCATCTACCTGTGAACCCGTGTCTGTGGTCCTCCAAGTCTCGTGGACGAATAGTGCGTGCTGGGTTTCACACGATCGTCTTCTTTGAAACCCATGCTGATTCCTACAGAGTAGATTTCTAGTCTCCAGGAAAGTCATTATACTCGAACATAACACGTGTTCCAAAATTCTACAACTGATCGACGTTAGAGATATAGCTCTATAGTTCTGTACATATGTTCGACGTCCCTTCTTGAAAACGGGGATGACCTGTGCCCTTTTCCAATCCTTTGGAACGCTACGCTCTTGTAGAGACCTACGGTACACCGCTGCAAGTAGGGGGGCAAGTTCCTTCGCGTACTCTGTGTAAAATCGAACTGGTATCCCATCAGGTCCAGCGGCCTTTCCTCTTTTGAGCGATTTTAATTGTTTCTCTATCCCTCTGTCGTCTATTTCTATATCTACCATTTTGTCATCTGTGCGACAATCTAGACAAGGAACTGCAGTGCAGTCTTCCTCTGTGAAACAGCTTTGGAAAAAGACATTTAGTATTTCGGCCTTTAGTCTGTCATCCTCTGTTTCAGTACCATTTTGGTCACAGAGTGTCTGGACATTTTGTTTTGATCCACCTACCGCTTTGACATAAGACCAAAATTTCTTAGGATTTCCTGCCAAGTCAGAACATAGAACTTTACTTTCGAATTCATTGAACGCCTCTCGCATAGCCTTCCTCACACTACATTTCGCTTCGCGCAATTTTTGTTTGTCTGCAAGGCTTTGGCTATGTTTATGTTTGCTGTGAAGTTCCCTTTGCTTCCGCAGCAGTTTTCTAACTCGATTGTTGTACCACGGTGGCTCTTTTCCATCTCTTACGATCTTGCTTGGCACATACTCATCTAACACTTATTGTACGACGGTTTTGAACTTTGTCCACTGATCCTCAACACTATCTGTACTTGAGACAAAACTTTTGTGTTGAGCCGTCAGGTACTCTGTAATCAGCTTTTTGTCACTTTTGCTAAACACAAAAATCTTCCTACCTTTTTTAATATTTCTATTTACGGCTAAAATCATCGATGCAGTAACCGCTTTATGATCGCTGATTCCCTGTTCTGCGTTAACCGTTTCAAATAGTTCGGGTCTGTTTGCCACCAGAAGGTCTAATATGTTATGGCCACGAGTTGGTTCTCTGTTTAACTGCTCAAGGTAGTTTTCAGATAAAGCACTTAAAAAAATTCACTGGATTCTTTGTCCCTGCCATCCGTTATGAACGTTTGAGTCTCCCAGTCTATATCCGGCAAATTAAAATCTCCACCCAGAACTATAACATGGTGGGGAAATCTACTCGAAATATTTTCCAAATTATCCTCCAGGTACTCAGCTACAACAGCTGCTGAGCCAGGGGGCCTCTAGAGACATCCAATTACCACGTCACGCGGTTCCAGACTGTAGCGCCGAAAACCGCTCGATCACCCCGGCCGGCGAGGAAAAGTGTACACTATATGATGAAAAGGGCCTGACCTCCTATTAGTGGGCATTAACATGGGTGTGTCCACCCTTCACCTTTATGACGACTTGAGCTCTACTGGGGACAATCTGAGTGAGGTGTCTGAAAGCTTACCAGGGAAAGGCAGTCCATTCTTCGTCAGCAGGCGAAACCAGAGTTAACCATGACACTGGATCCTGGGGTCTGCAGCGTAATTAATTTCAGGTGTGTTATTGCATACAAACCATAGCCTAACAGATGCTGCATTATAACAGTGTGCACTTCCACGCTGATACTCTTGCTCTACTGCACGCAGTACACAACGCTGTAAAATCATTTCATATCGTTCCGCTTTCTTGGGTGGAACAAGGAGATAAAAATCTAGCCACGAAAATCACTCCATACTGTAACATCACCTCCTCCGTGTTTCGCAGTTGGCTCTACACATCATGGCACGTAACATTTTCCAGGGATTTGCCAAGTCCAGACCCTTCCACCGAAATGCCAAAGGGCATAGCGTGATTCATCGCTTCAAATCACTCGTTTCCAATCATCCACTGACCTCAGGTGCCGCGTAACACTAACTACAGATATGTGTGGCTTACGGGGAGCTGTTTGACCGCTGTACTTCACACTTTTTATCTCCATACGTACTTTGAAATTCACAAATGAGCCTGAGGGGTTCCATGCCCTCTTTTGCACGTCGCCTCTCATTTTCATAAATTTTATTAATGTTCTATGTCACTGCACGGTAGTAACAGACCGAATAAGGTTATTTTAATGAGAGTATTTGTACTGAGAGCTCAAAATTATTTTTACTTGATTCCCATGCATGTTGCGTTACTTCCCTGCGTGGCCTGTGTGAGGCGAGCATCGGAAGACGCGGCACACTGAATTTTCCGGTTGGGGGCTGCACAATGGGCTTAAGCGCCTGGCAGAACGACTGACGTCGGTCGAGTTTCCCCTATTGTACGCAGGGCGAAACGACCTGCGGGACGTCTGACTGTCACCGCAGTTTATGTGCTTACCGTTCCGGCGCGTTCAGAATGAAGACTCCTGGCACTGAGTGACTGCATTGTCCTCTTGATTCTGAGAATACTTGTGGACCGTGCCCTGCTGGATGCGACTGTCTGGCGCTGGATGGCCCGTGGTCTAGGCACGTTGTTTTCGTAGCCATTCAAACGCCAAGTTCAGTGCCCTCAGCTGAATAGCAGAGGCATGATTGGTCAACTTAAACTGAGGGTAGTTGACATCATCATGTCCCGCTTGAAATTGGAAGGAAAGGTCGCTATTGACGCGTATGATGTTCTGAGACAGTGTGGGGGAATTTTGGAATCAGTACTGAATGCTGATTCGCGGTTTTCTAGGAGAGTAGGGAGTTGAGCAATGTTGGCTTCGCTCTTGCGTTGCGCGGGCAGTAGGATTCGGGATGCGATCTTCGTCGGAGTCGGACGGTCTTGCGACTTAGTCACACTTTTTGAGGCCAGGGGTTCAAACAGAGCTGCTGCACACCAGAAGTCGGCGCGTACATCATCAGAAGCTGCCTACCGACCTGCTACAAATTTCAGGATTAGTAAAGTATTTTGCAGCTTCGTCACTGTAGGACCTATCATTTGTATACTGAAGCCCTCAGCAGCACGTGCGCTCGCTTTGCTACAAGTCCACCTTACTTGTTTCTCCATGTGATCCCTTTTGAGCTCTCACTATTAATCGCGATAGTGCAATATAGTCGGGAGAGTAATATTTGATTGATTAGGACCTCCATTCATTATCGTCAAGCTATTGCATCACAGAGAGTAGGAGCCCGTTGTTCTCAAGCCAACTCTTAGTGTCAGTTCAGTACCCCCTATCCTTTAACCTACTGTTTGTGTCTATAATCATGTGCCTTTATGTTCTGATGTATAATAAATCTCATTGTAATATTTAATCCGCATATCATTTCGAAGATATATGCAGAATCCCATTTTCTATTGTTTATTAGGATAAAGTTCTCTTTTTTTCCCTCTGAGTAGATTACGATTTTTATTAAATTATTGTGAGTGTGCACTCCTTATTTTACCAACTAGCAGTGTCCATCATCATTTCCTTCCGTTACCGTTGTGTGCATAATTAATTAGGTGGTAGATAAGGAGAGGCTCGAGTGCATGTCTCATTCTCATGCAAAATTTGTCAGAATTAAAGAGGTACAAACTCTTCTCCACCCCGGCACCTCGCAAGCCCTTCCGCTGATTTCACGTCATTTTTTATAACCACCGTCCGGAATTCTCGGCGGTCCCTGTCCGTCAGCACATGATGTGTGCCTGGTCGTGGTTTAGCTGCGGTTGCTCCTCCGTGTTTCCATTTCACAGTGACGTCACCAAAAGTCCACTAGAGCGGCTCTAGAAGGGTTGAAATGTCTCTGACAGATATGTTACTCAAGTGACATCCAATGATAAGTCCAGGTCCACCGTCATGGAGCTCTACAGATAGACACGTTCTGCTGTTACCGCCCCTCACGACACCTACTAGTCAACTCTACATTGCTTACGCATGCCCGGATACTTTTGATCAACTCCAGGCAAATGCCGGGATGGTTCCTCTGAAAGGGCACGGCCGACTTCCTTCTCCATCCTTCCGTAATCCGATGAGACCGATGACCACGCTGTCTGGTCTCCTTCCCCAAAACAACCAACCAACCAACCAACTTTTGATCAGATAGTGTACGCCACTGACGAAACGGAGAGTCTCTCCAGTTAGTGACCAATAGTTCCAGATCGGACAATGGACTGAGTACAGTGTTTGGTTGCCACGCCTCAGGTGTTACAGGAAGGATTCCTCCGGAGGAGAGCGCCTCTGTCAGGGGTCGCCGCGCGGGAGGCGTGTCGTCACCACGGCCTCCTACTGGGGCGCAACCGGAATAACTCGAGCGCGGCTTCTGTGTAAGAGGCAGCGGCAGCTAGCAGGCGGCGCTGTCTCCTCCAGCGGGCATCAGGAAGAAAATGAACAGATGTAAGCGGCTGAAAAAAAGTTTCGAACATTCTGAGTGGTTTATTGCTCCCTCAAAGAAGAAAACCAGGTCCAACGAACAGTGGTCCAGAAACGCATATTTTCTCAGATCTGAACACTCATCCATTGAGGGGGCTTAACGTGACGTCCATTCACGACACTTGTTCGTAGGAGATACTCAACGCAAAGTCCACCCATATCAATGCGTCCGTCAGTGTTTCGGTGTAAGAAGTCGCACATTGTACGAAGTGCAGAAATTGTGCAAGAAGTACCGCCTAGACAAGCATTTCCTTGCTGCCAACCGTCGTACATTCGTTCCAGCAGTTTCGTCCATTAAATGTGTCGCCTGTTCGTCCACCCCAGGCATGGGTGGCCTTCTGCTGTTAACATTTTGCTGTGCTATAGAACCTTCGTCCATAAGAAACTGGGAAAGTCAACCAGCAGCTTGTCAGGTCGTACTCTGCCACGGGGATGATTTTAAGTGTTGAGGGAATGGCTTCGCTGGTTACTTCCATTGGTGATAAGTGATGCAAAGTTGAAAAGAAAATGTAATGAACCATGAACAAACATGTGAAGTCATCTGTATAGACAACGCGACACATATTCCAAGTTGCGAGTTATTAACTGAACAATAACACACTCTAATATGGACTACAGACCACATGGTTCTCAGACTAATGTGTGCCTAGAGCACTGTGATACAGAAAGACTTCAAATCACTGCTTGTGTTGATGGCGTGCAAATGCAACGACTGATCTCATATACACGAGCAACGTCTTTCAGCCACTCCTGTCAACAAGACTTCACATCTCAGAAAGTATGTGCTTCCAGACAAGGTTTATTGGACTTGGTTTTCGTTTTAGTGAATATTACCACCTCTCAAAATATTCGACAGTTCTCTTTAACACAATGGTATGATCAATGGGTCAGGCTATATAGGGTTTAACCATAGAAATACCAACACATTTTCCATGACGTGTATTACCAATTGTTAGCTTATGTCGAGAGACTAATTTTTAAAGAGGTGTTGCTGTGTAAGAAGGGTCCAGAACCTGAAAATATCTGTTAGCAAAACCAACGCACTATTAATAACGCGACCTACCAAGAGGGGGGGGGGGGGGGGGATACTTTATGACCACCAAAGCCAAAAACAGAAAAATTAAAATACTAATTCCGTTAATTATTCTGGACGTTTACTAACAGTATACTTCTTAAAGAACTGAAGTGTAAGTAGGCGTCTAAACGAGAAAAAATTAAATGTCACATGCATTGTGAAAAGTCACGTCTACAACTATGATTTAAATTTTTTTATTACGTTTAACTAAAACACATAAAACATTTATGTAATCTGGTAGAAGAACTAATTAAACACATTAATTTCTTCAAAATTTAGTAGCTCACTAGAATGCTGTCTTTTCAAAAGTTGAGCATGATGTACCCCCCTCCCCCTCTCTGCCGCCGCCGCCCCCTCCCCCTCCCCGTCCATAGCTTGGTAATGCGAGGGTTAATGTGACGTGTAGTTACTTGTGGTTTAGTAAACTGATGACGTTTTCGGCCGGTACCACACAACCACTCAAACTAATATGATCAGGAGACCATTGGAAGTGTAGTTTTTTGCGATAACATACTGGGCCCCTTAGTAATTAATAATACCTAGCAAATAGAGAGGTTCATTAGGGATGCAGGAATTAGTGACCAAAACGTCGTTGTACAGAGACTGAATATCGTAACATGCCAATACACCAAAAATAGACAATAAATATACATATTTAAAAAAGCAGATCAAAATGTGCTTGACGACTTCCTAGGAAACAGTCTCCATTCCTTCCAAGCTGACTATGGAAGCACAAACCAGATGTGGCTTACATTCAAAGAAATATTATTGAAACCAATTGAGAAATTCATACAAAATAAATTACTAAGAGACTGAACAAATCCCCTTCAGTACACAAAACTGGTTAGAACACTGTTGCAGAAGCAACGAAAAATTCATTCCATATAAAAAAGAACGCAAAATATTCGAGACTGGAGACGTTTTACAGAAGATCGAAATTTAGCGCAGACTTCAGTGAGAGATCCTTTTCATAGCTATTGAACAAAACTCTGTCTTGAAATTCGGAGGGAAATCCGAAGAGATTTTAATCGTATGTAATATATACCAATAGCAAAACACAATCAACACCTTCACTAACCCCGAGTTATTAACCACGGTTTTCCGAAATTCGTTCACCAAAGATGATGCAATAAATATTCAAGTATTCGAATCAAGAACAGCCGCCAACATGAGTAATACAGAATTAGATGACATCGATGTAGCCAACAAAAGCAAGGCTTGCGCTCAAGATTTTACACCACTTAATTTCCTGTCGGGGTATGCTGATGTAACCGATCTGTATTTAGCAGTTACGAGAAACGGCTCGCTGGATGAAAGATCCATACCAAAGGAATAGAAAGCTGCACAATTCACACCAGTATACAAAAACAAAATAAAATTAATCCACTGAGTTACACACCCATATCACCGACGTCGATTTGCAGTAAGATTTTGTGAACACATACTGTGTTTTAACATTGTAAGGTACCTCAAAGGAGATTATTTATTAACAAATTGTCGGCACAGTTTAGAAAATATCGTTCTTGTAAAACGCAACTAGCTCTTTATTCACAAGAAGTAATGAGTGCCGTCGACAGAGGATCTCAAATTGCTTCAATATTTCTAGATTTCCAGAACGCTTTTAACACCATTCCTCACAAGCAGCTTCTAATGAAATAGCGTGTCTATGGGGCAATGACGCAGTTGTGCGACTGGATTTGTGATTTTCTCTCAGAAATGCCATAGTTCCAAGTAGTTGACGGAAAGTCATAGAGCTGAAAAGAAACGATTTCTGGAGTATTCTAAGGAAGTATAGACCCTTTGCTGTTTCTAATCTATATAAACGACTTAGGGGACAATGTGAGCAGACCTCTTAGATTGTTTGCAGATGTTGCTGACATTTACGGTCTGTTTCTTTGTGACGCCGCGGAGACGTCGGCTTGTGGGATCGCTTGTGGGTCGTGTTGATAGGGATCAGTTTAGCCCTGCGGTATGACAAGTGTGCCAAAAACTGGCTGTTTAAGTCACATTTGGCTGAACTATGGTGGTATGGGTAAATTCAACAGCAGGAGTGTATGCAGAATTGGAAACCTGTTAGGTGTCTACCACTGACAGAAAAACCATGCAGAATGTGGCGCCTTCCCACGCGCACATCCCCCAGAACCAAGACGCTAAACATAACCGAGTGAAGAAGGAAATGGAAAGGGAACAGGTGAACCTTCTTTATAAATTATCCTAAGCATTTTCCCGCATATCTCTACAGGAGAACAGCAACATATCTTCCAAATAAACACGTTAAGTGTAATGCAAACTTTACCAGTGCCATTGAGCCACTAAGTGTCAACCATGACAGCATTTTCGTTACAAGCAGAAGGAAGTCTCCTGGTCAAGTTTATAGCGTAATGCAACAAAAACTATTCCTTCCCACAGTGGCGAATAAATAAATTAACCTGGTTTTAACGCAACAAAGACGCAGTTTTAATTCGTATTTTGTATGGTTGAGTTACCTGGTACTTTGAAGTAGGTCAGACTCAGACTGAAGCCTCAGAAACATTAAATATGTCGCAAAGTGTCTTGTCAAGGCTTTGGCGGGCGATTTTGAAACACATATAACGTTCTGCGTAAGCTATCGGAAGATCGATAAAACTCCACAACAGGACTGCTAACTTGCGTTAACTTCTACCACTAGATCTACGTCTCTATGACTACTTCGTAAGTCAGACTGTGGTACTTGATACATGGTTCACAGCACCACTTTCATACTGTTCCTAGACCTATCCTTTCTCTAATAGCACGTAGGGAAAATTAACATCTAAATCTTTTCGTGGGAGATCCGATTTCTCTTAACTTATACCGACAGTCCTTTATACGTATGTAGTCGAGAGTCAACAAAATAAATTCGCATTCGGATTGATTAAAATTTCGTAAGAAAATCTCGTCATAACGAAAATCATCTTTGTTTCAGTGACTGTCATCTGAAATCGCTTATCATATCCGTGACACTCTCTCCTGTATTTAGCGATAATACAAAACGAGCTGCCCTTCTTTGAACGTGTCAATTTCCTCCCGCAACCCTGTATAGAAAGAATTCCAAACCGCACAGCAGCACTACAAAAAAGGAAGTATAAGAGTAGGGTAGACAGCTTGTAAATTTTTTGCGTCTTATAAGTGTTCTACAAAAAAAGTTGTCTTTGGTGCCTCTTTCCCATAACATTTACTTTGGGAAGGTTCCAATTTAAGTTGTTCATAACTGTCACAGCTAGGTATTTACAGGGTGTTTCAAAAATGACCGGTATGTTTGGAACGGCAATAAAAACTAAACGAGCAGCGATAGAAATACACCGTTTGTTGCAATATGCTTGGGACAACAGTACATTTTCAGGCAGACAAACTTTCGAAATTACAGTAGTTACAATTTTCAACAACAGATGGCGCTGCGGTCTGGGAAACTCTATAGTACGATATTTTCCACATATCCACCATGCGTAGCAATAATATGGCGTAGTCTCTGAATGAAATTACCCGAAACCTTTGACAACGTGTCTGGCGGAATGGCTTCACATGCAGATGAGATGTACTGCTTCAGCTGTTCAATTGTTTCTGGATTCTGGCGGTACACCTGGCCTTTCAAGTGTCCCCACAGAAAAAAGTCACAGGGGTTCATGTCTGGCGAATAGGGAGGCCAATCCACGCTGCCTCCTGTATGTTTCGGATAGCCCAAAGCAATCACACGATCATCGAAATATTCATTCAGGAAATTAAAGACGTCGGCCGTGCGATGTGGCCGGGCACCATCTTGCATAAACCACGAGGTGTTCGCAGTGTCGTCTAAGGCAGTTTGTACCGCCACAAATTCACGAAGAATGTCCAGATAGCGTGATGCAGTAATCGTTTCGGATCTGAAAAATGGGCCAATGATTCCTTTGGAAGAAATGGCGGCCCAGACCAGTACTTTTTGAGGATGCAGGGACGATGGGACTGCAATATGGGGCTTTTCGGTTCCCCATATGCGCCAGTTCTGTTTATTGACGAAGCCGTCCAGGTAAAAATAAGCTTCGTCAGTAAACCAAATGCTGCCCACATGCATATCGCCGTCATCAATCCTGTGCACTATATCGTTAGCGAATGTTTCTCGTGCAGCAATGGTAGCGGCGCTGAGGGGTTGCCGCGTTTGAATTTTGTATGGATAGAGGTGTAAACTCTGGCGCATGAGACGATACGTGGACGTTGGCGTCATTTGGACCGCAGCTGCAACACGGCGAACGGAAACCCGAGGCCGCTGTTGGATCACCTGCTGCACTAGCTGCGCGTTGCCCTCTGTGGTTGCCGTACGCGGTCGCCCTACCTTTCCAGCACGTTCATCCGTCACGTTCCCAGTCTGTTGAAATTTTTCAAACAGATCCTTTATTGTATCGCTTTTCGGTCCTTTGGTTACATTAAACCTCTGTTGAAAACTTGGTCTTGTTGCAACAACACTGTGTTCTAGGCGGTGTAATTCCTCTGTTCTAAGGAATAAACCATGTTGTCTACAGCACACTTGCACGTTGTGAACAGCACACGCTTACAGCAGAAAGACGACGTACAGAATGGCGCACCCACAGACTGCGTTGTCTTCTATATCTTTCACATCACTTGCAGCGCCATCTGTCGTTGAAAATTGTAACTACTGTAATTTCGAAAGTTTGTCTGCCTGAAAATGTACTGTTGTCCCAAGCATATTGCAACAAACGGTGAATTTCTATCGCTGCTCGTTTAGTTTTTATTGCCATTTCAAATATACCGGTCATTTTTGAAACACCCTGTAAATAAATTGGCAACCTTTAAATTTGTGTGATTTATCATGTAACCGAAATTTTACGGAATTTTTTTTTAGTGCTCATGTGGACAACCTCATGCATTTTGTTGTTTGGATTTAGCTGCACTTTTCACTCCACTGAGTACCAGTGGTTTCCACATGAAATCACCATTTTATTAGTTTTTTTAAAGTATCCGTGGCTTTCGCATGACAGTCCTGGGAAACCTCTTACATTATTTGATTTTCAAACAGCTGAGCAAAACTGAACGTACTCAGACATTTCTCTCTTTACTTATTCTGCTCATCACTGAACTGACACACAATATTTTTAGCGCAACGCAATCTGACTTTCAGTAATCCCTACAACAGAATGGCCCTGACTAACAATAACCTATACCTTTCATGAATCAGTTACCTCACAAAAATCTTCTTTGCTCGAACTACTGCAATACAGCGAGCGCCAATACTAGCAGCTAAATAAAAGATTCTAACTACTGAAGACACTAACTACAGATAGACATAGTTAGCAAATGAAAGATTTTGATAGAGAACAAACAATGTATTTACCTTAATAATCTTCAAAATTAGTCACATATCAATTCGTGACATCCATCTTTACAAATTTCCTTTTTCTGGCGGACACACGTCCAG